>NC_058133.1:469850083-469932771 GCF_016433145.1 Gracilinanus agilis
TTCTTTCTTTCTTTCTTTCTCTTTCTTTCTTTCTTTCTTTCCTTTTCTCATGAAAATGAATATTCCTGACTCTAGCTGCTCCATAGTATTTTATAGTATACTATTGTTTAAAAGAAGGGATACTAAATTTGTAATAGAAAGATTTTGGGTTCAATCCCAGCTCTGTCACTTGGTGGCTTGTTCTGTAAAATTTGAGCTATGGTTCTCAGCTAAGAAGGTGGAGGGGAGGGGTAGCCATGGTAGGCTTGAGGAGGGATAAAAAGATTTGGAAGAGCCACTGTGGAGAGTGATATAGTGAGTTAATAAGGGAGGTATAGAAGGATTGCCTAGCAGCAGTGAGGGCCCAGGTGAGTTGTATAATGTAATGGCCCTAATAAGAATAATTGTGTCATCTTCTCTATCTTGGTTCAGTGGCATATGTGTAGGAGTGAAGACAACAGATAGAGGGAGTGTTCCAAGGTTACAGCTTGGCAGAACCTCATTTGAGAAGCATCAGGTCTCCAGATGTGTCTCCCACCATCTGTCATGATGCCTGAAATTTCATTATTAGAGAGTTATATCTTTGCTTTTGAGGACATTATCAGTCTTTTAAAATTCTCTGAAAAGTAAATATTTCTGGGCATAGTTAGCAATTTTTAAACCCTTACCTTCTGTCCTAGTATTAACTCTAAGACACAAGAATGGCAAGGGTTAGGCAACTGGAGAAAGTGACTATCCCAGGTTCACACAACAAGAAAATGTCTGAGGCCAAATTCGAAATCAGGTCTCCCCTACTCTAGGCCTGGTGCTCTAGCTACTGTGCTGTCTAGCTGACCTTACAGTTATCATTTTAAGAACTTAAGAGACAGCAAATGAGGGGAAGAAAGGGCACTGAAAGGCCAATAGGAGGCCAATGGAGACAAACTCTCCCAGCTTTATAATTCTGTCTGAGACTGACCATTAGAAAAATGAAGCCACGTGCCTGTTAAGAGTTAGTTTAAAATACACGGGCCCTGTTACTTCTTCCTCCCATCCTGGCTCTGCTACAAATCACCAAAAAGAGCACATGGATGGGAGGAAGAGGTAACAGGGCCCGTGTATTTTAAACTAACTCTTAACAGGCATGTGGCTTCATTTTTCTAATGGCTTTCAATAAACCCTTTGAAACCATGATATTTTTAATTTTATCATTCTATATTAATTTTATTTCTTATATCAATGGCAACCACATGGAATGCCCCAGTCACAAATCAGCAGAGCTCCTTCAGGTCCTGTTCACAAACCAGAAGACCAAGCCCAGCTGACTGAGGTCTTTTTTTAAAGGGGCCTCTTTTGTGTCACTTCCTGTAGCCTCCTCTTAGTTTACATGTCCAATCACAACAGACACTTTTCTTAGGACTGCTCATGAGGCAGTCAGTAAATTTTGATTTGTTACTCTAGCACATGTGGGTTACAGACCACCCAAAAATGGAGATGTTTTCACCTTTGGTGACTAAATCTAAAGATGGGCAGTGTAGATATAATCTAATTATCACAATGGGTATTAAGTGTCTGAGGCCAGATTTGAACTCAGGAAGATGAGTCTTCCTAACTCCAGACTCTATACACTATCTATTGTGCCACTTAGCTGCCTTTGATGAAATGAGAACTCCTAAATGGAAAGCTCTGTAACCAGTTCTCTCATTGTACCTTTTCTCTGGAAAACCCAGAAAATTGAAGGAATATGGAAGGGAATTATTTCTCATCCCAAAAGTACACAAATGTATAACTTTCTCTGTTCAGTTCAATTTCGTGCAAAATACAGACTGACTCAGAGAACCACAGTATCTAAGAGTTGGAAGGAATTACAGAGTCCATTCCAAGCTTAAACTGGAGTCCCCACTGAAACACCCAACAAAGGTCATCCAACTTCTGCCTGAAAACTTCCTATGTTGAGGGGGACTTCATCTTGCGGAAGGCAGCCCATTAGACTTTTGTGCAACTTATAATTGGTAGGAATCTGTCCCTTCCCAACCAGCCATCCACCCAGAAACCAGGACCTACCCATTCAGGTTTTGGAATTTCACCCTGGGGCTGAACTGTCCCTGTTGGTAGATGAGTGAGTTCAAACTCCTCTAATCTACCATATCCAACTATCCTGAGACCATGATTCACAGCCCATCCAACAATCTGTCCCCAGCCTGCCTTGGCCTCTTACAATCTAACCTGCAGCAAATTACATACCCCTTTCTGCCCCCAATGCCCACTTTCAATGTCTTACTCTAGAAACAGTAATTAAAGCCATAGTATCCTCACTGCTGGAAAAGGAATGAATCCTTGAATATCATTCTTCCATATGTTGTGTCCGTCGATTAGAATGGATGATCCTTGAGGGCAGGGATGACCTTACTTCTAAACTTGCATTTCCAACATCTTTCTCATAGTGGCACCTAGCATATAATAGACACTAAATAAATGCATTTGCATTTATTCATTCTCCCAGTTTAAAATCCAGCCCTGTGCTATGAACCCATAGTTTCCAGTTCTCTCCTCCCTCTTTCACACAAGTGCCCTTCATGTATTTGGAGACTGCTATCACATTTCTCCCAAGTCTCTTCTTTTCCAAGTGAAATACCCCCAGTCCCTTTAGCAGAACTCTGAAAGAAGGAATGTACCCTTCCCTCTTTGGTCACACTCATCTGGACATGCTCTAGCTTATTAATGTTCTTCCTAAAATGCCCCCAAATAAGCACAATTCTCTCTAAATGTGGCAGAATACAGAGAGATTGCATGGGGGGATAGTGGGAAGACAATGGACAAGGCTAGATACAGGCTAAGTCTGTAGGGTTCATTCTATCTCTAAATCTGTGATTCTGAATTTTTAAATGCCACATTATAGTCTATCTGGACCTTATCTTCTCTTCTTGTTCTAAAGCAGTGATGGGCAAACTACAGCCCACAGCCCAGATGTGGCCCCCTGAAATGTTCTATCTGGCTGTGGGACATTATTCCTAATCTGAAGAATACAATGAGTAGGATACAATACAATGAAACTTAGAAAGAGTTGCCTTAGAAACAGACTGATAGGTGAGAATTTCCTTTCCTTTGGCCCCCTCTTTAAAAAGTTTGTCCATCACTGTCCTAAAGTATTCCTTGGATGATGTCCTAATGAATTCCCTAAACTAGTTGCGGCTCTGTTCATCCTCCTCTTTGTTCTTCTCTCCATCCTCTCGGGGGCAGTTAGGTTTTGCAATGGATAGTATACTGACACTGGAATCAGGAAGATTCATCTTCTTGAATTCAAATCTGGTCTCAGACACCAGCTGAGTGACTCTGGGCAAGTCATTTGACCCTGTTGGCCTCAGTTTCCTCATCTGTCAAATGAGCTGGAGAAGGAAATGGAAAACTACTTCAGTATCTTCCAAGAAAATCCCAGATGGGATTATAAAGTGTTGGACACAGCTAAAACAACTGAACAGCAAGAACACTCACTCTCTAATTGAGCCTTGGATCTCACAACTTCCTCAGTTTCTCTTCCTATTTCATAAATCGCCAGTTTATGTCAAAGCTTCCAGGTTATCTCTCTACCAACATGAAGGAATTCCCCTCCCTCCACGCATCTGATCACTGGAACTCTTGTCCCTTTTTAAAGAAGTATAAACACCTTTACTATTGGGTTGAAGTTAAATTCTTTAGGTCATAGGCAACTTGGAAACCACCCCATTCCCAAATTTGTAAGTTGTTTTGTTTTCCTTGGTGCGAAGGGGATTTACTACTGGTGCTTATCTGCCAGACTATAGGAAAGAGGCTACAGAAGGGGTCCTTGTAATTCCAGGCACACATCGGGCACTGTCTCACTTGGTCTCAGATAGCTTCACTGTAATTAATATTAATTAATTATATTAGTAGTAATTCAAATTAAAACCAGTAGGGATCCTTAGCATGGAAAAGTTAATTGCCAAAAAGATCAGACTAGAAGGTTGAATCAAATTGAATATGATGGAATTTCATAAAGATAACTGGAAGGGTCACTTGGGTTCAAAAAAATCAATTTCACAAGTATAAAATGGAGGCGATATGGTTATATAGTTTGCCTGAAAAAAGGTGGGGGGGTGTCATTTAAGTGGACTACAAGCTGAATGAGAGACAACAGTGTGATACGGTAGCTGAAAAAGCAAATACAAATTTAGGCTGCCTTGAGAGAGGGGCTGAAGGAGGTAATCATACAGCTGGACTCTTCTCTAGTCAGGTTGTGGCTAAACTATTAGGTTCAATTCTGGGTATCCTGTGTTAGGAAGGACTAATAAGTTGGAGAACAAGCTGAGGAGGATGACCAGAATGGTGAAGAGCCTTAAGATATCCTTTAGCCTTAGAAAAGACTCAAGGATGGGACAGCTAGGTAGTACAGTGGATAGAGGACCAGGTCTGGAGGACCTGGGTTCAAATCCAGCCTTAGACACTTTTTAGCTGTGTGACCCTGGGCAAGTCACTTAACCCCCATCGCCTAGCCCTTATTACTCTTCTGCCTTAGAATTGATATATCTTCTAAAACAGAAGACAAGGAGTTAAAAAAAAAAAAAAGAGCAGACTCAGGGAAAATAAAACAGTTGTCTGCAAGTATTTGAAGTATTGTTAAGTAGAAGGAAGATTAGATGTTTTTTTTTTCCACCTTGCGTGTCCAGAATTGAGACTGTTGGATGGAAGCTACAGAGATTGAAATTTAGGATGAAAGTCAGTAAAAACTCCCTGATAATTAGAACTATATAAAAGTGGAACAGGAGTCTGTTTCCCCTAGACAGCAGTCTTAAAACCTAGGATTCTGGACCATTTCTGTAGCGATCCCTTTGTGTGGGCTCTTTCCCAGAAGAATGTTTTTAAATGCGTAAAGTAAAATGCATGGGATTGCAAAGGCGACTAGTTCCATTGATATACACATATCAAAATATTTTTTGTGATGAGTTCCTAAACCCCAGGATGAGAACCTTGCCTTAAACACAGGTCAAATGATGATATGTTCATTTCGCTGTAGGTGATGGTCTTCATTAGGTACAGGTTGGTCCCTGCTGACTCTGACACTCAGATTTTGTGATCCTTCAGGAGAATAGGAGTATGTGAGATGTCAGCAATGGGGTGTGGTGAGGTGGGGCTCCGGTGTCAGGAGGGAAGGGTGGCATCCAAGGCGGGCTGCTCAGAGTGAAGAAACAGACTCCTGGATGACATAAGAGGACCCCATGCTGCAGGAGTCTTTTAAGGTCAAATTCTCAAGTGTCGAGAAATGCCAAGGGTTCTTTTCTCAGACTGACTCCTACAGACTGGTACCCATTTGGAGGCTAGAGCCAAGACGGTGTGACTTCCTCCTTGAGTTTCTCTCAGGACTGACTTGGCCTAAACTTAGTAAGACCTTCTGCGGTGTCTTCTCTTGCATATTCTTTCTCGCTCCTGTCTCTGAGCTTTGCCTCCTGGCCCAGTGAGCCTGGAATGGTTCCTGGCTTCTAGCCAGGCAAATTTTCTTTTTCCCATTATTTTAAATTGCCAGCTCCTGTCGTCTGGCCTGGCTCCCACTTCCTCCATAAAGTCTTCAGAAGCTAGGTGGGGATTTCTCACCCCACCTGGATGGGCCACTCTGACTCACTTTTCATGCTCCATCACATCAAGAGCTCTAGACTTGTACATCACCTCATAGAAAGAGGGCAAGTCCCGGTTTTGCTTCTGTGTTTATAGAATGTTTGTATAGCAACCTGAGTGCCCATCTGTCTTTTGTGGGGTTGTCCTTGTCTCTACAGACTGCCTTACATGCCAGAGTTCTAGCTGACAGAGGCCAGGGGTGCTTGAATTTTTTTACTTGGGCTTCCCCTAGTTGGGACATGTGGGTGTTAAATGAATGAATGATTTCTTGATGGAGAAGAACTGGTTGTGCTGTTGTCTTTGGTCAACATTTGAAGGGCCTTGGTAGGGGAGTGTGATCCTCTTGGCAAGTTTGGATGCCATCCCAGCCTGCCTTCAGATGACCTGTGGTCCGTTCCTTTGCTTCATTTATTTATTTATTTATTCATTCATTCATTAATCCATCCATCCATTTATTTATTTATTTATTTGTTTATTCATTCATTCATTCATTATTTATTTACTCATTTATTTACCTATTAATTAATTAATTAATTAATTTGTTTATTCATTCATTCATTTATTTCTCTCATTCCATTTTTATTATTCTGTTCTTTAAAATGGATATATGTTAGGGCATCTAGGTGGCATAGTACATAGAGTGCCAGGCTTGGAGTCAGGAGGACCTGGGTTTATATTTGGCCTTAGACATTTCATAGATGGCCATAGACACTTCATGAGCAAGTCACTTAACCTCATTTGCCCAGCCTTTGCCCTTCTATTTTATTTTTTATATTTAAGAAGCAATAGAGTATTATAACCTTGGACTGAGAGTCAGAAAAGTTCTGGGCTTGAATCTGAGCCTTGGTTTCCTCATTTGTAAAATGTAGATAATAAAGCCAACAGTGCTTATCTTACTAGCAACTATGTCAGTGATGGCAAACCTATGACACGTGTGTCAGCACTGACACGTGTAGCCATTTTCAATGACACGTGGCCGCATGCGGTCGCATACAGAGAAGTTTGGGGCCACATGCCGAGGATGAAATATTTGCTGTAGTGAAGTGTAGACTCTCTGTGCATTATAGATGACAATTCTACCTCTATTAATTTACCTATTTTGGTTTATTAAATAGTTATATATTACAATGAAACATTTTTGTTATTTAAACTATAAATATGGTGAAATTATGGTTTTTTCCTCGAAGTCACACACCACCTCAGGTATGCTCAATTTTTTGGCGAATTTTGACACATCAAGTTGGACCTGGAGTCAGAAAGATTCATCTTTTTGAGTTCAAATCTGGCCTCGGACACTCACCAGTTGTGTGACCCTGGACAAGTCACTCAACCCCTTTTGCCTCCATTTTCTCATCTATCAAATGAGCTGGAGAAGGAAATGGCAAACCATTCTAGTATCTCTGCCAAGAAAACCCAAAATGGGGTCAAGGAGAGTTGATAGGACTGAACAATGATTTAAAACCAACTTGCCTTATAGGATCAAATGAGATAAGGTAGAGAGAATATTTTGTAAACTTTGAAGGACTAGATATGATAATCTAGTATATATTATTAATATCACAACATTTGATCACTTTCTATTAATATTTTATTGATACTAATATATCATTATATATTTTGAATAGGTACAAGGAATCCCCATATGTCAGGACTTCTTAGCTTTATCACAAAAAGGCTTTGGCAGCCTGTTGAAACCAATGGAAATTTTTTTTTAATGCAGAGTCAAAGTCAAAGGATTACAAAGGAAACAATATTGAAATACAGTTATCAAAACAGTTAAAAAAAACAAATTCAAAGGGGAGAACGTTGTTCACATTGATAACAATATTGTAACAATGATCAGGCGTGGAAGACTTGGCTACTCTGATTCAGACCATGATCCAAGTCAGTCCCAAAGGAGCCTTCCACGAAAAACACATCTCCAAAGAGAGAAAACTGAAGTTTTCTGAATCTGAATTGAAACATATTTTTTTCTCTTAAGTAATTATTTTCTTGGTGTGTGTGTGTGTGTGTGTGTGTGTGTGTGTGTGTGTGTGTTTGTGTTCTTTCTTTTGAAACCTGGCTAATAAGGAAATTTGTTTTTCCATGATTTCACGTGTATAATCGATATCATATTGCCTGTCTTCCCAAGAGGTCGGAGAGTAGAGAGTGAGAGAATTTGGATCTCCAAACTTAAAAAATGAATATAAAAAAGTTTCTGCATATAATAGGGAAATATTTAATGAATGAAATAAAATATATTACAAAAAAGAAGAGAAAATAAAGGAAAAGAAAAGAAGGAAAAGAAACGAAAAGAAGAGAAAAGAAGGGAAAAGAAGAGAAAAGAAAGGAAAAGAAAAGAAAAGAAGGAAAAGAAAGGAAAAGAAGAGAAAAGAAAAGAAGGGAAAAGAAAGGAAAAGAAGAGAAAAGAAAAGAAGGGAAAAGAAAGGAAAAGAAAAAGAAAAGAAAAAGACAAGCTTCTAACTCCCGGAAATTCTATTGTATATTAGTCTCAATTACATTTTATCTCCAACCCAGCCCCTTGCTTTGGCCTTCTCTGCCTCTCTCTTCTCTTTCCTACCTGTTCTCTACTCTGGCACTCTCTTCCCACTATTGTCTTCCCCTCCCTTTCCCCTGCTCATCACCTTCTTCTTCTTCTCTCCTTTACTGTCATTTTCTCCGTCCCTAACTCACCCTCCTTCTCTCTTCATTTCTTTTCTTTTTAAAAAATCTTTATTCAGGGGCAGCTGGGTGACTCAGTGGATTGAGATGGGAGGTCCCAGGTTCAAATGTGACCTCGGACACTTACTAGCTGGGTGACCCTGGCTAGTCACTTAAGTATTGATTCCAAGATGGAAGGTAAGGTTAAAAAAATCTTTATTCATTATTAAAATTTTGAGTTCCAAATGTTTATCCTCTCTCTAGCACCTCCCTCACCTATTGAGAAGTTGAGCAATATGATGCCTCTTATACATGTCTTCATGACTTTTTTTTTAACCCTTATCTTCTGTCTTAGAATCGATACTGTGTATTGGTTCCAAGGCTGAAGAGCAGTAAGGACTAAGCAATGAGGGTTAAGTGACTTGCCCAAGGTCATATAAGTAGGAAGTGTCTGGGGTCTGGCTCTCAATTCACTGAGCCACCGAGCTGCCCCCATCACTTCTAATAAATCCTGATGAAAAGAGATGAAAATAAGGTTCTTGATGGAGCAACTGGGAAGAATTAAGAGTGATATCTAGTGTTCTTTCCTGCTTTAATTCTATGAACTTCAGTAGCAAGTGGAAAGTGTATTCCCTTCTAGAGTCAGAGAATTTGGGCTCAATTCTTACCTCTTGGACTTAGTACATTTGTGATGTTGGGCAAATAATTTATCCTCCCTGGGCCTCAGTTTCTTCAAAAGTACCACGGAGGGGGACTGGACTAGATATAGTCTGAGGTTTCTTCCAACTCTAGATCTAAGATCCTAAAAAATAAGAATTGTATAAGTAGGAGAATTGCTGTCTCCCAGGCCACCTAGTGCTTTTTGCTACAATTCCAGTTCTTCCCCACCCTGTTCCACCCTTCACCCTACTCCAAAGTACTGACTGTGGCTCTGTATTTTTTAGGCAGCGTGTTTGCTATTGTGGGATGAAAGTCATCTGTAATTGTCAGACATGATAATGATTGAGTCCGGAAGAATTTCCTTGGGATTAATGAGTGAATGAGGTTAATGGTACCTGGCTGCAATTCAGATAATCAACTCCTTCCAGCCAACCATTAATCCTTGAGAAATACTAAATATTTCCAATCATTATTGCTGAAATTAAAGCTAATCAAGACCAAAAGAGAGAAAAAAAACAACCAAACAAATCCAAAACATATCCATCCAGACAGATGTGGGATCATTCTTCAAAGAGATCGAGACGCCAGAGTGATGAGATAGAGAATGGATTCACTCCTAGAAGCCATTTGCTATTCACCCCATCTTCTCCTGAAAGTAGAGGAAGAAAGAGTGAGGCAAGAAAGTAAAGCAACAGGCAGAAACCCATTCCACCTACTGGCTTCCTCTCACCTCCAGCCCCACTTGTCCTTGGCATTCTTCAATTAATGTACCAAACCACCAAACTCACCATCCGTGAGTTTTACATGGTGGATCAGGGGTAAGAGCACTGGACTGAGAAGACAGTTAATCTTTAATTAATTAATTAATGCAGTTGCTTTTTGCCACCCTGCCAATAACTGCAACTATGGGCAAATTGCTTAACCTCTCTGAGCCTAGCTTTCCTCATATGTAACATTGGTGTGTGTGTGTGTGTGTGTGTGTGTGTGTGTGTGTGTGTGTGTGTGAAAGGGGAAGCTAGGTGAAGTCTTCTCTAACTCTGAGATTTTCTGATTCTTTAATTCTGTGACTAGATGATCTCTAACATCCTTTCTAAGTCTCACATTCTTTGAAATGTTAAGGAGATATGCCTGGGAAGGGGAGGAAACTTAGTGTAGTGGAATGAGCTAGTCCTGGAATGGGAATACCTCTTTTTGAGTCTGGGCTCTCCTGAAGTGACCTTGGACAAGCTACATTACCTCTCTGGGCCTTGGTTTTCTCATCTGTAAAATGGGCAGGTTGGACTAGATGATCTTTTTTTTTTTTTTTTTTTTTTTTTTTTTTTTTAATAAACCCTTACCTTCCGTCTTGGAGTCAATACTGTGTATTGGCTCCAAGGCAGAAGAGTGGTAAGGGTAGGTAATGGGGGTCAAGTGACTTGCCCAGGGTCACACAGCTGGGAAGTGTCTGAGGCCAGATTTGAACCTAGGGCCTCCTGTCTCTAGGCCTGGTTCTCAATCCACTGAGCTACCCAGCTGCCTCACTTAAAGGTCCACTCTTGGTTCTAATAATCTGCCATTTAGGAAAACACACAAGCTCCAAAAGACAAGGAAAGAAAGTTGAAGTAGTTGATGGATGGAAATGAAACAGGAATTTAGGCATCACAGTTTCCCTTAATAACAGCACTTATCTGAATGATTAGTATGTTGCCAGGGCTAACTCTGAAGAGTGGAAGTCTCGGTATGAATGTTGAAGGGCTTCCTTGTGAATTTTCAGCCATTCTACCTCCTTTTGTCCCTCCCCAACAGCAAACACATCATAGAGCCATTCCCTTGTCCTGATTTCCAGGACATTCCACCTCCCTGTTTAAAGTAACAGGGGAAAACCCCATCTCAGAATTTGCCATATGTCAAAGAAGAAAGTTTCATTATTTGGCTAATGGCTACTTGCTTGTAGACAATTATCTCTATTAAGGCAGGGACTAGGGCTTAGCTGGTCTTTGTATGTTACCTAGCAGTACTGCACACAGTAGGCACTTAATAAATGTTTGCCAAGTTGAACTGAACTGCTCATTCTTGTTCTTTGGGTATTCTATCCAGAATTAGGTTAATGTAAGTGGTGAGCTTGTCTTTTTATCATTGTTGTATCTTTTTATACCCGGAACTCTCTATATTTTCCCCTGCCAAAGAAAGAGGTGGCAGATCTACCCACAGGGCTATTTTCTCTCTGGAACTGGCAGCCCTCAGGATGCCACTGTTAATTTTCAACTGCACAAGTGGCCACAATAATTCTGGCAGAGATGTCACCATCTTGCTTTTTTGGAAAAGAACTCTTATACAGACTCTAATTTCATTGGCCTTGGAAAGTTTTTATTTCCAAGTGCTTCTTTATTCCAAGAAGAAAAGAAAACATCTGGGTACCACAGTCTAGTCTCCTCCTCTCCTGACAACCAGTCCCCTCCTGGGATTCCAGGCATTTGATCTGTCCTCTCCTTGGCCCTAATTCCTTTTCACGACATCCAACTAAGCTTTGGTGGCTTCATCATCCACCAGTAATCACCAGTCCCCTACCCATTCCCCAGTGGCTGCCTGCTTCCAGTCCCCACTGGAATTTATCTCTGGTTTACTTTGGTCTCTCATCCTATAATTTTTTGTCCAGTGTTCTCATCCTTTCACTGCAAAGGAAGACAAAGTTTCCTTTCAAATTCTGGTCTAATGTGGTCATTCTGGGCAGCCATTACAGAGAACCTTGGAGAAGTGCTTCCACAAGCAAGCTGATTTTCCAGTTTCAACCTGCCTTAGATCTCTCTCTTAACAATGCGACCTTAACCCTTTGATGGCTGAGAAGAAACTGATTGAATGACAGCTTATATTTTTGTCATCATCTAACTCCTCACAAAGTCCAGACTCCTTAACCTAATAATTAATCAATCAACCAACATCTATTAAATGCCTACTATGTGCTAGGCACTGTGCTAAGCCCAATCCATCTGACCCTCTTTGCCTAACCACATTTTGTTCCCCAATCTGAATCGTACGTAGGTGTGAGTGATCCAGCATATTCCAAGCTTCATTCTTCCTTTAAGTCTCAACTAAAATCCAGACTTCCACAGGAAACCTTTCCTAATTGCTCTTAATTCTAGTGTCTTCTTTCTGTTAATTATTTTCTATTTAACTCTTATATAGCTTGTCTGTAGGAACTTGTTTGCTTGTAATCTCCTTCTTGAGAGCAGAGACTATCTTTTGTCTCTCTTTGAATCCCCAGCCCTTCATACAATGCCTGATATATAGTAGGCATTTAATAAATGCTTACTATATATCGACTGTTTTATCTCTATGCCTTTATTCATGCACTCCCCTGTAAAATCTCCCCTGATTCTCTCCTCTTGGCCATCTCATCCTTCTCTTTCAAGATTTAGCTTAAGCCTAATGTCCTTTTTTAATGTTTTCCTCTAGTATTGCATGTTTCTCTCTCTCTCCTTCTTGAAACTGGCAGAGGATACCACAAGATTCAGAACTGGTAGGGACCATAGAGATCGTTTAATCCCATGTTGGCGAAGCTGTGGCTGGAGGGCATTGAGGGGGGATACTCTGTTCCCCCCTCTCCACAGTGCCAGAGGACATTTTTTGTATGTCTCATCACTCTATCCAGCTGACCAATGTGAGCACTTCCTTCCTCTGCTGCCTGGGGTAATGTGAGGGGTTCATAGCTTGAAGTTGCAGTTTGGGCACGCATTCTCGAAAATGCTTGCCAATGCTGATTAGGTGATTTGCTTTCGAGGTCACAAAGCTACAAAATAGCAGATCCAGGGTTTGATTTCAGGTTTTCTGATTTTCCAAATTCAGTGCATTTGCCATTATATGATCTGCTTTTTTCTTTAGCTGTCTTATGTATATCTCCCTGGAGATCATCCATCATTCAGTGCCATGGGAGACACCAAGGAATAGAGGTTATAATATCTGCTTCGGGTTGAAGATGCCTTTGACAAGGTAGATGTAAACAATGGTAGGTTAATTAGCAATACTAGAGTCAAATCACAATAAATGGTAATTATACAACAGGCGATTATGAAGATAAATTGTCAAATGTCTGTTAAAAACAATCAGTCAATACTTATTAAACATCAACCATGTTCCAGGCACTGCACTAAGCTCTGCAGGGATAGAATAATCTCATTGGCACTTATGTTCTATTGTTATAAGTTTAGAGCAGTGAATCAAGCTCAAACAGAAATGGGGGCCCCTATTTCAAACACAAGGATTCTATTGTTACATAAAGACAGAATTTTAACATGTACAATTGTCTATATCTCATTGTTTTTGTTTATAAAATATTCATATATTTATTTACATATATTTATGTGTCATTAAATATATTTTATTTCAAACATTTCTCAATTATATATATTTAAAAACTCTTACCTTCCATATTAGAAACAATATTGTGTATTGGTTCCAAGGCAGAAGGGTGGTAAGGGCTAGACAATGGGAGGTTAAGTGTCTTACCCATGGTCACAGAGCAAGGAAGTGTCTGAGGTCAGATTTGAACCAAGGACCTCCAGTCTCTAGTCCTATCAATCCACTGAGTCACCTAGCCTCACCCCACCAGGACAATTACATTTTAATCGGGTTTTAGTCTGCCTTAGAGAGTATATTTGATACCTTTGATTTAGAAGGTGGTAAAGTTATTATAGAATGAGGTGATTGAAGATTCCATAGAAGATTCATGCCTTATAGAATTCTAGAACCTTAGAGGTAGAAAGAATCTACAAGATCACTTCATTTGACTCAATCTGATGTATGAAATGTTTCTGCAACAGATAGGTGGTGTATTAGTGTGGATAGAGTGCTGGACTTGGAGTCAGGAAGATTTAACTTCAATTCCTATCTCAGATACTTCTTAGCTATGTGACCTTGGGCACATTAATCTCAGACTCAGTTTCTACATCTTTAAATGGTATAATTATGGCCCTTACCTGAGGGTCTAAATATAATAAAGGTAGCAGATAATAGGTTCAACTCTTTGCAAATCTTAAAGGTTCATATAAATGATCCATTAAATCATAAGCTCCCTCTGATGCAAAGTCAAGATGGAAAAATGAAAGGAAGCATTTTCACCTTAGCTTCCTACACCTTAGCTCTCCTCACCAACAATCTAGAAATCATGCCAGACTAAAGTCTGATTGAGGAAACCCAGGAAAAGTCATAATTATCATTTTCCTAGACCAAGCAGCTTATGACAGAGAGGTCTGCAGATATTGGGGTGGGAGTTGTCTAGAAGCAATTAAAGGAACCCAGGGATACTCAGGGGCTGAGAGAGAGTGTCAGACAAGAAGCACTGGGGCAGAAAGGGATCCCATAGTTTCTTGAAATAGTGCTAGGTGCAAGAATGAATGTCATCTGGTAGCTCATTTACACATTGCCCTGTTCCAGATCTCCAGATCAAGGGCAGAGAGGAGAGAAGTCAGAGGGAACATAAGCCTACTCTAGCTTTGTATTAAGCAAGGAACAAGTTTCAAAAATGTAGCCATGTGACTACAAGGATAGGAACAGAGCAGCAGGGACCCAATTCTAGATTTTAACCTAGCATTTAAACCTGCAATGAAGAAACCAGGACAGAGTCTAAGATCAAAGAGGAATCAGTAGTTCAGTTACTCAGAACATGCAAATCCTCTTAGGAGGTTAACAGTGATTAAGTCTAGCAGTTGTCTACTAAAACTCAATCACACACAAGACAACTGGTCTAAGCTTGGGAACTTGCAGTGCGCAGACCTGGAAAACAATAAACAGACTTCCCTGGATTATACTATATCAGTGATGGGCAAATTATG
Organism: Gracilinanus agilis; assembly: GCF_016433145.1. Classification (NCBI taxonomy): domain Eukaryota; kingdom Metazoa; phylum Chordata; class Mammalia; order Didelphimorphia; family Didelphidae; genus Gracilinanus; species Gracilinanus agilis. The sequence continues at coordinate 469,864,774 of NC_058133.1, forward strand.
GCCCACGGGCCAGATACTGCCCCCTAAAATGTTCTATCTGGCTGTGGGACATTCTTCCTAATCTGACAAATACAATGAGTAGGATACAATACAATGAAACTTTGAAAGAGTTGTCTTAGAAACAGTCTGACAGATGAGCATTTCCTTTCCTTTGGCCCCCTCTTTAAAAAGTTTGCCCATCACTACACTATATTATAAGCACTGAAAATTTGTAGGGCTCCAGAATGAGCTGTGAAGATAGAAGAAGAACATAAAAGGATAAAAGCTCTAGCCAGACATTCCTCCCTGCCCTCCCCAACCCAAAAGTATACAGAACCTAAAAAAAATTGAGAAGGAAGGAAGAAAAAGCAAACTCGAAAGCATAAGACACAGAAGAGAATAAATTTGATAATATCTACTAGAAAAGCCTCAAAAGAAGGTATAGGTTGGATACAAATCCAACAAGAATTCCTGGGAGAATTAAAGAAAGAATTTAAAAAAATATTTTAAAAACCAAATGAGAACTAGGGAACAAAGACATGAAAAGACAACTTAGCAGTTTGGTAAAAGAGGTGCAAAATCTTACTGAAGAAAATAGCTCCACAAAAATTAGAATTTACCAAAGGAAAAGTAACAACTCCATAAGATATCAAGAAATAATTAAAAAAAGTAAAAAGATTGAAAAAAATAGAAGAATTGTGAAATATCTTATAGAAAAACAATTGACCTGGGAAATAGATCAAGAGAGGTAATTTAAGAATCACCAGATTACCTGAATGCCACGAACAAAAGAACCTATTCATCATCAAGAAATTATAAAATTTCCCAGATATCTAAGAACTAGAGACCAAAATAAAAACTGAAATAGCTCACCAGTCACCTCCTCAAGAAACCCAAAATGTAAACTCACAGGAATATTATAGCCAAAATCCAAAGCTTCCATGTCAAGGCAAAAATACTGCAAATATATATACACAATATATGTATTTGCCATATATATATATATATATATATATATATATATATATGCAAGCAGGCCAGAGTCAGGATTACACAAGATTTAGTAGCTGCTACTCTGAAGAATTGACAGCTTAGAATATGATATTCTAGGAGGCAAAGGATTTAGGCTTACAACCAAATATAACCTATCCAGCTAAACTGAGTATATTCCTACAGGGGGAAATGGATATTTAATGAAATAGAAGATTATCAAGTATTCCTTATGATAAACTGGAACTCAGTAGGAAATTTGGCATGTAAGCACAGGACTTTAAGAGAATCATAAAAAGGTTAAAAAGAGTGAGAAATCACAAGAGATTAAACAAGTTTAAGATGTTTATGTTCTTATATGAGAAGATGATATATGTAACTCCTCAGAAATTTATCATCACCATGCATCTTAGAGGGATTCTAATTAGATAGAGGGCCCATGTATGATTCTATTACATTTGGATGATCTGAAAAGAAGAATGGAAGAGAATGGAAGACAAGTGCCCTGGAGAGAGGGGAAGAGAGAGGAATAATAGGGAAAATTGCCTATTCATAAGTTCACCTATCAGTTTTATATATGTAGATAATATCCAGATCTATGTATCTATTTATCTATCCATTCATCGATCCATCTCTTTCTCTGTCTCTCTGACTCTGTCCCTCTGTCTCTATCTCTTTATGTCTCTCTGTCTCTATCTGTCTGTCTGTCCCCCTTTCCCTCTCTTGAACTCCCATCTAATGTCACCAAACACCTACTGGACATTTCAAACTAGATACCCTTTGATATCTCAAACTCAACAGTTCAAAACCAGAACACATTATGCCCCCCACTTCTCCCATACCAATCTTTCCTGTTTCTGTCACCACCCTTTCAGTCACCTAGATTGGCAGTCTTATAGTCCTTCTCAAATCCTCTCTTTCTGTCACTCTATATCCAACCAGTTGTCCTGTTTTGTTGATTTTGTCTCCACAGCATCCTTTATCTATAGATTCTCTCACTTACCCATAATCCTAATTCGGGTCTTTATTTCCTCACACTTCAAGCATTGTAAAAGCTTCCTGTCTAGTTTCCATGCTCCAAATCTGTACCCTCTTAGTTATACTTCTGACCTTCTGGAATATGTGTCACTTTGGAACATCCATCTGTCCCTGTGGCATTCTTACTCTGAAATATCTATCACTACTTCTCTAACTAGTGAATTCCTCCCAGGATCTCTATTTCAGGAGGCCCTGGCCAGCCAAGCTTCACTGCCCTCCTGGCTATGCTTCTGACTTTCCAGATTTCAAGACCTTATCCCCATGTAGGTGCTTCTCTTTTAGCTCTTCCCCCATTAGAATGTAAGCTTCTTAAAGAGAGGGTCTATCTTTGTTTTTGCTTACATTTTTATCACCAGTACTTATCTATCAATCAATTAACCAACCAATCAACATTATCATAGTGCCTGGCAAAAAGCAATAGACTTTATTTATAGGTTTAATAGGTTTTTGATATTGCCTTACTTTTCCATCCTTCACACAAGTGATATTCTTAAGGCATAAATATGATCATATCATTCTCCTACTCAAAAAGTTCAGCTGCCTCCTATTGCCTTTAGGATAAAACATAAATTATTTTCTTTGCATTTTAGAGTCCTTCACAATATGGCTCCACCCTACCTTTCCAAATGTATTATTCCTTATTTTTCTTCATATACACTATGGCCTAATCAAATTACTTTCTATTCCTCAGATATAGCCTCCTATCTTCCATCTCCAGAATCCCTTGAGTTGCTAGTATCTCCACCAGTGAAATTACCTAGAATTTATTTTGTATATATTTAAAATTTTATTTTTCATATATACAATTCCTACATTAACATGCATATAAATATAAATAAACATTTACTTATACGTGTACATATTATTCCTTCCCTATGCAGAATATAATTTTGAAGGCAGGGACTTTTGTAATTGAGTTCATATTGTTCTTGGGTTTGTCTTGGCAGGCAAACTCCCAAGTATTTTATATTATTTATTGTTAATTTAAATGGAATTTATTTTTCTATTTCTTGCTGCTGGGCTTTGTTGATGATATGTAGAAATGCTGATGATTTATGTGGGTGTATTTTATACCCTTCAACTTTGCTCAAGTAGTTAATTATTTCAACTAATTTTTTAGTTGATTCTTTAGGGTTCTCTGAGTATATCATCATACTATCTGCAAAGAATGGTGTTTTTGTTTGTTCATTGCCTATTCTAATTCCTTCAATTTTTTTCTTCTTTTATTGCTATAGCTAGCATTTCTAGTACAATATTGAATGATAGTGTTGATAATAAGCACCCTTGTTTCACCTCTGATCTTATTGGAAGGCTTCTAGCCTGTCCCCATTACAGATAATTCTTGTTGATAGTTTTAGATAGATACTACTTATCATTTTAAGGATAGTTCCATTTATTCCAGTGTTCTCTAGTGTTTTTTTTTTTTAATAAGAATGGGTTTGCATTTTGTCCAAAGTTTTTTCTACAACTATTGAGATAATCATGTGGTTTCTGTTGTTTTTATTATTGATATGATCAATTATGTTGATAGTTTATCTAATACTGAACCAGCCCCACATTCCTGGTATAAATTGCACCTGGTCATAGTGAATGGTCTTGTGATATATTATTGTAATATATATTGTGATATATTATTGTAATCTCCTTGCTAGTATTTTATTTCATATTTTTACATTGATGATATTCATTAGGCAGATTGGTCTAAAGCAGTGATTCCCAAAGTGGGTACTACTGCCCCCTGGTGGGTGCTGCAGTGATCCAGGGAAGCGGTGATGGCCACATTTTTTTTTTTTTTTGCATTACATTCTATTCTGAGTACAATAAATAGTGTCATAATTTCCAGGGGGCACTAAGTAATATTTTTTTCTGGAAAGGGGGTGGTAGGCCAAAAAAGTTTGGGAACCACTGGTCTAAAGTTTTCTTACTCTGTTTTTGCTCTTCTTGGATTAGGTACCAGCCATATTTCTTGTCATAAAAGGAATTTGATAGGACTCCTTCTTTACTTATTTTCACAAATAGTTTATATAGTATTGGGATGAATCATTCTTCAAATGTTTGATAGAATCCAGTTGTGAATCCATCTAGCCCTGGGGACTTTTTCTTGGAGGTTCATTGATGGCTTGTTCAATTTCTTTTTCTAAAACAGGATTGTTGAAGTATTCTCCTGCCTTTTTTGTTAATCTGGGCAGTTTATATTTTTTATAAATATTCATCCATTTCACTTAGATTATCAAATTTATTGGCAAATAACTGGGTAAAATAATTCCTAACAATTGTTTTAATTTCCTTTTCATTGGTGGTGAAGAGAGCAAGGACTTTTAAATTTTTGTCTTTGTATTCCCATTGCTTAGAGAGTGCCTGGCAGCTGGCCACTTAACAAATAACTTGAAGATTAATTGACTAGATCTACAAGTTCCTGTTCTGTGACCTCTCCCTATTTTGTGGTTCTACCATTCTGACCAGTCTTCAGGTTTAATATTCCACTACTATCTCATCTCCTGCCAGATTATTTTTCACACCAAAATGTCTGCTCAGTTAGATATGTATTTTTCTCCCTTCCATTCCCCAAGATACTACTGAGTTGGGGGCAGCTGGGTAGTTCAGTGGAGTGAGAGTCAGGCCTAGAGACAGGAGGTCCTGGGTTCAAACCCGGCCTCAGCCACTTCCCAGCTGTGTGACCCTGGGCAAGTCACTTGACCCCCATTGCCCACCCTTACCAATCTTCCACCTATGAGTCAATACACCGAAGTACAAGGGTTTAAAAAAAAAAGATACTACTGAGTTTTAAGGGTGGGATTTCTTTATGAGGGAAGGGTAAAATTCACATCTTATGCAGTACAAAGTTACCAGCATCCTTGAGAATTATATGACCAGTATACCTGACTGGAACTAACATTTGTAGTTTCATGCCTATCTGTTCAGACCAGGGGACCCAATATCCCATGTATCTACGATGCAGAAAATAGGAACTTACATGATGCTACACTCACTCACTCACTGTATCCTAAACTTGGGGAGGTGTGCAGTTATTCACTTGTGTATCCTCCACTATCTCCCAAAGTCTATTCAAACTCATGTTCATTGCTTCCATGACTCTGTATATCCATCTCATCCTCTGCCATTCCCTTCTCCCTTTACCCTCAATCTTTCCCAACATTTATGTCTTTTCCGGTGAGTCTTATCTTCTCATGTGGCCCAAGTATTTCTTTGGCTTAGTATTTGATCTTCTGGGGAATAGTCTGAATTAATTTCTTTAAGTATTGCCTGATTTGATCTCCTTGCTGTTCAAGGGACTCTCAATTTTTTTTTTCCAGCACCACAATTTGAAAGCATCAATTTTGCAGTGCTCAGCTTTCCTTGGGCAGGTGTGCTCCTAGGAAATTCTGATCCTTCCCTTCCAGCCTCATCTGGTTTTTAGTAGGGTTACAATAAAGGAGAACCATGCCTGGATCTGCCCTGCAACCCACATATCATTCTACATCCATTATTACAACTATGTTATCACTTATCACATACTTTCTCCATCGGAGAGCATCACAGAAACACCATAGTGGTTATTTTGTACAAAAGGGATCTGTGATTTTCATTGGCAGATGGAAATCCTCAGAAAGTCCTTCTCCCAAAGGAATTAAGCACATTCTTTGAAATTTATAGTGTTAGAGAATTGCCTAGAGTCACTTACATGACTTAGAGAGAGTTTAGAGAATCACTTAAGTGACTTAGTGATTTACCCAGAGTCACACAGGGAGTATATTGTCAGTGACTGGACCTGAACCCAATACTTCTTGGTTTTTAGGCTGGCTCTCTAACTATTATGCCAGTTATGGGCAAACTTTTTAAAGAGGGGGACAAAGGAAAGGAAATGCTCATCTGTCAGTCTATTTCTAAAGCAACTCTTTTGAAGTTTCATTGTATTGTATCCTACTCATTATATTCATCAGATTAGGAATAATGTCCCACAGCCAGATGGAACATTTCAGGGGGCTGCATCTGGCTCATGGGCCCTAGTTTGCCCATCACTGTACGATGTCATTCTGACTCTCCATTACATATACTGTCTAGTACTAATTCTCTGTAAATTTCACAAAGAAAACTCACCTTCTAGAGTTAAACAGAAAAAAATCTATTCCCTCTTTCACACTATTGCAATTCAGTTTTTTTTGAAGACAACTATCATGTTCTCCCATTCTTTTGGACTAAACTCTCCCCAATCCATTCTGGCTATTTACTCATTTCAGCCATGTCCAACTCTTCGTGACCTCATTTGGGATTTCATTTGGTAAAGATTTTAGAGGGGCTTATCATTTCCTTTTCCAACTCATTTTACAGATGAGGGACACTGAGGCAAACAGTGCCTCAGCAACTTGCCCAGTGTTACAAGGCTAATAAATGCCTGAGATCATATTTGAACTCATGAAGATGAGGCTTCTTGCCTCTAGGCTTGGCACTCTATCCACTGCGCAATCTCATTGTTGCTCCCCAATCCCTTCTACCTATCCACTTACTCTGTGAAATGGAAAGACCTTTTGATTGGCTACTGAATTTGAATCCAACCCCCACAGACTCCAATAAACAGACAATAGAGAGGTAGATGTATGTCATGTCTTCGAGGAAAGAGTTTTTTTTTTTTTAAATCTGAAAATAGGCATTTCCAAATTTCTCATGAATGGAATATTCCCCAGGTCTTCTCAGAGCATATTTTCGTTATGCTCTGAGAATGCCATCCGTATCTGGCCAAATGGGGGAGAATGTGAGTCAGACACATTGATGTTAACTCAGAACTGGTGGGTGGGAAGTCTCCACACTGCCTACTCCTTGCTGTGTCTAATGTAAATAAGTCTCTCAGGATAAAGGGAACAGAATAGGTTGTACTGTGTCAACAGTGGAAACTTCTAAAAGGAAAGCAGCTATTTCCTTTGAGGCCCGCAGAGAGAGAGGGTACAGACCTTAAGACTGCACTTGAATTCAATTCAATTTTTAAAACTATGTATTAGACACCTACTAAGGTCCTTGGGAACAGGGTCTGTTTCATTTTTGTCCTTTTAGTTCAACATCTAATACAGTTTCTGGAGTTGTTTCAGTTGTGTTTGACTCTCTATAACTCCATTTGGGGTTTTCTCGGCAGAGATGCTGGAATGGTTTGCCATTTCCTTCTCTAGCTCATTTTATAGATGAGGAAACTGAGGCGGACAGAGCTAAGTGACTTGTCCAGGGTCACACAGCTAGTAAGGGTCTGAGGCCAGATTTGAACTCAGAAAGATGAGTCTTCTGACTCTAGGCCTGCCACTCTGTCCACTGTGCCAGCTAGCTACCCTTCCTTGAACATAGTAGGTATTTAAATGCCTATTAATTGTTTCATTCTTTGTATTTGCATTCCTGGCTCCTAGAATGGTCCCTGGCACACAGTGGGTACTTAATAAGTGCTTGATGAATTATTGATTATTTGATTGATCATATTCCAGGAATTATGCTAATTCTTGAGATTAAAAAGAGGAAAAATCCAAACTAGTCCCTGCCTTCAAAAGGCTTACGTTCCACTCTAAGAATACAACTCAAAACATAAAAATATGATCTAGGGAAGGAAGTAGAGGGAGGCAAAGACAAGATTAGGTAAAGGCTTGGGGAATATATGAGCAGGGACAGACTATTGATGTTTGATTGGAACAGGGGAGGCATTATAGAGGAGGTAACACATGGCTGAACCTCAAAAGAGGATGAAGATTGTTTTTTTATTTTATTTTATTTATTTATTTTTTTAAAACCCTTACCTTCCGTCTTGGAGTCAATACTGTGTATTGGCTCCAAGGCAGAAGAGTGGTAAGGGTAGGCAATGGGGGCCAAGTGATGAAGATTGTTTTTTGAAAGTCAAATCAAGTCAGCAAGGATTACTAAGTGTCTACTATCTACCAGACTGTGTTAAGCATTAAAAGGCAAAAATCTGGAAGGAGTACAGTCCAGCCCTAAGGGAGAGCTTATATTCAAATGCATGGAGGTGGGAGATGGCATGTTTATTAGGAGAAACATTCATTCAATTTGATTGTAATGAACAGTACCTACAGAGTAATAAAAGGAAATATCCCTGGAGAGGTAGATTATAGCCAGAAGATCTCAATGTCAAGATGATTACAGTGGGGATTCCCCAGAGGGTCCGAGGAGGCCGAAGAATTACTCCTCCAGGTCTAGGAAATTGCCATCAACATCTCTGATGCCTTGCTGGCCCATTCCTTCATCAGACAGCTGAGGCACATGGACATATTGGCATCTCACTAGCTGCAAACATGAAGTGCCATTATCAGGGAGCTATGGAATGTGATAAGGTGAGGGAGGAAGGCAGACCTCTTAGATGAGTGAGGTAAGTTTTTTTTCTTGGTCTTGGAATTCATGTCCTTTTTATGGTGCCAAACCCAGCCTTGGAAACATCAGCTGCAGAGAGATCAGCTTCTATGTTGTTGGTGTTGAGTCATTTTTAGTTGTGTCTGACGACTCTTCATCCCATTCTGAGGTTTTCGTGGCAAAGATATTGGAGTGGTTTGTCATTTCGTTCTATGTTAACAGACGAGGAAACTGAGGCAAGCTAGGTTAAATGACTTGCCCAGAGTCACACAGCTGGTAAGTATCTGAGGTTAGATTTGAACTCGGAAAGAGGAGTCTTCTTAACTTCAGGACTGGTACTCTCTCCACTGAGCCATCTAGCTGCCCCAACAAAGGTGTTCACCTTGGATGAGATTATCTCTAAAGTATCTTCCAGTTGGATACCTGTGATCTTGAGCCTCCTTAGAAACACACAGGATGTGATGCTATATGGCTGCACAGACCAAAAGCTCTAGCCATGATGTCAGTCTGTGAGTAAAATGGAGTTAAAAAAACTAGAGCGAGGAGGGAGTCCAGGGAGCAAACAATTCATCCTGGCCCGCTGTGTATCTAGTTCCTATTTCTGTGTGGCCAAGTGCCTGGTTCCCTGCGATCCTTAATTCCCCTTACAGACCCCCTCCTCCTCCTTTTTAAAAAAAGCCATGACTTTCTACCTTAGAATCAGTATTTTGTATTGGTTCCAAGGCAGAAGAGAGGTCAGAGCTGGGCAATGGAGACCAAGTGACTTGCCCAGGGTCACCCAGCTAGGAAGCGTCTGAGTCAGATTTGAACAAGACCTCCTGTCTCCAGGCTCTCTATCCACTGAGCCACCCAGCTGTCCTACTCCCTTCAGTTAGGTCAGTTTATGGACCTGTTATTGGGATTCTACCTTCCCAGACTCTGTTTAATTTGATCTAGATTTTTCTGAAACAATCCCTACCTGCCATTTATTCTAGAGCTTAACTAGCTGATGGTTTCCTTGTCCAAAAAGATTCCTTTTACCCCAAATTAAGAATGTCTCCCAATGGCAGGGCTCTGAAATATGGGTTTTTAGAGTTGATTTAATGAAAAAATGTATATGTAATCTAGCAGAGTCAGCATTCTTCACTATGGTAGGAAACCAAAGACTAGGTGACAAACTGACTTTTCCCACCACACATACTATCACAAAGACACGTCCCTGGTGTCTTCAGGTTGGATATGACTTTCTCATGTGAGACTTTCTCTTGTGACCACTAAATCTGTGAATACAATGTATGTGTCTGCCTTGAGATATTTTCTTTCTCACTTTTTTGTATTTGTATTTTTTTCTATTTGATTTTCTTTTTTTTTTGTTTTGTTTTCTTTTAACATCTTTTTTTTGAGTTCCAATTTCCCTCCCCACCTCCTGAGAAGACAAAATTATATTAATTAAACATGTGAAATCATATAAAATATGCATTTCCATATTAGCTATAGTAAAAAAAGAAAGACATCTAGAAAATTCTGCTTCTACTCACAATTCATCGGTTTGCCTTGAGGGTTTTTTTTTTTTTCAGACAAAAGAAAGGAGAGAAAGTTCCTTTCTAAGCTCATCTGTAATGAGGACTGTCTCCAAGGCTCTTCTGGCTCTCCAAGAGGAATCTGAAGTCAACTGCCTTGATAGGTGACCATGAAGAAGTTTCTTCCATAGCCAGGGGAATAGCCTGTGTTCTCGAAGGGGACCTGAAATTCTAGCAGCTGGATAGTGAACCCTCTGAAGGGCACAGGGACTGCCTTTGCCTATCGCTGACTTCCCAGTGCTTAGCACTGTGTCCGGTAGAGAGGGGGCTCTTGGTAAATGTTTGTTGATGGCTTGGTGTTGACTTGCCTAGAATGCCATCAACCTAAACTCTCAGTTTCTGTACTGAGCTTTATTTATACAATGATGACTAGTGCTTTCAACAACAAGATTTAAGAATATCTTCTGAATCTTCAAAGAAAGAATAAATGATTCAGGAAATAACTGGAACTAGAATGCAACAGTCACATAGTCCAATATCCCTCCAAGAGAAGAAATGCCTTTTATGCTATCCCTGAAAAATAAGATTTCCAGCCTCTCTGCTTGAATACTTCCAGGTATGAGGAGCTCACTACATCTTCAGGCAGTTTATCTTTAATTATTAGGAATTTTTTCCTAATTATCTCTCTTGGTTTTTTTTTTGTACAGATTGACCTCATTGTGCATGAATAGAAGATCTTTGCATCATTATGGATCATAAGCTAATTGTGTATCAATAGAAACAATAATGTTAAGATTAATTTACATTTACATAGTGTTTTATGGTTTAAAACAGTGATAGCAAACCTTTTAGAGACTGAGTGGCCAAATTGCAACCATATGAGCCCTCCCTTATCCCAGGGGAGGGAAGAAGTGCTCCTACTGGGATGCTGGGCAGAGGGGCAAGTGATGGGACAAATGTCCTCAGGCACATGGAGAGGAAGAAGGGAGCAACCCCGTCCAGTACATGTGCCATAGGTTCACCAACATGGGTTAAAAAATGCTTTTCTCAGGGGGCATCTAGGTGGCTCAGTGGACTGAGAATCAGGCTTAGGTTCAGGAGGTCTTGGGCTCAAATCAGAATTAGGCATTTCTTAGCTGTGTGTCCTTGGGCAAGACACTTAACCCCCATTGCCTGGCCTTTACTACTCTTCTGCCTTGGAACCAATTAATTCAAAGTCAGCAAGGTAAGGTTTAGTTTTTTAAAGTGCTTTTCTGACAGTAATCCTTTGAAGCCAGCAGCAGAAATATTGTAATCGTTTACTCTGTGGGGGAGGCAGGAGGGGCAGGTAAATGTCTCTTAATTGATTGCTAATCAGGAATCCAACTTTACATACCCCAACACACATATAATAAAGTTTGGTGCATGTGAATGGTTTTGGAGGAAGAATTTTATCAGATAATATGCATTTCAAACTTTCCCATAAATAAAAAAAATTGATCTCCAGGACTGCTCAGAGTATATTCAAACAACCAACCCTTACCTTCTATCTTAGAATTCATACTAATGATCTGTTCCAAGGCAGAAGAGGACTAAGGGCTAGGCAAGTGGGGTTAAATGACTTGCCCAGGGTCATGAAGCTAGACAGTGTCTGAGACCAGGTTTGAAACCAGGCCTGGATCCACTCTACTACCTAGCTGCCCCTCTGAGTGAATTTTCAATATGCTCTGGGAATACAATGCCAGGACCAGCTGGGGAGAATGAGTCATATGGATCGCTGTTAATTCACAGAATTGGTAACTCAGAGATGCCATCATAAATCCACTAAAGGTTTGTCAGTGATTTGAAGGTTATTAAAAGGTTGGAAAATCAGGCTTATAAAGTGAAAAGAACTATGATTATGAGAATTAGAGAAGAGAATCATAGCATCTTAGACTAGAACCTTATTCATCAATTTAACATATTTTACTTAAGTATCTACTGTGCTGACTCAGCTGTCTTCTCACCCTAGAACAGTCTTGGCGAAGATGTGGCATGCGTGCCTGAGTGTGCCAGAGCAGGCTGCTCCCATTCCCCTCTCCATCGTGCTTGAGGACATTTTTCTCATGCCCTGCCCCTCTGCCCAGTGGCTTCCTCCCTCTGCTCTCTGGGCTAAAACAGGGGGCTCTTGGCAGCTTGAAGGTATAGTTTGGGCACATGATCTCTAAAAGGTTCACCAACCCTGTCCTAGAATTTCCCTCAGTGCCTGAGGTTTGTGGAACCCCAGGGATATCCCTCCCCTCTGGTCCTCTGTGAGTTCCTTGGGGAAAGGGACTGGTTCTGATTTGGGGAGCCCAACTCAAGTCAACCCTTCTGTACTTCTAACTCTTATGACTTTCCCCATCATTACCTAGTGGGGTGCCTTCCCCTTCTGCCTTTCAGTCCTCTTTTTTTTTATGATCTTTTTTTTTTAACCCTTAACTTCTGTGTATTGGCTCCTTGGTGGAAGAGTGGTAAGGGTGGGCAATGGGGGTCAAGTGACTTGCCCAGGGTCACACAGCTGGGAAGTGTCTGAGGTCAGATTTGAACCTAGGACCTCCCGTCTCTAGGACTGATTCTCAATCCACTGAGCTACCCAGCTGCCCCCCTTTCAGTCCTCTTTTATGTGTTCTTTCCCTCTATTAAAATGTAATCTTTTTGAAGTCAGAATCCTGTTTTTATTTTTGTTTGCACTGATATCTCTAGCATTTAGCAAAGTGATGGGTAAATGGTAGGTGCTTGATAAACGCTTGTTAACTGTCTATTGCAAAGTTCCCTCTCAGTGTTCTGGGAATACAGAGCTTACCTTCTGTGGTAGGGAAAGAACAAGTACATGGTTAAATAAATGTAAGGTTGACAATGAGTGTAAAGGTTATGGTAATCTCTACCTGATTATGAACTCCATCTACATTGCGGTCATTTACTCATCCTCTTAAACACCATTAGTGATAGGGACCCTTGCTGTATCAGTGGGAAGCTTATTTCATTTTTGGACAGTTCTAATTATTAGAAAGTTCTTCCTTATATTGAGTTGAAATCTCTATTTATGTGCATCTACTCACTGAAACTAGTTCTCTCCTCTAAGAACTGATCTTTCTTTAGCTACTTAGATATTTGAAAATGTTTATCTCCACAATGGTTGCCCCATTATCCACCCCCCCCCCCAAGTTTTCTTTCTTCCAGTCTAAATATCTTCCTTCCTGGGGCAGCTGGGTGGCTTAGTGGATTGAGAACCAGGCCTAGAGACAGGAGGTCCTAGGTTCAAATCGGGCCTTAGACACTTCCCAGCTGTGTGACCCTGGGCAAGTCACTTGACCCCCATTGCCTACCCTTACCAATCTTCTGCCTTGGAGCCAACACATAGTATTGACTCCAAGACGTAAGGGTTTAAAACAAAACAAAATAAATAAACAAACAAACAAACAAATAAATGAATGAATGAATGAATGAATAAATAAATAAATAAATAAGCAAACAAATAAGCAAATAGATAAATAAATAAATACATGTCTTCCTTCCCTCTTTCCTCCATCTCTCTTTTTCTTCCTTCCTTTTCTTCCTCCCTTCCCTTCTTCCTCTCTCTCTCCCTCCTTTCATCCCTCCCCTCATTCCTTCCTCCCCTTCCCTCTCTCCCTTCCCTTCTTTGCTTCCTTCCTTCCTTCCTTCCTTCCTTCCTTCCTTCCTTCCTTCCTTATTTCCTTCCCTCCTTCCCTTTCCTCCTTCTTCCCTCTCTCTCTCTTTCCCTCCCTCCCTTCCATCTTCCTTCCTCCCCTTTCCCCCTCTTCCCACCGCCTTCCTCCCTCCTTCCCTTTCTTCCATCCTCTGATAGGTACTTGCTATGTGAAGAGGCAAATCAATCTCTTGATGCCTCACCCAGCTCTCTTATGTTATACAAAGCAACAGATGAGCCATTCATCCACATTGGTGGAAACTCAAGGGAGTATAGACAAAAATACTGGTCTAGACTAAAGAAACAGAAAATACAGGGATAGCAGCTAATTCAATTGTTCTGTTCTCCTGAACAAACAGGAGAACACAGACTCATTATTATTTTTTAAACAGGAATGATTAAGTTTAGACAGAAAGAAGGGTTTTCTGACAATGATGATTGTGAAATATTGAAAAGAAATCCCAGGGCGGTGTGTGGAATCTCTTTCACAGTAATTCCCTGTATCTGCGCGTACTTTTCAAAGGTTTTTATGTGTACCATTTCATTTGATCCTGAGGGATCAGTAAGGTAATAAGGGTAGGTATGCCTATCCCCATTTCACAGATGAGGAAACAGATCTGGACAGGCTAAATTGTTGCCTAGGGTCAGCCAGCTGATCAGCGACAGCACCAGTACTAGATCCAGCTTGGAGACTCATTTCCTGTATGTTGCCTAAGCTAGCTGTGGGTTAGTGGTAAGAATGTTCCATTTGGAGCCTGGGGACCTGGGCATAAATCTTTTTCTTATTACCTGAGTAACCTTGGGCAAGTCTGGCAATCTGAGCATAAATCTCAGCTCATTTTCTGACTCCCTGAGTAACCGTGGGCAATTCTCAGGGCTTCGATTTCCTCATTTTATTTGTAACATGAAGTGGGCGAGTGGACTAGAGACTTAGAAATTCCCTTCTGACTTTAAATTTATGAGCTTCTAATTAGACAAACCCTCCAGGTCACTTTTAGCTTTTAGTTGAATCTTGTTTTGGCCTCATTTCAGAGGCATCTGACCTGAAGGGGAAGTAGAAGGGAAGGAAGCGAGCGTTTCTGGCTTACTATGTACCAGGAATTGTGCTAAGCACTTTGTAATTATTATCTCATTCCTCACAAACAGCTCTTCGAGGTAGATGCTAATATTTTCTCTACTTTGTAATTAAGGAAACTAAGGCAAACAGAGGTTAAGGAACTTGCCCAGGGTCACAGAGATAATAAATGGCTAAGGTCAGATTTGAACTCAGGCCTTCCTGACTCCAGGCTCAGTGCTCTAAGCCATCGAACCATCTAGTAACAGAGCTCAGGAACTCTTAAAGTCTGTGAGTGTGTTTTTTATTTTTCCATTTGGTTTCATGCTGTTTCTCCTCATTATCAGCTTATTGATCCAAGGGGCATATTTATAGGACAATTCGGACAGGATACTTTGGCAATAATTAGTCCTTATATGTGGTCCGGGCCAGTGTACCCTCCCATTGTGCCTCACAGATCTCTCTGGTGCCTAGGTGGCTGAGTGGATAGAGTACTGGGTCTATACCAGTGGTTCTCAAACTTTTTTGGCCTGCCGCCCCCTTTCCAGAAAAAATATTACTTAGCGCCCTGGAAATTATTTTTTTTTAAATTTTAATAGCAATTAATAGGAAAGATAAATGCACCTGTGGCCATCACTGCACTCCAGGATCGCTGCAGCACCCACCAGGGGGCGGTGGCGCCCACTTTGGGAATCACTGGCCTAAAGTCATGAAGATGAGCCTTCTGAGTTCAAATTCAATCTTAGATACTTACTAGCTGTGTAGCCTTGGGCAAGTCATTTAACATGGTTGGCCTCAATTTCTTCATCTATAACATGAACTGGAGAAAGAAATGATAAGCCACTCTCGTATCTCTGTCAAAGAAAGCCCAAATGGAGTCACAAAGAGACAGATATGACTGAAACAACTGAACAATAATAACAAAAAGCAGTTACTTTGTGACAGGTCTTCCTCATTTTATAAAAAATTTATAAAGACAAAAGCAGGTTCTTGAGCCGTTTCCTGTTTTCCCCAGTTAACTTCAGGCTATTAATTCAGTAATTGCCCTAGTGTGATCTGAGTAGCAGGACTGGAATCAGGAAGATTTAAGTTCAAATCTTGTCTCAGACATCTACTGGGTGTGTGACTGTGAGTAAGTCATTTAAGCCTTTTTTTTGCCTCAATTTCTTCAACTGTAAGATGGAGACAATGATAATACCTACCTCTTAGGGTTAGTGTGAGGGCTGAATGAGAGAAAATAACTGTAAAGTGCTTAAAACAAGTGCTATATAAACATAAGCTATTATTATTGTTATTTGGAAGATGATACTTTGGTCCATAGTTTGTCCAAACCATCAACTTCTTCCTGGCATTTTCATCTACAAGAAACATTTTATATTTCTATGGAGAGGGCAGATAGAAAGGGGAGGCAACTGGGGAAGTAGTTTAGTTTACTGGGAAAAGTACTACCTCTGGAGTTTAGAGGACTTGGGTTCAAATTCTTCCTCTGATACTTTGAGACCTTGGGAAGATAATTTAATCTTTCTTAGCCCCAGGTTCTTCATTTATAAAATGAGAGAATTAGACAAGATGGCTTTTGCACTCTCCATGAGCTCAAATTCTAGAGTTCTATAGAAATGGAAAGAGAATAAACTTGCAGTCAAAAGGCTTGGGTTTGAGTCTGAGCTCTGCTCATTATCAGCTGTATGAACATGGATGTATTATATTATCTTCTAAGCTTTGGTTCCTCCATTTGCAAAATGGGGATACTACCATTTCCACTATCTCACAGCCCTGTTCCGTCAATTAATAAGGACTTATTAAGTGCTGGCTATATGCCAGGCACTGGGCTATTCTATGTGGATAGAAACACGATGATTCAGAAAATCTCTACTCTAAAAAAGTTTGCATTTTAATGGAGGAGGCAACAAGTGTACATAAAAGAAAATACAGAATAAATATAAATAGAATGTAAATTCCTTTCACCTTCAGGAAGCTATAATCCAAAATTGTATTCTTTTCCTATATTTTTCATTTCTCTGATACAATTAAAGATTATATGAGTTTTAAAAAAATAAATGTAAATAGGAAAATACAAAGAAATCTGAATGAGTTAAACACAAGGTAGTTTGAGAGGAAAACTCTCAGAAAGGTGGTTATGAGAAAAGGAGTTTATAAATTCTATAGCTGTAGGCAAATGTGAGTTATTAATATGAAACAAACCTATTTTCCCATGAGCCATAATGGAAAGAACATGAGTTTTGGTGGTAGAGTCCCAGTCTTACTTTTTTTTCTTTTCCCTTCAAAAAATGTTTTTATTATTCCAAATATTTTTTAAAAACCAAACAATACAAGCATTTCCATATACAAAGAAAAAGAAGATAGTTTAACTTACTTTTCTTCATATCTACACATGAAGCCCCATCCAGAAGTATCCCAGTCTCTCCTTACCTTCCCTGCATCTTAAAGGATAACATCAGAGAGATCAATACATTCATATAAGTTAAGTCTTTCATATTTTACCTTTCTGTTCACTTTCTGGAGGTAACATTCACAGTTTATTCTTCCAGAATTAGTTCTGTTTTGCTGGGCTTGTACCCCAAAGAGATAATAAGGAAAAATACTTGCTCAAAAATATTCAGAGCTACACTCTTTGTGGTGGCAAAAAATTGGAAATTGAGGGGGTGTCCTTCGACTGGGGAATGGTTGAACAAATTGTGGTATCTGTTGGTGATGGAATACTATTGTGCTCAAAGGAATAATAAACTGGAGGAATTCCATGTGAACTGGAATGACCTCCAGGAATTGATGCAGAGTGAAAGGAGCAGAACCAGGAGAATGTTGTACACAGAGACTGATAAACTGTGGCATAATAGAACGTAATGAACTTCTCTACTAACAACAACGAAGTGATCCATAATTGGTTCTGTTGCTGTGTATAATGTTCTCCTGGTTCTACTCACTTCACTGTTTGTTATCTTGTATAGTTTTTTCCATTAAAAAATCAATCTGTTCATCATTTCTTATGCACAATAATATTCCATAAGAATCATGTGCCACAGTTTGGTCAGTCATTCTTCATTTGATGCACATGCCCTCAGTTTCTAATTCTTTGCCACCACAAAGAGAGCTACCATAAATTTTTGGAATATATGGGTTCTTTTCCTCTTTCCATGATCTCCTTGGGAAATAGATTCAGTAGTGGTATTGCTGGGTCTAAGGGTATACACAGTTTTATAACTCTTTGAATGTGATTCCAAATTATTTTACAAAATGTTTGGATCAATTCACAGCTCCACAATTGGTGACTAGTGTCCCTGTTTTTCCACGTCCCATCCAATATTTGTCACTTTACCCTTTGTCATTTTAGCCTGTCTAGTGGGTGCAAGATGACATCTCAGAACAGTTTTGGTTTGCACTTCTCTAATCAGTAGTTATTTAGAGCATATGATTGGATAAATGAAAAATAACAATATTCAAGAGATGGCTGGCGATCTTGGATAAAGCTTCCGTGTAGTGGTGGATTCAGAAGCCAGATTTCAAAGGGATTGAGAGATGAAAAACAGAAATAGTGTAGACAGCTTTTTCTAGGAGATTGACATGAAAGGGAGGAGATATATAGGACAATAACTCAAGAGGATGGCAGGGTCAAGTGTAGGATTTATTTTTAAGAGGGGGAGGAGATGAGAACATTTGTAGGAATCTGTGAAGAAATCATAATTAAGGAGCAGAATACCAAGAATATTAAGCAAGGTGGATGATCAGAATAACCCAGCTTTGGGGTTTGGAAAAGAATGACTGGTGGTAGAGTAGAGTAGAAATGAGATCAATGTTGGAATTTGACTAGTAAACTAAAGAATCAAGATTAAAAAGAAAGACTATGAGGCCAGTGGAGGGAAGATGGACTGGGAGAATATAGAAGCAGAGATAATTGAATATTGTAGTGAAGATGAAGAAAAGGTAAAGGAGTGAGGCATAAACAGGATTGTGAAGGTAAAATACTTATGAGAAATGGTGAGCTCAAGGGCAAAACCATCCTTGTATTTAAAAGTCCACTGAGTCAGGTCTGGATTTTCTTGCTCCTCATAGAGATCTGTCTTATTTAAAGTCCACCTCCCTGGTCCTCTGTCTTCAGAACTTAAGAGGTTTACAAAGTGAGAAACTCTAGCTAGAGTGGGTGGGAGCTGTCCACAGCTGAAGCTCCTGCCCAAGATCAAGGAGGGAAGGGGTTTAAGAGTTTAAGCTCAAATGCTGGGGATCAAAGTGGGTAGAGGTAGAGGTAGAGACATAATTTTTGCACTGAGTAAAATTAGGGAAGGGGCATTTGTATTCGAATCCTTTCGGATACAAAATTCCTTGAACTCTGCCTGATCTTAGACCATGCTTGCCTATTTTGAAAAGGAAAAAAGCCCTTTTCCATCCTTCAATTCCCTAATTGTATATATTGTGTAGAAATTAGATGGGAAAGAGTATTGCATGTCACTTTAAACACTTTTGTGGATGGCATTTAAATATGGAAAATTCATAACCAAAACCAGCTTTTCCCTGAAAATGTTAAGCTTGACATTTGCCTGGTTCTTAATATGAGATCCACAGGTTTTTAAAGTTGAAAGGGACCTTTGAAAATCATTTAACTCACCTCACACATGTTATGTATGAGGAAAATGAGATCCAGAGAAGGAAAGTTGATATAGAGGATCATAGCTGCAAAGTTCAAAGGAACACTCCCATTTTACAGATAAAGAAACTAAGGTCCAGAGAGGGACTGAAGTGACTTGCCTAGGTCACACAGAATTTGAATTCAGGTCCTTGGACTTTAAATTCAATTCTCTTTTTACTTCAATAATTTAATTTGTTTAACAGAATATGATTTGGAAGCCACAGAGTAAATCTCTGCTTACTTATATTGGAAGAATTGCTTTATAGCCCTGTAATTCCAGATTTAGATCTGGAAATTTCTTTCCTAATATGTTGCCTACCCATTGCCTTATGTTCTTAACTTTCCTTCCATTTTCAACATTCTTTAGTGAGAATTTTTGCTAAGTCTCTAACACACATCAAAAATGAGGTTAATATTATAATTACTAGTAACAAACAGGAAAAATCGAGCCACCTTGGAAATGTCTCATAACTGGCAGTGTACATTAATCACATTTTATTGACAGGAAACATGGCATATGAGAAAGAACATTGGATTGTGGAGGGGGGATGCTCAGAAGACCCATCTCTTCCACTTAGTGTCAAATCACTTCGTTATACTGAGTCTAAGCTTCCTGATCTGTGAAATGGGGATGGTTCTATTTATACTCCCTTCCTCACATGGTTGTTGTGAAGATTAAATGAGATAATTTATGTGAAGATAGAGTGTTGTATACATTTAAGCTATTATTGCTAATTATAGGGTACTTTTCCAGAAAAATTCAAAGTCTATAATCTCTCTTTTACCCTCCCCTCACAGCTGATTTGACAAATTCTCTGGGTGTCTATTTCCTCTTCTATAAAAGGCATGGTTGGACTGGATGATCTCTGAAATCCATTCTATGTCTCATGTTCCATTTATGATTATAAGTAATTTTAGACCAGTTTTCCAACTTCCAACTAAGCATCCTCTCTACTGATCCAACCTATGTCTACATCTGTAGTTAGACCAACATAATAGGACACAAATGATCCAAATCCTTATGGATTCTAAAAGATCCACATGAAGAAAATGATTTTGGCTTTGGGTTGGACTGGTTTGATAGCCACAACGGACCTCTTTGGCCATCTACAATTCAGGGAGACAGCTGTGTTGAGATGCACATAAGAGGCAGCCATTTTTTCAGAATTCTTTGAGCACAGTACTACTCAAGGATAGGGGGATGGACTAGGCAGCTTCTCAACATGTCTTCAAGCCTCATGGTTCAAAACTCCTGTAAGAATAGTAAAGGACCAAGTATTATTGATTTTACAGGTTCTAAAATCACCCTCAAAGAAATAATCAAGAATTGAGTCCAAAAACAAAGTTTCCTGTAACCATAGTCCAAGGAATGGCATATATACACTGCCTAGGTCTGTGTATTTCCAGAAGGAAGAAGAATTAAGTTTGATCCTTCTGAATCCTCTGGTTTCAGAATGATTAAAAGCCAATTGTTTGGAAAAATGTAGAGAAGGAACTGACTCAGAGGAGAGACTAGACTAGAAGACTTCCGGATCCAACTCCCTCAATCGGTAAATCTGTGTTTCATTCCCCACTGGTAAAATGGGACTAAAGGCACACCCAGCCCCTGGCTCAAATGTCAGAAGGATTAATGAGATAAACACCTACAGGCTTCTCTGAATTCTTAAAAGATTAGAAAATCATGGTCTGACTTTAAAGAGGCATTTTAACCTTTTCCTAAGCACTTCTCATATGCCTGGCACCCTCACAGGTGTGAGAGGTAAAGAAAAACTGAAAAATAGGCTCTGTCCTCAAGGACTTTCTACTCTGCTGTAGAGAGGTTGGAATAAAATATGTAAAACTTCACCCTACCCCTGGGGCCTTGGACTCTGATGGGCTAGCTTTTACCTTATTTTTCTGGGATCTGGGTTTCCCCAGATGATCAGCAACTCATCAACTTCCTTGCAGCATTCTTTCATGTCTTGTCTTCTCTTATTAGAATATAAGTTCCTTGAAGGTAGGGATAGTTTTCTTTGTGTGTGTTCGTTATTATGGTGTGGGGACCATAGTAGGCATTTAATAAATGTTTAAGGAATGAGTAAGGGACTTGTTTCCTAAGATCTCAGTGCCTGATTACATTATGGCCACATAGAATGTAACATGAAAAAGAAAGAAATAATCAGGAATCTAAGGCTGAAGCAGCATGGATGGAGGAAGAGGAGGTTGCTAATACTGCTTGGTTAGTATGCTTCTTGGGTAATCCCTCCTCCTTTGAACCATGACCTGTAAGGCTCAAAGACAGAATCATGGAATAAAACCAAAATACCATTTGTGCAGGGAGAGAGAAAAGAGGAAGAGGGGATTTGCTGGGGGAGTGGAGGGGGAAGCAGGAAAACAGACTATCTTTTACTGGCCACTTTATCACAAGGGAAGGAAACCCACAAGCAAAACATTGAATCTCAACCATGGTGATTTGTGCCCAGGAACTTACTAGTCTCCAGTGGAGGTTCTAACAGATGCAATGTTATTTTCCATTTTCTTCTCCTGTTACATTTATTATATACTTTTGCTGATGTTATGACAGCCTAATTATAGACCTCTCTCCCACTTAGCAAGCAGCCGTCCCCTTTTGCAAAGTATGCCTATAATGCAAAACCCTGCTTTGAGACTTTGTTATGATAAAAACAGAGCCTGAGCTTAAAGTGTGCCAAAGGAGGGCACTACTGCTCAATTGAGTTTACAGAATCAGAGTATATTAGAGGGGAAAGAACCTTAAAATAATAACTCACATTTTTAGAATAGTTTAAAGTTTACATAGTACCTTTTGAAAAAGCCCAGGGAGGCAATATTGCAAATGTTTCTATTTCCATTGTTCAGATGTAGAAGATTAGGCACAGAAATGGAAAGTGATTTAACTAGGGACCCCAGTAAGTAGAAGATTGAGGACTAGAACTCAGATTTATATAAGTTCATCTAGGTCAGTGATGGTGAACCTTTTAGAGACTGTATGCTGGGTCCTGCCCCCCACCTCTCAGACTGTATGCCATGCCTCCCTCTTCCCCCCACCACTTTACCCCAGACAGGGGAAGGAGAAAGAGAGGGGAGTGGTCCCAACACTTTGCTCAGGGGAGGGAGTAAGAGCTTCCATTGGGCTACTGGGCAGAGGGATGGAGTGGTGCAGTGGAGAGGGGAAGGGAGCAACTTCATCCAAATCTCTGTGCGTATCTAGTAATAACTCTGGTGGGTGATGGTACACATGCTCTTACACATGTCTCTGTGTGCCATCTTTGGCATGTGTGCCATAGGTTCACTATCATGGATCTAGGTCAAACCTTTTGTTTAACAGATGAGGAAGTGGAGACACAGGATGTTTAAGGGACTCACTAAAAGAGAGGACTAATAGGGGACAGAGTCCAGATTTCAGCCTAGCACTAATTTCTCCCTGCCAATCTATCTCTTTGGGAGACATGGCAGTGCCATTGGAAGGTTAAAAGAAATACAAATCATCAGATTAGTTTTTTTTGTTGTTGTTGTTGAGATGTTTCAGTTATGTCTGACTATTCTTGATCCCATTTGGGGTTTGCTTGGCAAAGAGACTAGAGTAGTTTGCCATTTCCTTCTCCCAGCTCATTTGATAGATGAGGAAACTGAGGCAAACAGGATTAAGGGATTTGTCTAAGGTCACATAGCTAGTAAGTATCTCAGTCCAGATTTGAACTTAGGTCTTCCTGACTCTAGGCCCCAACTTTCTACTCACTGTGCTACCTAGCTGCCCCAAATGATTTTAAAACTAGAATTATAACTTTCTGTTTATTGCAGTCCAACAAGAGGCAGCATAGCATAATGTTTAGAAAGCTGACCTCAGAACCAGAAAAATCTGGACTTTCACTTCTTATGTTATCCTGTTGAGTTAGCTAGGCATCCTGAGAGGTGTTGAGGAAAGAGAACACCATGGAAAAAACTTTAATGGGAGGTAGAAAGGGTGAAGCTGAGAGAAATCTTGAAGTCAGGTTGGGGGTAATTACCAAAGTGGGAACTTCTGGTCTGTCATACTGCCTGTGGAATTCTGGGTTGGATCACTAAGTTCTCAGTGCTCTGAGAAGGTATCTGCCTATTGCAGTAAAGGCAGTTTCCTCCCCTAGGAATGCCCAGAGTCAGTGAAATCACAGGACCAGTCCTTATCCCTATCTAGATGCACAGTTGCCAAAAGAAACTGAAGGGTATGTTCAAGCACAACTTTTTTTTAATAGGGAGAGCTCAAATCTTTCCTTTCAGGGACACAGAGACTTGATGATGGACGCCTCAAGTAGATAATTTCTAGACCTGATTAAGAGATAGATTTGAATCCGCACCTGACATTAATGAACTGAATTCTAGTGCCCAGTTTGGCTATTGTCTAGCTATGTAAATTTGTCTCTTGACAAGTCTTTGAGCCTCAGTTTCTTCCTCTGTAAAATGAGGTCAATCTTAGATATCTAGGTAATAACTAAGGTCCCTTATAGGAACTTGAGTCATGGCATTCTAAGGTTTTAAGGATTTAATATTTTCTCTCTTCTATGGGTATTAGTATTGAAACAGGGGAATCCTATGAGACAGCTCTTAACATTGGGGAATGGCTTGAATTCTGGGCTCTGTGACAAGCTAGTTGGAGAGCCAAGCCATTTGGGAATCTGAATGTAATTCAATTTAACAAACATTTATTCACTGTGTGCTAGGTGCTGGTTATATGTCAGGCCCTTCCTGAATGGCCTCAGCTGTCACTTATGAGATATGAAGTGAACAAACAATAATAAACATGCCTTGTAGCTTATACTGTCATGGCCTCTCTCTTCCCAGTAGGAGGATTTGAAAGCCATTAATCCTCAGATCGGAAACCTGAGGGATCAAAGGTGTTAAGTTAGCCATGGCCAGTGATAAAAGCTTTCTTTCCCCAGGTCTCTCCTTACTGGAAGTGAGGGAAAGAAAGGTAAGCCGAGTTGGCAGGAGGACCCTGTTCATCACATACTACACTGTGGAGGGTTGGGGGAAGAGTCTCTGGGGACTTGGGGTTGGATAAATTCAGTAGTGAGAGTTTGTCTTTGGGCAGTCCCCTTTCCCTAGTGGTGCCACTTTGGATCTTGTCAATTCGACAGATATTTATTTATTGAGCGGCTACTAAGTGCAAGGTGAGTGCCCACTTCCTTCACGTTTGGGGGAAAAATGTGTAGTACTTTCATATTGCCTGTCCACTGTCTGCTCCTTTTCCATCCTCCCACCTGGAAATGATCTCTTCTTTATCGGAGCTCATATCACTGTATCCTCCCATTCAACAACAGTCAATAAAAACTCACATTTATCCAGTACCTTACATTTTACAAAACAGCTCCTAAAGAAAGGCAGTGCAAGTGTTATTTTACAGATTAGGAAACTGAGGTTGAGAAAGGGAATAATCTGCCCATGGTCATACGATAGTAAGTGTCGTTCTATTCTTTTCTTTCTTTCTTTAGGATGCACATGCTTACCACTGCTATTAAAGTGCAAGCTTCTCAAGGACAAGCAACTTGTGTCTCCTCTAGGTACTCTCATTAGTAGGAGATAATTAGTAGGTTTGTTAAATGAATGGATGAATATGGATCTAAGCTACTCAATCCTTCTATACCAACATTAAAACAGATCTTTGCCTTATCCCCACCTGAAAGTGCTCTGTGCTTTGTAAGGCTGGCTAATTGGTAATGAGGTAATTTGTGGTATAGACAGAAGAGCATAAGGTTATTTGGAGTCTGGATATTCAATCAATCAATAAACATTTATTAAATATCTACTATGAATCAGGCACTGTGCTAAGTACTTGGGATACAAAAAGATGTAAAAGACAATCCCTGGCCTCAAGAAGCTTGTAGTCTAATGGGAGAGACAACACGCCAACAAATATATACAAAGCAAACTCTATACAGTATAAAAAAGAAATCATTAACAGAGGGAAGGCACTGAAATTAAGAGAGGTTGGGGAAGGCTTCCTGTAGAAGGTAAGATTTTAGTTGGGACTGAAAGGAAGCCAGGGAGGTCAGTGGTCAGAACAGAAGAAGAGTGTTCCAGGTATGGGGAACAGAGAACGTGTCTGGAGCTGAGAGATGAAGTATCTTGTAGGAGTAACAACCAGAGGGATAGTCACTGGATTGAGGAGTATGTGGCAGAGAGTAAGGTATAAAAAGGAGTGGAAAGGTAGGAGGGGGCTATGTTATGAAGGGTTTTGAATGATAAAAAAAAAGTAGAAACATTTTTGTATTTGCTCCCAAAGGCACTATGGAGTCACTGAAATTGGCTGGGAATAATCAGATCTAGATTTTAGGAAAATCACTTTAGAGGCTGAATGAAGGATAAATTGGAGTGGGGAAAGACCAGAGGCAGGCAGAGTCACCTTTGCAAACTATAGCAGACTGACTCTCTGTCTCTGTCTCTGTCTCTGTCTCTGTCTCTGTCTGTCTCTGTCTCTGTCTCTCTCTCTCTCTCTNCAAACTATAGCAGACTGACACTCTGTCTCTGTATCTGTCTCTGTCTCTGTCTCTCTCTGTCTCTGTCTCTCTCTCTCTCTCTCTCTCTCTCTCTCTCTCTCTCTCTCTCTCTCTCTCTCTCTCTCTCCCACCCACTTGCCTCCCCCTTTCTCCAATCCAGGTATAAAGGGATAAGAGCCTGCACTAATGCAATGATACTGCCAGAGGAAAGAAAGGATTGTATTCAAGAGATGCTGCAAAGGTAAAATCATTAGACCTTGGCAAATGTTTGGATGTGGGGGATGAGAGAGAATTAGGAATCCAGGATGAGCCCTAGGTTGTAAGCTTGAGAGAATGGGAGGATATTCAGATTTAATCAATTCTATTTTATTTACTAGCTGTTTGATCTTGGGTAAGTCATATATCCCTCTTAGACTCAGTTTCTTCCTCTGTAAAACAGGGATAATTTATTGCCCTACTCATGAAGTTTAAAATCTTCCTGGATTTACCCTCAATATTAAATTTGGCTCATTTTAATAAATATTTATTTAAGCCACTGGGGATAATAATGCCTGAAATATGTTCCTTTCTCACTTCTACACCTTAGAATCTTTCAATTCCTTCAAAACCCAATGTCATCTGTTAATTGTCATTTCTGGATGAAGCTTCACTTCCCCCCACCCAGTTGCTACTACTTCTTTAACTACCTTGTACAGTAGGATTTTTAAAGGGTACATTTTTATATACCTTATGCGCTTATTTTAGCATATATATTTATGTCCATGGTGACTTCTCCTCTCTCCTTCAGAATATAAGCTGCTTCCATTTCATTTTGTCTTTGCCCTCTACTCCTAGAACAGTGCCTGGCACATAGTAGGCATTTAATACTTGCATGTTGATTTATTCATTGAATGATTCTTATCAATCAAATATTGAAGTATAATTCAGTTGCAGTGTCTAGATTTCTGTGCCCCTCTCTCTTTTATGCCTAGCCATGTGGTTTGGTCAGGGACTTACCCATGGTGAGGTGGGGAGCCTTTTTTCTCACACTCAGTGGCTCATTATAGTTCCCCACTCCAGCATCCTGGGGCCAATTTTAGTTTATAGTCAATAAAATGACAAACTATAATAACCTATAATTCACAAGTCTAAGGGATTCTCCAAAAGGAAGGAATTTTTAAAGAAAGTATTCAATGTGCACTCTGAATTGGCTACTGGAAAGCTAATGTATTCCCACACACACAAAAAAAGGAATTATAATTATAAAGAATAACAAAGCACATTAACACAATTAAATAGATCAACATGATTCAATGACTTAACTTATAGCCATGGTTACAATTGTTTGGCATGCTCAAATTTAAGCCTCATTGGAATATAAAGTAGTTTTGCAAGCCTGTTTAATTAGTCAGTTTATATTTTACAGTTGGCTTGGCTTTTCTTGATGGCCTATCTCTACACTGCTAAAGCTTCTCCTGCCTCCAGCCAGATCCAACCCAGGACCTCTGGATCTTTCAGACTTAAAAGATCACTGCTGATCCTGGGAGAAGACCCACTTAGCTTAAGCTACGACCTCTATATGGGAAATATCGGCAGGTTGGTACTGGCTAGAGAAGTGACCCATTCTCCGGCATTCCTCTTTGGAGTTACAGGATGCCAGTCATATCCAAAGACAGTGAGGAGAAAGCTTTCTTTTCTTTAAACAGATGCAAAATCTTTCCCTTTTTCCTCTGATCTCTCATTGCTGTCATGTTGTGGGGAAGAGTGGACCTTAGTCCATGATAATTCGTCACAACACCCTAAAATTCCAAGTATTTCAGCACTAAGCCACCATATGGCCCCCAAAGGCAGGAAGTTTGCCATTCCCAAAAGGTCCAAATGATGATGGTATCCTTCGAATCTCCAGAAAGTTTCTAAGAGATCTTTGGAAGCATGGTCCCTGTATTGTCCCCTATTGACCAATTCAGACTTGCCTAAAGATTATTCTTTAAGCCCCATTATTTTACCAACTAGGCCAAACTGGAATGTGAACCAAGATTTTAAAATCCTAATCATTTGTAAAGCATTTCTGCCTTAGTTTCTTATAAGTCCTAGAAGAGCCTCCACAAGCCCTTTTATATGTCGTATGTTCTTGGGTCAAACCCCAGGGTCAAAGGAGACTTCCATGGCTTTCCCATTCTAGGTATAGGGTTTGAGGACCAAGGGCTTCAGGGATACCCACTCAGAGATATAAATATTCTAGGGCTACTTGAGCTTTGTCCCATAGCACCAATGTCCAGGAAGTGTGATTCTTCCCTATGATAATCCTCTACCAACCATTGCCATGTGCCATGTGCCTTGTGGCATTACCTCTGAGGGTCCCATTCCTTTCCTGGATATCTTCCCCTGCTCTATGGGCACCTTACTCTCCCAGGGACTAGAGGGCTAGGAGGTCAGAGGTTGATCTTCTGTTTTCTCACCAGGTCCTCTTCTCTTTGACTCAGGTGATGGAATTCCTAGTTAAGGCTCTGGTATTAGGGATCTTCTTCTTTTTTTGATTCTTACTTTCTGTCTTAGACACTAAGTATTGGTTCTAAGGCAGAAGAGGAGAAAGGGCTAGGCAATGGGGTTTAAGTGAATTCCCTGATGGTGGTGGTGGTAGTGGTAGGGAGGAGGGTCACCCAGTAGGAAGTATCTGGGGCCAGATTTGAACCCAGGGTCTCCCATGTCCAGGCCTGGCTCTCTATCTCATGAACTACCTATCAGGAGTCTTCTGAAGGTAATCCAATAAATATCCAAAGAAATAATAATGAGGGAGATTTCAGGTATTGTGATAAGTTTATGGAGGAGATCAGTCATAGAATATTAGAGATGAAAGATCATCTAGTCCAGTAGTTTCCAAACTTTTTTGGCCTACCACCCCCTTTCCAGAAAAAATATTACTTAGAAAATAAATAAATTTTTAAAAATTTTAATAGCAATTAATAGGAAAGATAAATGCACCTGTGGCCATCACCACCTCCCTGGATCACTGCAGCACCCACCAGGGGGCGATGGCACCCACTTTGGGAATCACTGATCTAGTCTAACACCTTCATTTTATTAAATAAACCATGCTCCAGAAAAAAAGTAAAGGAAAGTGACTGATCCTAGTCGGAATAAGCATTAGCAGATGATTTCAAATTAGAATCTGGGTATCCAGGGTAAGGCAGACAGCACATAGTTGTTTTACTAAGTCACACATTTATTCATAGATTGGGTCTGTGGGCTTTACCAGACTTCAAAAGTGGTCTATTTCACAAAAAGAGGTTGAGCTTAGACCCCTGATTTAGACCTATCCTAAAGTGGAATGGAGTGCCTGCTGTGCTTAAGAGTTTGCACTAGATAGAAGTCATCAAACAGACTAGAATAAGGATAAAACAAGCTAACATTTATATAGTGTTTACTATGTACCAGGTACTGTCCAGGCACTTTTTATAAATATTATTTCATTTGATCTTCTCAACAACCTTGAAAAGCAGGAGTTAGTATTCCCATTTTAGTGATTCAGAAACTGAGGCAAGTATGGGTGAAGTAATTTGCCCAGGGTAATGTACCTAATAAATATCTGAGGCCAGATTTGAATTCAGGTCCTCCTTACTCTCTAAGTCTGCTGTTCTATCCACTGAGCCATTTAGCTATTTCTAATACTTTGAGTGTATGTTATCTAGTTCTGGTACTGGTCGGACTAGATGGCTTTCTGGTATCACTAAACCAACATTGGCCTTCTTCCAGTTTACAATTCAGTGAAGTCACAGCTCCTTCTTAAGTCCTTCTCTGATTTTCCCAGTTTCCAATGATCAATGCCTTTTTCCCTTTGAACTTCTACAACATTTATGGCCTGTCTCACTCACCTAGGGCACCTAGATGGCTCACTGAATAGCACTTTGGGCCGTGAATCAGGAAGACCCAAGTGCAAATTCGGCTTCAGACACGGTGTGACTCTGGACAAGTCACTTAACACTGTTTGCCTTAGTCCACTGGAGAATGAAATGACAAACTTACTCCTGTATCTTTGCCAAGAAAATGCCAGATGGCATCACAAAGAATCAAATATGACTAATGACTGAAGAGCAACACCATTCACTTACCACTGAATCGTGGCTCTCTACATTTATGTCTTGTTTCCTCAAGAATATTCTAAGTCCTTTAGGGCAGGGACCATGACATATGTCCATTGTATCACCATCACTGAGAAAGTGCCCTGCATGGGACTCAATGAATATTTGTTGTTGTATAAATTGAGCATATAGATGTATATGCATCCTTGGAGGAGGTACTGGAGAATAAAGAGATGAGGTAGTTCCTATCCAGAGGAGGCATGGTAAATAGCAGCATGGGTACACTAGAGACTCAGAGCAGAAAGCCCAGAATCCAGGCCAGGCCTTGCCAATGATTCCCTGGCATGCTTGGGTGAGTCTCTGTGCTTCCTGTGTTCCACCTATAAAATGGGGATAATGAAAGGCAGCTTTGTAGCAGTTTTATAATGCCAACATGCTATTTACAAAAAAGACAAGGAACTCTTTGGAAAATGTTTCATTATTTTTAAGAAGGGGAAGATATATTTCAGCAGAAGTTTTCTTACACAGGGGTGCCAGCTTTAAGGTAATCCAATATATAAAAAAACCAAGCATTTTTAAAAAATGAGCTTTGAAATAATTCTTTGTTTGACATATGAAAAACTGTTTTTCAAAGTGTCTCGGAGATAGGAATCTGTCCTCAACTTGTAGCAGCTCTGATAGAAAATGAAATACACATTCTATCTTCTCTGCCCTTTGCTCAATCAATCAACAAAAAATGTATTGATAACTACTATTTTGGGAGACTTGTCACTTCCCCAAGATAGCCTAGATTTGGTGTCAAAAGACCTGGGATAACCTAGGTTTGAATTCCTACATCTGACATTGCTCTTGGATGAATCACTTAATCCTCAGAATCATAGAATCTCAGAGTTGGAAGGGATCATACTGGCCACAAGATAAGTCAAACTCCTGGTCATCAAAACTCCAGAATGTGGCCTGGCCTAGATTAAAATGTGATTGGGAAATGTTAAACAAAATAATAAAAATTCAATATAGCAAAGATCATGTTAGTTTGTGATTTTCTTAGTCAATATGCAGACTGTAAGGGTCTGTTCCTATATGAGTTTGACAGCAGGGATCTAGTCTACCTTAGATATGAACAAGAATTCCCTCTTGAAATGTGTCCAATAAGTGGTCAAACTAGACTTCCTTAATATGGAGATATCCTGAGAAATGCCATCCTAAAAAGCTTAAAGAATTACTATGTACTAGGGCTGTGATGGTGAACCTATGGCATGGGTGCCAAGGATGGCATACAAAGCACTCTCTGTGGGCACTTGTGCTACCCCCTCCCCCCCCCCCCCCCACACACACAGGAGTTTCTTACTAGAAAGGCAGGGGGACCAGGTGGAGCTGCTCCCCTCCCCCTCTCCACTGTACTGAAGACATTTTTTTGCCCAATGGGAGTGCTCAGGGGGTAAGGTGGGTGTCTCACAGGTGACAGAGCTGGAAGGGAGCAGAGCACCAGGGCCACTCCTCTCCCCCTCTCTATACTTGCTGAGAACATTTCTCTCTTTACCTGCCCCTCTGCCCAGCAGCCCAATCGGAGCACTTTCTCCCTCCCCTGTGTGGAGTAAGGGGAAGGCAAGGTTCTCCTGGCACTTGGTAGGGGGGAGGGGCACAGCATTCCATCTCCAAAAGGTTTGCCATCACTGCACTAGGATGATTCATATGAAGACGTATGATACTACCAGATGGAAGCGTTGCTAAGGATTAGTAGTGTGCTGTTAAACATTTGTATCAATGACTTGGAAAAAGGACATAGATTTCATGCTTATTAAATCTGTAAATGGTACAAAGCTAAGAGGGACATTTAGTACACTGGGTAATAATCAAGATCCAGAAAGATCTTCATAGGCTAAAACATTGGGCCAAATCTAATAAGATGAAATTTAATAGAGATTAAAGTCAGACGTGGGTTCAGAAAGTCAACTTAAAGGATCATGGGATCAACTCCAGAAGAACAAGATAGAGGAAGCACTCTTCTGAAAAAGCACAAACTCTTCTGAAAAAAAAAATCTGGAGATTATAGTGGTCTGTAAGTTAAAAATGAATGATTAAAAAAATGTGATATGGAAACCAAACATATTAATGTGATTTTAAGCTGTGGTTGTCAAATTAATGACTGTCTAGGGCAAGAAAAAGAATAGTCCCATTATACTCTGCTCTGATCAGACCATCTTGGAACGTTCAGAATATTGACTGGAGAGCAGAGGAAAGATAATATTAATTCAAGGATGTGCTGGAGACAGCCCCAACAGGTTCTCAAAAGTCAGTTATTGTATTTTCAATATGAACATTTACACCTTAGAAATCTTCAAGTGCTGTAATCTGTTTTGTTGGTTGTTTAGACTTAGCTAAGTTTTAATAATGCAACCAAGTTTTAAAGTATTTTGTAGGAGCAGGTAGAAGGCACAGTGGATAGAGCTCCAGGCCTGGAATCTAGAGAATCTGGGCTCAACTCTGACCTCTGATACTTCCTAGCTGTGTGACCCTGGACAAGTCACTTAACCCCATTTGCCTAGCCCTAAACCTGTCTTAGAATTTTTACTAAGAGAGAAAGTAGGAGGGTTTTTTTTTTTAAGTGTTTTGTTAATATCTCCCTCCCCTCAGCAAGCTGTTAAACATTTCTCAGCACACCCCTGGATATATGACAAGAATAAAAGTCTTCAAGATAATGATAAAATAAAATGTTTGAAAAATCTATGGAAGAGAGAAGGCTTGAGAGGGACATGATAAGTATCTTCAGGTATTTGATTGTCATGTGAAAAAGGAAATAGTCTTTTTATACAAACTTGACCCCAGAGGACAGAACTAGTGGTAGGAGATAGGAGCTTCACAAAGTTTGATTTAGGTTTGGATGTGAGGAAATTCACAATTACAGATATCCAAAAGAAGAATGAAATGCTTTAGAAGGTACCTTCTCTCTAATACTAGCCTTCAACCCCTCTGGGCTTGTTTCCTCCTTTATAAAATGAAAGAATACAAGGTAACTAACCACCTTCCACCACAAAGAAAATGTTTATTTTTACAAAGATACACATAGCAAAACTATTTGTTACAACTTGGAAACCAACTATGGCCAACAGTTGGGGAAATCATGAATAAATCACATACAAATAAATGTAACAGAAAATTTTTGCAGCATAAAGAAATGTGAAAAAAAAATTCAAAGAATTTTGAGATTTGTACCTAAGGATGAAGATTCAAGAAAACCACTTTTCCCCAAACAACGGAAATACTTTTACTACACTAACATGCCTTTTGTTTACATTGTGTTTCTTTATTATAAGAGCAGATTTTATGTGAAAGGGATCGGATGGGGGATGGAGATGGTTTTGAGGAGTGTGACTTCTACAAAAACCAAGTATTTGCATTAAAAATTTAAGGCGGAATCTCTTCCCAAGAAACTAAATTCAAAAGAACTGTCTTATATTAAGGGTTTTGCGAAAGTACCCTTAGGCTGTGGCCTCTGTGATTATGTTTGTCAGCTGTGTTCAAACACAATTTAACAACGAAAAATAAAATAAAACAAACCTTAAAAGTTACTGAATTCATAGTCTTTTTTTAAAATGTATTTTCTGAATCAATTTATCCTTAAAGGCAGCTTAAAGTACTTTTTAATTAAAAGGGGGGGGGGATGAAAATTGGTTTTAAAGACTCTTTTCCCTTTTAAAATCTTAAAATCGCTATAATCTCTGGATCATTTTAAGTTCCTGCCATTTCTAATTCGATTTTTGGGACAAAGTCCGAATTTGAATTGGGAGGAAGAGTTATAAGAAGGGAAAAGAAAAGGATAGAACTAAGGAGGCTAAACTTAGGATGTAAAAGAATTCCCAAGGGCTAAATGAGGGGAAAGGGCTATAGGTTAGCATTACGATTCAGAGACACCACCCTCCACATCTAGGACCCCCAAGAACACTTTCATGCACAGCCCTATTTCTCCTGACTTTCCTCCTCTTCACCCCACAACTCACGATGATTTACTCGTTTCTGGGCAACCATTGATCTCGCGCAGCCAATCAGAGAGGTTATTTGTCTCAGCGCCCCTACTCCGTCAGTCCCCCTGCGGAAGGATCCCTTTTTGCTCAGCTCCGCCCTAGTCCCGCCTTTGGGTAACTTCGGTAAGGCCGAGTTAGGGGCGGAGGCAGCAGTGGCGGGGCGGGGCGTGCTGAGACCGGTATAAGAGCGGAGGGGGCGGCGGCGGAGCGGCTCACTCGGTGCCGGTGCCCGGGGTTTGTAGTGACCGAGCCCCTCCCGCCGGGGCTGCCGACGGCTAAGACGTGCTAATACCATCATCGCCGTCTCCTCCTCGCCCTCCTCCTCCTCCTAACAACAACTCCACCCACCGTCCAGGTGAGCGAGACTCGAATTGCCAGGTGTTTTCCACCCTTAATTGTACCCTCTGCTTTGCCTTCTGGCAAATGGGGAGGGGCGCAGCGAGAGAGGCTGGAGGGGTCTGCGAGAAGCTAAGGCCGGGGCTGGCTGGCTGCTGCGAGCCCCGGGGGTACGGCAGGGGTTGGCTGCTGTGAGCCCGGGAGGTCGGGGGTACGGTAGGGGTAGGGACAGGTGCAGAGTACTCAGGAAGGGGGTTGTGGGGTTGGTGCGACCCGCTGGAGGGTGCCTCCACCCTCTCTTCCTTGACCGGGGGCTGGCGGCATCTCTCCTTGTCTTTCCGCTACTCCTAAAACCGAGACGAAGCTGCGCCTCTGAGTTGGCGAACTTTTAAACCACCGGGTACCCAAGTGCTCAGCACTGGGTTTGGTGCTTGGGGGAGGGGAGTTATTACTAACTGCCTCTTAGGGCTCCGTAGAGAAAGCGCTTTGAAAAGTCTTCCTGCGCTTTCGAGTTGTGAGCGGCACTAACTTTTCTGGGATTTTGCTGCTGCCCTCTCTTGAGCACTGCCCTCGCCACCCCCTCTTTTCCTAGTTCCGAGACATCCGGCTCCTAGGCAGCCGGGGGCGGGCATGGTCACCTTCCTTCCCCCGACTGACAGATGAGAGAATTGAATCCAGCCGGTCTCGAATCAGGAAGACCTGGGTTTTCACATACTTGCCTCCAACTCTGGCTGCTGGCTGGCAGGGGTATTTGTGAGCAAGTTACTTAACCTTTCGCTACTTCCAGGCAGTTTAGCATTACTAGCTATGGAACAATTGTTGTTCTGACTTGGTGGATGGAATTTTCTCACTGGGAGTTCCCTAAACCGAAATTGTGGGTCAGGACCACAAAAGAAAGAAAGGAAACTGCCGACTGTAGGTGATTGTGCTCTTGGTACTGTGCGGAGTTCGAAAATTTAAAAACAACACTGAAATAGAAAAATGCTATTTACCGGATGATGATCTCCAGCTTCTGTGGAAACTAGTGGGGGAAGAATGAGACCTTTCAATTTTCGTTTTCCTCTGTGAACACGGATTTTTGTTTTGTTTTATTTTGCGTTGTCAGCTGTAGCTACCTGTTCATCAAACGTTAGCCCAAACCTAACTTGGTTAGGAATCTGTGGGGATAAATCCATGAGGAGAATAATTTTTTTTTTTCTCTAATCGTCGTTTTCCATGTTGCCGAAGTTAGATATTGTTTGCTCAGTCTACATTTCTTGCTTAGATATCTAGGTTTAGCAGTTGGGAGAGCAGAGAGGGGCTTACATCATTAGTGATGAGAAGGGGAGAGTAAAAAAAAAAAGTAGCACTAGTTAAAAACAAACACCCTCCCCCCCAACAAAAACAAACCCCAAAGTCATCTGAATGAACGTTTTTGACTGTGGCTCTGAATAAAGAAACAAAATGGTTTCAAACTGTAGATACGTTTTAGGAAACCGATGTTATTTAACTTTCTAGGGGAGAAAAGCCCCCCCCCCCCTTTTTTTTTCTTTTCTAAATTAAATGGTAGTTTCTGACCCTATCCTTATAGAACCATAGAATATAGAGCTGGAAGAAACAGACCTAGAAAGATCAATTATCTTTTTAACCTCTTTACTCTTTCAAATAAGTGTAAGAGCTGAGAACTAGATCTTTCAGGCTAGGGCACGGATTCATTTCTACTCAGAGGTAAACTTTGAAAGTAAAGCTTAATTTTCTGTGTGATTGTCTTGCATTATCACAACCTTGGCCCCAGAAAAAAATTCAGGTAGTGGGAGAAATGACTCTTAACCTATCCTACCTTCTGGCATGAAATTAGCAATGGATTATAAACATTTCTTAAGTAATGTGGTTTCAGTATATCTTCATTTTTCTGGAATTTTTTTTTCCCAGTCTGAAATGTGGGAGAAAAGATGGTGGGGGGATAGTAAGTAAAGGAGAACAGCATTACTATATTTTAAACAGTAAAATAACATGCATTTTTTCACTTGATTCTCTTCAAATCCCAGACTGCCAACAGGACCTAGGTTGAAAGTTTGTCTCTTGTAATACCTGTGTGACCCTAGAAGTCACTTCATTTCCCCACTTAACTTTCTTAATCTGTAAGATGAGAGGGATTGGATTAGATGTATTCGGCATACATATTGGTTTAACTTGAGTTTTAAAAATGCTGATTTGTTTCCCATTCATAGGGTCCTTGAATATTATTGCAAATATGATTCAGAATGACTTGAGTTTTAATGTACAGAACCTAAATAACCCTGACAAAATTCTGTTGAGTTGTTATATAATGAAGGAGACTTGTCCTTTCTCAATTATTTTAGCACCTGAGAACACTAATGAAGCAATCATGTTTATTAAGAGTAATTCATGAGCTAGTTACTAAGGTATCTAGGATACCTATGCTGTATTTTCAGGATACAAAAGGGAGACAATCTCCTGTTTCTAGAAACTTGTCGTTTTATTAGTGAAGGGTTTAGATCCTGCATAGTTTATGGAGGCTTTGAGTAACAAGTGCAAGAGTACTAGCATCCTGTCACTTTTTTATGACTCTTCTCAGTCATATGGTTATATGACTTTTAAGACTCATCCCAAATTACAGAAACACAAGTATGCTACCTGTGTAGAAATGGTGGTTGATATATGCCAGGATGATAATGTAAGTTGGAGGTCCATTTACATTATGTAGTGAGTCGGACATTGATCAATAAAATCCCTCAATATACTTCCCCAAATTCCTAGAAGTGCTATGTAAAGTTCAAAGATTTTTAGATGTATAAACCAGCACATAACCATCAAAATAGATTCAGTGAGGTTGTGCTAGAAATATTCCTCACTCTTTATGTATGTTTCCTTGAAATGAACACTAGTGAAACAACAGTCTAAATACTTAGAAATAATGAAAAAATTAGCTGTTAGTGCATCGAAAGCCATTAGCTAATTAAAACCATGTAAAAAAGAGGAGTTTCTACATAAGTTTCAATACTAGTCAACATATATATTTATCGTAATTTTGTAGCTGAGTAAGGCTGGGTTCTCTTGTGAAGACTTAAGCTCATTCATCTGCTTCCTGCTAGCACTAAGTCTGCTGTTGTGATGGGTTTTGTTATATGAAGCTCTCCAATTCTTGAATGATTACTTGATTTAATGGAGGTAGTGTTTATATTGTTTTCCTGGGTCTCCACTGAACTCTTTGTGTAAAAGCTAACAAGGAAGGATTATATAGTGGTTTTTGGACTGTCATCTTTTTGTATCTCCAAAAACCTGGCTCAGTACTTTGATCTTGGTGTTTAAGAAATGTCCTAATTTTATTGTATTAATTAATTCAGTAGCCATTTAAGATCTTCCTAGAAAAGCATTACCCTAGGTCCTGGGATTGTTACAAAGACAGTTCCTAAGATACTAGAAAAAAGAATTACACTGTACCTACAAGGAGACAAGTATGTTACTTTGGATAAACTTTTCTATATGAGGAATCAAACATATCATTATGCTACCATTAAATGTCAAAAAGGTTTTTAAGTTGCTTTGAGCTTAGATGAGGCAACAGTGTTAATGTCATGTCAATCAGATTTCTTCAGAAGTACTCCAAGGTATTTTATCTGGCATGCATAGAATTATATCTGGGATTTAAATAAGTTAACCTGAAGTGTAAACATCTATAGGAAGAATTTTTTTTTAAACCCTTACCTTCCGTCTTGGAGTTAATACTGTGTATTGGCTCCAAGGCAGAAGGAGTGGTAAGAGTAGGCAATACGGGTCAAGTGACTTGCCCAGGGTCACACAGCTAGGAAGTGGCTGAGGTGAGATTTGAACCTAGGACCTCCCGTCTCTAGGCCTGGCTCTCAATCCACTAAGCTACCCAGCTGCCCCCTTATAGGAAGAATTTTAAAGAAACCTGTGGTCTCTTAAAAAAAAAAGCCTACCTTTTCATATCTATATTGTATTATACAGATAAACCTATTGAATTTATACAATAGCCACTGTAAACTCCTGGTACAAGAATAACTTGGCTGTATCATAAAGCTTTGCTCTAAAGAAAAGCCATGGTAGGAAAAGTACTAAAGTTGAGCTGATTTTTAAAAAAACCTTAAAAAACAAAATTCAGTCCATCATTATGGCTAAAATTGCTAACTGCCTTTTGGAGGGGCACAAATGATCTTTATTTTAGTTATGGTTTACTTTTATAGCATATTAATGTATGTCAAATAAAGCATTTTGGAGCCTTATCTCTTGTTCACCTGTTTGTCCTTACATTTGCAACCCATGGGAGCAAGATTTAGGGCCATTCATATTTCATAGATCACTTATTTCTTGGGAGAGGAATTATTATCATAACACTGTGCTTAGGTTGTTAAGACAAAAGTGACTAAAAAAATAATGAGGATAATGAACTTTTTTTGGCTGACCCTGTTTGAGTTTTGGAGTAGTTTTTTTTTTTTTTTAGCCATTATTATTTTGCTATTGCCCTTTTCCCCTTCCTTGGTCCCCCCACTGCTAAGCCTGCCACAGTCCCTTTTGCATACCTAGCTGTTAAAGTGCCTGTACCAACCCCTTCCTTACATTCCTATCCATGTCATTCAGCTTTTCTCTATTGTTGAGGTTATCTTGGAACCCTTTTCTTTGTTCTAGGCTCCTTCACTAGTTGGCACTGTGAATAAAGCAATGGACTTGGACTCAAGAAGACTTGACTTAAATTCAAATCCTGCCTCAGACACATATTAACTGTTTGGCCTTGGGATTATCATTTGGCTACTTTCAGACTTATTTTCTTCATCTGTAGAATGGGGATAATAACAGCACCTACCTCACCTGCTTGCTGTAAGGATCTAATACAATAGATAATGTATGTAAAGTACCTGGCAAACCTTTTTAAGCAGTATGTAAATGCTAGCTATTGTTATTACTTACTCTTTCTCTATGTCTTCTTGAATATTTTGACTCCTCTTCCTAATTCTTACTGCCATTCATCTGTCTTAAACTCTCTCACCCATAAACTGTTTAAAAAATTAAAAATGGTAGTTGAGTTCCTTGCTTCTCATTTGTTTTACTGAAGGCTGTCTAATTAATCTCAACCTAATCAATCTCAATTAACTCCCGATTGCAGGTGATTTCTTTAATCTATCTGCCATCCCTTAAACACACCTCACTAATAACTATCTTCATATGTTCTTTGTTCATACTAATAATCCCTTTTCTTGCTTTTTCATCTTTTAGTCTTACTTCAAAATGTCTTTGCCTAATGCTTTTCTTAGTCCATGTTTCCCTCAATTGGTTAAGGTTCTTTTTGCCTTAGAATTCTCTAGTTCTTCCCATAGGTGTATATATTCTTATCCCGACTATAAAGGGGAGTAGGAATTCCACATTCACATATTTGGTCCTTCTCTCTAACATTTTGAGAAGAAAATTGAAAACTTTTCTCTTACAAGTCATCCTCTCATCCACATACTATTTCCTTCCACCCCCTGCT
This sequence comes from Gracilinanus agilis, assembly GCF_016433145.1. Lineage (NCBI taxonomy): Eukaryota > Metazoa > Chordata > Mammalia > Didelphimorphia > Didelphidae > Gracilinanus > Gracilinanus agilis. The sequence goes on from NC_058133.1 coordinate 469,904,347, forward strand.
TTGAAACAATTGTGTGACAGCAAAGGCTTCTCTAAACAGAACATACATGTCTTGCTAGGGTAAACAAAGGGTTATTAAAGGAGTGGTTGGCAACTTGCCACTGGTCAGGGTGGGAGAATGAGAGCTAGTCAGCATTCACTTCTCCAACTTCTGTCTGCCTCATTCCTTACTCTTCTTAAAGTCTTTTGATTTCTTTTGGGATTCTGGGGACTGCTGCCCCCCGCCCCAGCCCAAGCCTATGGCTTGAGTGGTTTCTCTACCTCTCAGTTGTGTGCAAACCATAGCATTTTGGCTCAATCTGTAACACAAAATTGAAAACTTCTGTGGTGCATCAAGTATCATCCATCTTTTTTTAGGATAACTACAGTGATAAGTATTTCCTAAAAAGACAGTCTCTTCAAACTGTTGTTTGATAACATTAGTTCTTTATGCTAAAGCCCAATTTTTCCTCACTTAATTACCATGTAGCCATTTTGGGACACCATTGAATAATTACAATTCAATGCAATTTGCTATTCATGAACTATTAATCATTGGGCTAGGAGTTAGGCATACGAAGGGGGGAAAATGAATTCTTGCCCTTGAGGAACTTCTCAACCTGACAACCCTTCAAATTCTGGAGGACAGTAATCATACTGGCACCTACCTGCTTCCAAATTCTCTTGTTTTTTAGGCTAAACACCATCATTCCCATGCTATATGTTCTAGACTTCTCAATATCCTTGGTTGCTTTCTTCTGGGTTGTCTTTGGCATTGTTTTAAAATGTGACCCCAGAGCTGAACTTATATTTATACTGTTATCTGTCCAATGCAAGGCCACAACAGGAAGGGGAAGAAAAAGAAGCAAACATTTATTAAAATGTGCTAGTAACTATACTAAATGCTTTATGCATATTATTCATATACATAGTTCATTTTCTATTTAATCTACACAATAAACCTGTGACCTAGATGCAATCCCCATTTCACAGTTGAAGAAACTGAGGCAGACAGATTAAATGACTTGCCCCACCAGTGCCTTAGCTAGTAAGTTATCTGAGGCCAGAATTAAGCTTTGACTTTCTGATTCTAGGCCCAGTGCTTTTATCATCTGCACCATTAAGTTACCTTCTCTGTAGCTTGGCCCCCCTTCTTATCCCACCCCCCCTCCTTTACTTGCTTCACTGTCTTGTATTCTAAGCAAATGTGAAGAATTGAGAAATGATTGTAGGGTAAACTTGGATGGGAGGCCCAACTTTTATAGCACAGTCAAGAAGACATTTGGTAGCAATGGACCATGGCTCTCATGTGCCTAAAATCTTTTTTTCATAACCATTCATGTTTTTATTTTTGAGAAAATTATAGCATGGGAAGGGACACATTATTGAGGCACTGGAGTGGAGATAAGACTCTTTGACTACTTTATGTTTGAATTGAAAACCAGTTATCATCATTAGAGTATTTCACTCAAGACTTAAGGAACTTCTTGTTAAGTGAGAGATTCCTAAAAAGAGACTTAACTCAAGTACTAAAATTTTATCATGCCCTTCCAAGAAACTTATGGGGTGTGTATATAGGCACATATATGTTGGAGAGAGAGATGGAGTGTTACTACAGTAATTTCCCTCAGGTTCTCTTGTATTTTTCTCAAGATATTAAAATTCTTTGGGAAAGCCATGCCATCGTCTTAATGTTATTAAACTATACTTTTAAATGCCAATTATCTTCTGTAAGAAACACAACTTTTTTCTCTACCAAATAAGCACCTGGAGATATTCTTTCTGATTTATTTCACACATCTCGTATAAACTATGTTCGTGACTCTTATTGCCAGTACTCTTCATAATCAAAATTTACTTGAGAATTTTTCAGATCTTGGCATCTTCTCTCATTGAAACACCTAATATGCTTTGGCACTGAATAAGACATTCCATCTTCCAACACTGAGTGTTTTCACTAGCTGCCCCTCGTGCCTGAAAAATCCTTTCCCTCCTTTTTACCTCCTGGTTTTCCAGGCTTTCTTGAAGTTCCAGCTAAAATCCCACCTTCCCCCGGAAGCTTTTTCTGATGGTCCTTGGTTCTAATGCCTGTTGATTATGTCTTATTTATCCTGAATATAGCAAATTTTAACATAGTTGCTTTGCATGCTTTTGCTTCCTTTCTTCGAATGCTCAGTGTGTATTTAGCACAATGCCTGGCAACTTAGTAGGTTCCTGATGAATGTTTATTGACTGGCTAGCAGTTAATTTGAAACCTGGAAAGGCTAATTCTGAGCACTTTAATTTCTGTAGTGTCACTCAATCATGTTGCCGGATTTGTTGCCGATTCTGTTTTCATTCCTCAAAATGCACCCCAAATGGATGTCCTACAGCCCACAGTGCTGAAATTCCTTCCAGTCTTATCTCTTTTACCATGTTACTTTGGGCATGATATTTTGAGGGACCGGTTAGATACCATTTTGGAACTTAGTGGAACACAACTCTAAGCTGCCTAAGAGGCCTCCTAGGGTATCTCTGTATAGGGTGTGGTTTCCAACATAGTTTAAAAACACACACACACACACACACACACACACACACAAATTCTTTGCTAGAACTTTTAAGATCCAACTAGTTCTGTGTGAAATAACAGCCATTTCATCTACTACATTTGACATTGCTTAGTGAACTCCTTTAACTTTGAACAGATAAAATTGTACCACTTTTGTGTCCAACTGACTGGATTTAGTTCTGGAGTAGAATCCTCCATTAAACCAGGCAGTATCTCAATTGCTATGGGAATGTAACTGAATTGTTTGACTCTTCAGTACACATTGATGTTAAATGGTGGAAGAAAGACTGATAAGTCTGAGAAAATTGACTGATGACTAAATTCTGTAAAAGGTTGGAGTGAGAAAAGGACCATCTGTGGCCTGTCCCTTAGGCAGACCTTTTTTTTTTTTTCCATAATGCATTGTTTTATATTATGGGGAACTGCTTCCTGTGGTTGTGGAACGTGAGTTTAAGGTACTCAGGTGGGTAACTGAAATATGAGCTTTCTAGAAAATAGTGGTGAGGAATTTTCATTCAGAATTGTCTGTTAACTTAATTTTTAAAAAAGTGTATTGGAGGAAGGGGTACTTAGTGTACTATTTTTGCTGTTTTAATTCTGATAATCAAAATGTCTTGTCCTATTTTATAAAAAAAGGCTAATATTATATACCTCAAGTCACTCATACTAGAAATTTAGTGTTCATTGCAGTCACTAAAACTATTGAAGACTATAGGTGAATTGGAAGGGGTAGGTAGGTGGAGGTTGGGGGAGGGGTGATTAGTCAGATACTAAATTGATGTGACTAATAGGCTACACTCCCTAAAATGACTTCTCTGAAAGGAAAAAAAGCATTGAACATTAATATACTGACAGTAATTTAAGTAAAAACACAATTCTAAAAATTATTGGGGAAGAAATCTACTTTTTTATTAAAGGCAAATAATCTCAGTGAGATAATTGTAAAGCCTTTTTAGCACAGTATTGGGCATTTAGTAAGCACTATATAAATGTTGGCTATAATTGTTGTTATTAACATCTGCCATAGAAGCAGGCAATGCAAGTTTAAAGAAAAGTCAGAGAAATTGGGAATTTTAAATGTAAAAAGTATGTTCTATCCAGAGCTGGTGGAGGTGGAAGTGAGGAGAGGAATCAGGGAAGATATGCTTTGGAAAAAATGTTTTGCCAACTCTCCCTTCCCCCCAACAAATAGAATAGGGAAATCAAGACTCTTCATCCTCTTCCTTGTTCCCCACTTCCTCTCCTAGTCACAGCATTCTCATACTGTTTTGCAAAGATCACCCTGCTGTCACCACCACAAGCTGGGTAGATATCTCAGCCCAAGTATCAAGTGTTAACTTTTGTGCTCTGCCTACACTTGCCCTCAGCATGGGCTAAAAAACAATAACATCAACTACCACCTTCTCTCTTACTACCCTTATTTTCCAAATTGATGGCTTGGATGCCAGAGTTTTGAACTTTAGGGCTATTGCTTTCTGTATCTTTCTGTCCCCAGAGTAATCACTTCCATTTCCAGATTCCTTTTTCCTCCCCTCTCTCACTGGGCTCTAGGGAGTTATTTCTATAGCACTTAAGGGGTAGCTAACTCTCAGATTCCTCAGATAAGTGGGGCTGGAGAACACAGCAAATCATTTTTGGAGGAAGACTCCTGATCATCTTCCTCCTACTATTCACCTTTAGTGGACCTTTTTAGATTTAAAAAAGGATAGGGAAAGGGAGGGAGAATTGATAGCTTTTGGAATGAGATCTCTGTGAGCAGTGACTGGAAGTGTGAAAATGAGAAGGATTCTCTCTTGTTTTCCAAGGGTATTTCTCCTAGTGTAGTGATGGTACACCTTTTAGAGGGGTGGGTGATGTGAGAAATGTCCTTAGGTGCCCATGGAGAGGGGAGGGAAGCAGCCTGGTCCCCCATCCCTCTGGCTTTCTACTTATGAACTCTGGCAAACTCTGTGCTGGTTCACTGGAACATGTACCCAGCAACAGGGCTCTGAGTGCCCCATCTGGCATGTGTACCATAAGTTCACCACCATAGTTCTAGTATATAGCTCTTATTTCCATCAATCCACAGGATAGACAGGAATAAGAGGTTGAATAAATAGTAAGTTAGTCTTAATCTCTTAACAAGGGCACAATTATATAGCCTGTACAATATAAGCAAGATTGGGATGGGGGTGTGTGGAGGTGGAGTTTGGTTTGCATTCAGATCAATGTGTAAGGTCATCAGGGCAGGGATGACTCCCAGGGCAGCCTTTAAAAGCAGAATACTTCTCTATGAATAACTTAGCAATCACCATATAAGATTCTGAAAAGGAGTGAACTTAGTCTAAGGACTGAATCTGACCTGGCTTATTTTTCCTGTAGAGTAATCTTTCTATCTCTACTCCCAACCTACTTTTTCTACAACATTTTTCAAGTATACTCTTAATTTTACTGTTGTATGATAGTTTCTCATATAGTTTATATTAAAAACTATATAATAATGTGTGAAGCGAGTTATAGATATATAATCTCATCTGTTTAACTTCATGCTGATTTAAAGTATTCAGTAATCTCTAAACTGCCTTTATTTTCATTCTACAGTTGGTTATCCATTAGCTGTCACCTTTGGGATCATTGTTCATTCTTAATGATTCAAGTTGAATAATACTCAGGTTTGACCCTTTCCCTCTTGCCTCAGGTTTAGGGTCATTTTCTATTTAGGCCTTAGGTCCATTACCTTGGCCTCAGATAAATACTCCAATTCAGCTGGTATTAGGTATCTCAAAGATTGTACCCATAATAATTCTTACTTTCTTATTTAGAACTCATAGCATCTTACTTATTTTCCACAAATAATCTAATCATTTCATCTTAATTCCCAAGTTTCTCTGAGCTTTGATTTCTTTCCTACTGCTTTCACAGAAGGCAAATTATCCCAGCCCCTTTATTCATTATCAGGCTATCCAGGACCCCTTCTCTTGCTTCTTTCTGAGCCCATTGTCTCTAAAAGAGCCCTAAAGTCTTTTGAATGAATTTTCCTGAATGATTTGCTGCTCTTGTTGGGGTTTCTCATATGTTCTTTTTAAAGGGACTTAGGTTTTAAGACCTGACTCACATCTCTATTTCTAATTATAGTTAAATTTTCTGGCTCCAGCTAGACTGGATATGCCCCCAGATCTTGTGTTTTGTTTTGTTCTTAGAAGGGAATTTTTTTTTTTACTATGTGGGGAAGGAGCTCTTTGAAACTTTCAATAGCTTCCTGTTACTTACGATATCAAATCTCAGCTGCTCTACCTGGCTTGCCTGGCTTTTAAAGCTCTCTTCATAGTATGACCTTAGTATCCTTATTTAACTCTGTTTTCCCTATTCTTTCCTTATACAAAATCCTCTCTTACACATGAGTTTTTTTCATTTTACTATATTGCCATTAGGCTTCTTATTATCAATTTACATGTAGGTTTCTTTAAAGCTTAGAAAATACTTTCTCATCTTCACTTGCACCCTAGTTTGTTGCAGAATTCATTCTACCTGGTTCCCATTTGGACCTAGGATGTTCCCATCCCCTACCTCTCCAAACCTTGATTGGCTTGATTCAAATCCCACTTTTTAATAAATCCTCTCTGATCACTAGGGCTCTCACTGATCTTGTGATCTAGCCTTCTAAGCTCCTTTATGTAGAAACTAGTGCTTATATTTATGTCTTAAGTATCTTGTATTCATGCTTAGTATTCTCTACTAGACCCTAAGTTCCTTCTGAAAAGGTTTATGTCTTCCTTCTATGACCCATGAAGCATTTGATACAGTGTTGAACATATGGTAGATGTTTGTTATGTGTATGTTTGCATTGGTTAAAAATATATAAGATTTAAAGATTTATTGAACCCTTTAGTTGCTGATGGAACTGAATTATTCTGAAACTGCTTTACTGCCAAGTATAAACTTGTCTCAACCCTGAGCTATAATCAGAGACTAAATTCCTGTAGCATAATTTAGAATCTATGAAATCAAGGGATGGATATTTTCTCTTGTTATTTTAAAAAGTTAATTAATTTTTATCTTTTCAGTTACGTGTAGAAATAATTTTTGGCAATTATTTTCTGACATTTTAGAATTCACATTTTCTCCCTCTTTACTCCTCTCCCCACCATCACCCACCACTTTAGGCGAGAAACAGCCTGCTCTAGGTCAGATGTGCTTCCATGCAATGCATATTTCCATATTGCTCAGGTCAATATAGAAAACACATATCACATATACAATAAAAATCTTATAAATCGCCTATTATATAATAGTATCATTGGCTGCACAGACCATGTCTGTCTGTCTGTCTGTCTCTCTCTTTTATCATCTGAAGTGTTGGATTGACAGTAGATGCTACTCAAATACTTTTTGACTGTACCTAGTCTCCTGATTGAAGGATTTATCCATTATTAACACCTGCCATCTTGCATCTCAGTCCTCTCTATCCCCATGTCATCCCCTTAAAACTTGTAAGTTATTTGAATTTTTAGGGCAAATAGGATAGGAGTGGGATTAACCATAGAATGCTGAAGTGGGGAAAATGTCATAGTGCCCCCTACAAAGGCTCTTTCTAGAGCCAGAAAACCTACTCCTACTTTTCTTTTCGCTAAGTCTTTTATATGTGATAATAGTAGGGTGATAGTAAATGGGAGTGATGGGAAGGGATGGTACAAATATGCACGAGGACAGAGAGGAAGGAAAGAAACACTTGTTAAGTACCTAGTATACTCCAGGACCTATACTAAGTGCTTTACAAACATCTCATTTAATCAGCACAACCCTTGGAGGGGTGTGTATACTTTTATTACATGTGAATAAACTGAGGCAGTCAGAGATTAATACTTTCCCAGGGTGACACAGCTAGTAAGTGTCTGAGGCTGTATTTGAACTCCAGACTTCCTGACCCCTGCCTAAACTAATTCACCCAGAGTAGTATCAACTCCGGTAGGATCTATGGTTGTTTGGCTACTGAGCTTCAGCTTGGTGAGCGATTCTGACTTTATAAGAGAAAGATATTACATCTAGTAAAGATCCATGAGTTGAATCAGTTGGCTTTCCCTCTTCCCACCTTATTGTGAGTAATTTGAAGTGTATTTTTAATTTGATTATGGGCGTTCTTTAAACAGCATGGAAATAGCAGTGGACATTTTGGTTTGTGTGAATCTACTTGACTTGAGGCTCTTAATCTGGTCACTAATTTCAAATATTAATCCTGTTCACTGGAATTCCCCTATTAGCGAACAGAGCTGTTTATGAGTTGGGAGTACTAGAGTGCTTCACATGACTCTTTTATGTAGGGATTATTTTAGTGTTGACCCAAAGTAGTTAGAACCAAAATGGACACCTAAATTCAGTTCTTTGACAAGTGTCTTAAATCTACGCTAATTTTATCTTTATTGTCCTAATGTGAAATTTTACCATATGGTGAGGAGGAGAATGGATATTAGAGAAATTTTTCTCCTTGTGGAGATGAGTTAGTAATTGTTAATTGTACTATTAGTAATAATTAATACTACTCTAGTGATAATAGCAAGATTAAGTTAATAGCTTAGTGGGATGGCACCTTAATTCTTGAGCAGCTTTTGTATTGTAAATACTTCTTGGCAATGATGAGAAACTGGGAAAGGCAACTTGACAGTGGTTAGAAGTTACTTATACTCTTATTAGTAATATAGTTATGAAAAGGTTAGCTATGAGCTGCAAAATCACTCTTTGGGAATCAAAAGAAGCCATCTTGGAACCTTTTATCCTCTAATGTAGAATTTCATTTGAATAATATCATTAATGATAATAACAATTATTATTATATAGTGTCTATTGTGTGCCAGGAACTATGCTGAATGCTTTACAAATATTAATCTCATTTGATTGTTACAACCACCCTGTTATGTAGGTGCTGTTATTATATCCATTTTTTACTCTTGAGAAAATTGTGACAAACAGCAGTTTAAGTGACTTAGGAGGTCACACAGCTGCTAAGTATCAGAACTCTTGAGGTCCAGTGTTCTAGTCCCTTTGCCCTTAATATACCTGCAATTTATAATTTTTAAGTACCTGCAATTTATAAGTACCTGCAAGATAACTTATTCTTTCATTGAAAAAGACTCTTTAAAGATATTCATGACAGGGACAACTATGTGGCTCATTGGATTGAGAGCCAGGCCTAGAGATGGGATGCTCTATTTGACCTCAGACATTTCCAACCTGTGTGACCCTGGGCAACTCAGTTAACCTCCATTGCCCAGTCTTTATCACTCGTCTGCCTTGGAACCAATAGACAGTATTGATTCTAAGATGGAAGGTAAAGATTCTTCATTGTGTTTTTTTTTTTTTAATGATAAAAAAGAAGGCATCTTGCTTTTAAAGCCATATTGAATACACAAATGAAAACTTGATCAGAGACCGTTTTGGGTAAAAAGAATTTCAATCTCAAACATACCTAAAATAGATATTGAAAACACTTTATATTTGGTGTGTGTGTGTATGGTGGGGGGAATCAGTGTGAAAGCCAGGCAATCTATTTTTCATGAAGTGTGGAAATAGGAAATTGTCCCACATAGATTACATCCCAAGCTATGTGTTAGGTTCTATGCTAGATACCAAAATAAATGGTCTCTTTCTTCAAAAACATAGAATTTCAGTACAAAACATTTAGGCATTTCAGTACAAAACATTTTCATCCCTATGAGAGAGTTTGTAAAGGAACTACATGTGTATCCAAAGTTTTATTAGGGAGCAAATGAGGGGATGGGGAGGAGACTTAAAGTGCTGTAGGAATTTGGGGCAAGCACTTAGGACTAATGTGGAATTGTGTAGGGAGGGAGTACAAGAAAAGGCCGGGAAGGCCTTGTGGAAGCTATATCACTATCAGACGAGGGCCTTGAAAGAGGAGCTCTGTAAGAGGGAATGGAGTGTCTGTAATTATGTCTTAGGGTCTTTACAAGCATCAGTGAACTGTGCCTGTAGTTGGCATTTATCAAATGCTTATATTGGTTTGAAATAATGCTTGTTGAGTTGTAGAAGACACATATCCCAAGGAAAGGGGGTGGGGAGGAGAGTAAAGGGATAATCTTGTACAGAGTAAGATAAAAAATAGCTAGTAGTCCAGTTTGGCTGGAAAAGTAGGTTGCAGGTATATTAAAGAAGTCGTTAAATGCCAGGCTGAGCAGTAGGGCATTTTATCCATTCTATACATGAAGGATTTTAAAGTTCAGGAAAATAACATAGTAAGATTTTTGTATTAGGAAGATGAGTTTGTTAATTCTGTAAAGGATAGATTGGAGAAGACAGAGACAAATTAGGACACTATTACAAAAGGCAAGGAGTTGGAGGCTTAGACTAGGGTGATTGGTAATGGCAGACTTGGTAGTGGGAGCAAATGAAAAGATGGAAAAGAGAAAAGGTATTCTGCAATTAGAATGGAAAAGACTTAGCAATTGATTATATGTGGGATGTGTAAAAGAGGATGCTGGGATAGGAAATTGATATGTACATAACATCAACAAAATAGTTGAGTTGGGAGAAAAGTTTGAGTTTGACTATGTGGTGTAACATGTTAGAGATGTCAAGCAAACCTTTTCAGTGGGTAAGGGAGGGAGCTATAGGGAGAGGATTTGGAACTTCATTTAAAAAAATTTTAAACTATATTTGAAAAAAAATAGAGCTGTCAAGCAAACAGTTAAAAACATTATTGATGGAGGAGGAGTCTCAACTACATGTGAGAGTCATCTCTAGTGACTGCTGGAAATCATGCAACTGGATATAACCATCTAGAGAAATTATGGAAAAGACTGATGTGAGAGCCTTGTGGGGCTTCCACATTCCTTCTCTTGTTTCCTCTTTATCTAACCTTCTAGGCTAGTAGGATAAGCCTTAAGAAAATGAAAGATAAGGCTGTTCAGTAGTATCAAACACTCCAAAGAAATCCAAAACGAGACCTTTCAGTTTGATTTTATTTGTTTATTTATTTATAAGCCCTTACCTTCCATCTTGGAGTCAATACTGGAATATTGACTCCAAGGCAGAAGAGTGGTAAGGGGTAGGCAATGGGGATTAAGTGACTTGCCCAGGGTCACACAGCTGGGAAGTGTCTGAGGCCAGATTTGAACCTAGGACCTCCCGTCTCTAGGCCTGACTCTCAATCTACTGAGCTACCCAGCTCTGCCCCCTCAGGTTGATTTTAGAGGAAGAGAAAGGCCTCAAATCCCAGCACTGAAGTTACTTATTAAATATTTTCTTAAGCCTCTGATGGCATATCACATCTTCAGATAGTTACTGCTCTAAAATTGTTACTCAGGTGTTTTTTTCAGTGTAATCTTAACTTGCTGCATTAGAGTACCGAAGTGGATTGTACATCAGGTGAATGCCTCCTTCCTTCCATGATGTTACTTTGTCCAGGGTCACCAGACCTACTGGTAGAGCCAGAAATAAAATTTCCATCTTCCTATAAGTCCCAAGTTCTTTCTATTATACTATACTGCTTTCTCTCCAATGTACAAAGTCTCAATGTCTCTGCTCCTCAGTGGGAGGTTAGAACTAAATCCATTGTTTCATCCTTCTAAATCTGAGTTTCTGTTTTGTATAATTTTCTTCCCTCCTTACTTTTCTCTCTCCCTTCCTCCCTCTCTTAGACTCAATACTATCAATTCCAAGGCAGAAGATCAGTAAGGGTTAGGAAATTGTGGTTAAGTGACTAAGTCCAGGGTCACACAGTTAGGAAGTGTCTCAGGCAAGATTTGAAAACAGGTCCTCCCAACCTCAGGCCTGGTTCTCTCTATCCACTGAGGCACCTACTTGCCTCATGTAATACTTTTTCACTAGGCATTTAAAAAGTACTTACCTGAGCAGAGTGCTTGGGTGTGAAGCACTAATTAGACCAAGTTCCTGCCCTGATGGGACTTATGGAAGGCAGGAATATGTGATCATTCACAGATAACTAAATGCATATGTGAAATACCAAATGGAGTCTGTTGGGCAAGGGTAAAATGTTCTTTTCTTCATTGATCCTTGGCATAATCATCCCAAGGAATTGGAGTAGGAAACATGGCAATCCCTACTTTAAATTTTAATACTATCCTAGAAATTGGTATGAAATGGATGGGAAGATAGTAATGACTTGTGGTTAGTGTTCTGCCTACAGATTCCTCACTAGTGACTTGCCATCAGATGTTAGATATGACCCCAAAAATAAAAACTGGAGAATAATATAGTTGTATAATTTTTTTTTAATAACGCTAGTGCAAGTAGTGGTTCTCTTGTTGCATTCTTCTGCCTATAGTAAATAAAAAATCAGTTTGTCTTAAATAGCTAAACATTTTATTAATATCTTTGTTGGCTCCTTTATAATTGAAGGGATTTTTTGGAGGGGAGGGCACAATACTGATGATTTGGATGATCCAGGTTTCATTAAAAAGTTTTAAATTTTCTAGAGAATTTTCACCTTTTTATTTAACCTCGATAAATTCATCTGCTTTCAAGATGATCTTGAAGCATGATTCTGATAATGGCATTCCCTTGTTCAAAAATCTTCATCAGCTTTCCCTTCATTGCTTACTGAAATAAAGTCCAAATGATTTAGGCTGGCATTTGAGTCCTCCCTCATGCCAAAATATAATTTGGTGGCAACCTGCCTTTCTGGATTTTTCTTCCACTCCTCCAGGAAACCTCTCAACATGTGTTGCTCTTCCACATCACTGATTGCCCTTTCCTCTCATCTTTTCTAACCAATCCCGAATGCTGCTACTTTTACCTTGCTTTTTCTGATCACCCCAACTGGAAATACTTTTTTCTTTTTCATTAATTTTGTGCCACTCATGGCATTTATCATGTATAGTTTCATGTTGCTGGTAAGCATATACCCTCTGTGCTGTCATATGGTAAATTCTTTGAGGCAGAGGTCCCCTCTTGTAAGACTTTATATCCACAGGATACCTAAAACAGTGTCTCATAGAGAATATAGGTGTACTCCATTCATCATTTCATTTGCTTCATAGCCATTTTCAAAATCAGAATAAGTAGCAACATGGTCAGAGTGAACAATTTGAGATAACCTTAGCCTGAAGATTGATACTTAGCTGCAGGATTCCAACAAAAGGAAAAATGAAATGTTTTAGAAACCCTGGAAAGGTTTTGCATATATCAGTTGAGCCCTAAATTAGACTGAGCAGGGTGGGAAGCCTATTATCTGATGTTCACAACAAGTACAGTAAAATCATTGTAAGGTATTTGCAGGTCAGATTAGCTACATACACTATAACCTATTTGCTCATTTGACAGTCAAGGTTTATTCAGCAAGCTGAGAGATATAAAGGCAATATGAGATTTACTGGTTTTTTAAACCACTAATTACTTTAATATACTTTACCAAGTTTTTTGCAGTACCTTACTGGTTTTTTTCTGAACCATCTTGAGCTTATTTTTAAAATAACTTGTCTCTTTTTAGTGAGTAGTGGAATTTTCCATGCAAAGTTTTGGGAGAATAACCTTCATTTTCGTTCTAGATCCATTCTGCTTAATCCCTAGAGAAAATTTTACCTTTTCATTTCTATACTTTCTCAAAATAATAGTTAGAAGATCAAACAGAGAACCTTTATGTGATAGTCATACCTCAGTGGCACCAAAAGCACTGCACCTTTTATGGTAGAGGATTCTTGATATGGAAGTTTAACTTTGTATGTGGACCGATGACCAATAGTTTACAAGAATACTTGATTGAGCTGACCACCATTCCCAAGCTCTATTGGATCACACATCTAGATTTTGGATGGGATTTCAGTTTACTCTAACTGTGTCCCATTTTTAAAAAATAGATAAACAATGATACTGGGAGGTTGTGACTTGTCCAAGCACTGGCAATTCCTGGTCATAAGTGGGATTTGATGATTAGTCCTTTGATTCTAGAACCAGCACTTTTTAACAAGTACTACTCCCATCATAATATATAGATGGCATATATGGGATTGATTAGAAGGGAGGATTGTAGGGAAAGATATTGGAGGAGGCACTTGCAAATAAGAGAAGATGTTTGACAGCTGAGGAGACTTGAGTTCCCAAGAGGTTATGACTTTCTTTGGTCCAGATTTTGAACCCAGGCCTCTGACTCTAATTATAATGCTTGCTTATAACCCAAGTAAGAGTAGATCTGTGGTCCCTATTTTTCCAATTGCTCTAAAATAGCCTGGAGAGGTTGTAGCCAAATTACCTGCTATTTCAAAATGTAACATAAGGATAAGGATCTGATGGGCCAGAACAGTAGAGGAGGAATAGGCTTGACCTTTTAGTGGGAGAAGTGCAAGGTCACTCCTGGGAACTTTTTTGTTCCATGAGAAAAGAGGAAAAGAATGGCAATGAGCCATCTTATTTGCTGAGGTCTGGTTAATGTATGTGTAGTTTTCTTAACCACTTAAGTAGCCACTCCCCATTCATTGCTCTTCATCCTTGAAGAAATAATCTCAATTTAAGATAGTGATAGGAGATGAGTGTGTCATGAGCAACTATTATAAAGTGTATTTGAGCTTTATTGCTGCATGGAAATGAATGCTAACTTTCATTTCTCACCCCTCCTTTCAGTTTCCCTGGAAAGACTAAACCCCAAGATGGCAGATGAGACAAACACCAGGGATTGCATGTCTTTCAGTGTGCTGAACTGGGATCAGGTCAGTCGGCTGAATGAAGTTTTGACTGAGGTTGTACCAATCCATGGACGGGGCAACTTTCCTACCCTGAAGATCACACTGAAGGATATTGTTCAGACTGTCCGAAACAGGCTGGAGGAGGCAGGAATCAAGGTGCAGGATGTTCGACTGAATGGCTCTGCAGCCGGTCACGTCTTGGTCAAAGACAATGGCTTGGGTTGTAAAGACCTGGACCTAATTTTTCATGTGGCTCTTCCAACAGAGGCAGAGTTTCAGCTTGTCCGAGATGTTGTTCTGTGTTCTCTTCTGAACTTCTTGCCCGAGGGAGTCAACAAGCTAAAAATCAGTCCAGTGACTCTTAAGGAGGCCTATGTCCAGAAGCTGGTAAAGGTCTGCACAGACACTGACCGTTGGAGTTTGATCTCCCTCTCCAACAAGAATGGAAGGAATGTGGAACTGAAGTTTGTAGATTCCATTCGCCGTCAGTTTGAGTTTAGCGTGGACTCCTTCCAAATCATTCTGGACTCTTTGCTTTTGTACTATGACTGTTCAAGCAATCCCATGTCTGAACACTTCCACCCCACTGTGATTGGGGAGAGTGTGTATGGCGACTTCGAGGCAGCCTTTGACCACCTCCAGAACAGACTGATTGCTACCAAGAACCCAGAAGAAATCAGGGGCGGGGGACTCCTGAAGTATAGTAACCTTCTGGTACGGGATTTCAGACCCACAGACCAAGAAGAAATCAAGACCCTAGAGCGTTACATGTGTTCCAGGTTCTTCATCGACTTTCCAGACATTCTGGAGCAGCAGAGGAAATTGGAGACCTACCTCCAGAACCACTTCGCTGAAGAGGAGAGAAGCAAGTACGACTACCTCATGATCCTTCGTCGGGTCGTGAACGAGAGCACTGTGTGCCTCATGGGACATGAACGGAGGCAGACACTCAACCTCATCTCCCTCCTGGCCCTGCGTGTGCTGGCAGAGCAGAACATCATCCCGAATGCCACCAATGTTACATGCTACTACCAGCCCGCTCCCTACGTCAGTGATGGCAACTTCAACAACTACTATGTCGCTAATACTCCGATGCCCTACAGCCAGCCGTATCCCACCTGGCTGCCCTGTAATTAACTCATCTCTTGATTTGGGGATTTCTGAAAGGAAACCTCAAAAGGGCAAGGACTTACAGGAGGTAGGGATGCCTTTCTAGATGCAGGTGTTTGGCTTTT
The DNA here is from genome assembly GCF_016433145.1 of Gracilinanus agilis. Taxonomy (NCBI): domain Eukaryota; kingdom Metazoa; phylum Chordata; class Mammalia; order Didelphimorphia; family Didelphidae; genus Gracilinanus; species Gracilinanus agilis. The sequence goes on from NC_058133.1 coordinate 469,919,741, forward strand.
AAAGGGGAACTCAGCTCTGATTCTGCTTATTTTCTTTGTGTACCCATCGAATGGGTCTACAGTCTAGCATGAGAAAACTTTTAAAGGGACCCTTATTACAGTGCCACTTTGGAAACTGACCTATCCAAAACACACTTAACACTTCATGGTCCCGAACCTTATGCACTTGTGGATTTGAGCCCCGTGCAGTAACTTAGAATGGGAAATAGCTTGGGCTGTGTATGAGAAGCCTTAAGCCAACTGTCTTCTCACTTCAATCTTGCATCTAAACTAGGCTGTGTTTTAGCCCTAGTCCAGAGTCCTTAGCAGCTAACGCTTGGGCAAAACTGTTTTCTTGAATCCATTCAGAATGACAAAGGTGAGGGTCTTCTTGGGTGCTTTTGTTCTTGTTCCAAGGGGATTTTGAGTAAAGGCTAAATTGCTTATGTTTGCTGACTTATCCCCTTTCAGCAGAGCTGAAGGTTTCCTTCATCGATTAAATCAAAGCCAAGAGCTTCAGAATTGAGGTCTGGTAAGAAGTGGCATATGTGGCTTAGATTCTGTGCTATCCCAAAGAAATGTGAGAGGTTACTACTAAAGCATGACCTAAAAGGTTTCTTGGAAATGTAACTTAAAAACAAAATAAAATGCAAGACAATGTTAAAGTAGAAAAAAAATGGTGGTGGTGGGTGATGGTTGTGACTAGAGAATTAATGTTCAAATGACACTTTCTTTTGGCATTCTTAATGAATGGAACTTTTGGTTGTTCCCCCATTCGTCTTTTTTCTCATGGCTGACTTTTGTTGTCCAGTTTTTAAAACTTAAGTTGGGCAGTCTTATGACCTATGCAGACTTCCCCGTGTCTTTGTTGTAGTAGGATGAGATACCCTTTTTGATCACGAGCCAAATGTGACAATTTATTTCTTTATTTGAAATACGTTGAATGTTAATGTTTTTTTCTTCCTGAAAAATTTCAATAGTATAACTGCTCCCTTAAACTTTCTATTCACAGCAAATGAGTTCAGGATGCTTACTTGGCTAGGAATTGGGACTAGTTGGATAGCTTCATTTGTAATTCCAAATAATGTGGGGACAGGCTGCTTTAGTAAGTAAGTGCTTATGGCTTCGAGGAATTGCAATTTAGAATTTAGACTGCTATTCTGAGTCTTTCTTGAGGCTTCAATTACCTCTGCACCAAGGCTCCTAATTTGGGGAATGTTCTGTAAAGGAAGTTCCCAGTTAGGAACTGGTTTAGAGAAGGTAGAGCTCCTGGATGTTCCTTTGCTACTTTGTTGACTTTTGACCATTCTTATCTTGTATCTGCACTTTAGGGAAAGACAGTGTTTATCTTTAAAATAAGTTTAGTGAGTTGTTGCAACTTAGTTAAAAGTTCTAGGATCATCTAGGTGTAGAGACCACTGCAGATTGATTGTTCCCTGCATTCTCTGTTGGACAAGGAATTACATATTGCAGCTTTTTCTAGGGCCTCTCACTTCAGAGAAACAATTTTAGTTGATTAGGAAAATGATAGCCCAGTTGGCAGATTTCAAAGGAATTTATTCAAATCCAAGATCCTGAATCTGACACTGTGCTATGGTCATAGAAATTCTGGTCCTGACAAAACTTAATGAAAGAATACTTGAAAATCAATGACTTCTCTATCTAAGAGATTTTTAGGTGTGCTCTGTCTGGTATGTGATATCTTAGCCCCTTTTTAAAATAAAACAGATGAGTGAGGTTCGTTTATGTTCCCCACCTTGGGTGTAGTCACTCATGTGTTAACTTTAGTGAATAAAAAAAACACCTTAGCAGTATAATTTGCATTTACTTCTTTAGAAGACCTTGGAAAATTATGTTGAGTTCCTTGCTTTTAAATCAATGCTTAGTTTCCTGTATGAATGGAACTGGTTTGAGATCCCTTTGCATTTCAGGTATAACCTAGGCTGAATGTGAATTTATTGAGCCACTTGATTATCTGAGACTTTTAAGGGATATGTATAAGGGATAATTTGAGTGGATTATGTCAACATTTCTGCCCTAAAATTATTCATTTATGGCAGAAGGTTAACCAAAGCTTTGGAAGTATCAAATCAAAAATAAGCAGTGGCTGGTTTCAGTTTGCTTGCAGATAAGTTTAGGGCTGATGGTGGGAAACCTCAGGACTACACTTGTAGTTAAAATAATTAAATTCCCAGTTTGTCCTTTTTGAAAGCTCATTCTGCTTATACTTCTTATTTCTCTTGTATTAATTGATGTCCTGACTGCAGGGTAGTTTGGGTGGTTGGGTGGGGGTGAGTGAAGAGAGGAGGTCGGTAAGAGGGCCACTTCTTCTAACCTTCTGCAAGTTTGCTTTTATTCTGGCTCCTTGAGGGAGTACTGCCATCTTTAAAGGATCATCTAGAACATGTGCAGTGGTACCACTTCAGATAATCTAGAACGTGTAGGACTTTATCTGAGAAGAAAACTTAAAACTAGCCATTGTGCACTCTTTTGTCTTTTCTTTCAACTGTTGCTCTCCTAGTAGGAGTCTTGGAGAGGCCACAGGGGACAGAGCAAGGGATCCTGTTAAAGAACATTTCTGGAGTTTTGGGCTCCTCTTTCTCATTGCCCCACCCCCAAAACACATCGTGGGGGGGGGGCCTTGTGGAATTATCTTACCTGAGATCATATTCAACTTCTTTTGTAGTTGCAAGTAGATGTTTGTTCAGGAGCTAGCAAAGCTGCCTAGGCTGCAGCTTACCCACTCCAAGTTAAGTGTGCCATGTGGTGCAGACTGTTTGGATAGTGGAGAGCAAAAGTAGGTCACTAAAACCATCCCTGCCTGAGTTATGCAGTTGCCTGCTAAGATAGCTCTGAAGCAGTTTAATGATATGTGAAGTTACCTCTAAATTCAGGTGTCTGGACATTCTACTTCAAATGTGCCTTTGGTGTGTCATAGAATTAGGCATGATGGTCTGTATTTTTTTTCTTTCTAGTGTGGAATAATGTGAAATTTAGTAGTCACAGAGGAAATTAAAGTTCAAGTATAAATTCTAAATTTAAATAGTACTTCATTTACCTGGGGCCTTAAGATTTTTTTTTTTTTGCCTTTTCAAAACATGTAGTGTTTTTGTGTGATTAGCCCAAGAATTTTACCTTTTTCTTCATGTTGACAGAGGCATCTGCACCAGATTCTCGGCCACAAGCTTTCAGATCTCCTTTAAATCTTACTTTGGAAATTGTTATCTCACATTCAAAGTCTTTGGCAAATACTTCAAATTCATTGGCAAAACATTTCACAGGAACACTCTACCCTCTCAATCTAATTGGGCACAATGTGGAGAAACTGAGTATGGTTCCCAACCTATAAGAGGTAGACTTCCATTTATGGGTGTAGAAAGGAAGAGATGTTGCTTGGATTGTGGTACAGAAGCAATTGGGCAGCTTGCTGTTGGAGCATTAAATTTTGAACTTGACTTTCTTCTGAATTTTTGCTTTTCATAATTATCTATAAGTCCAGTGGCCAAAGGCCTGAACTGAATTCATTCTCCTCCACTGTGGTAGCCTCCTTACACCTACATCTGGTATTTACTTTTATAGTAGTAGTAGTAGTAGTAGTAGTAGCAGTAGTAGTAGCAGTAGTATTAGCAGTAGTAATAGTAATAGTTGGATAGGATTTTTGTTAGTATCACTTTGTTCTTAGCTAGAGGAGTGCCTCTCAAGGTATCAGGTATTCCCTTCCTTTTAGGAACAATAATTCCCTTTTGACTAGTGCTTCCTCCCCACCCCCCATCCCCCCAAAGGACTATAATGTCTTTGTTTGAGGCCCAAGTTTAGATTCTTCTAACCTTTTCTTCTGTTGGGTGATGTTAAGACATAATTAAAATGTTACCACAGGGTGGAAGAAAGTATATATTATGAGCCATTATCACTTGCAGTTGATTTTTGACTCTGAACCAGAGAGAATCTACTGGTATGTGTATAAACCTGAGTATTTCTAAGTTTAAAGTCAGATATCCTTAACCTGACAAAGACCATGGCTAATTAACATTTAGAGGACCAAGGGGAAGCCTGGCCAAGATACTAGAAAATGTTTCCAGAGGGGTACAATAGAGCAAATTAGGAAGAAGGTTACTATTGCTAAAACCAAATATTTCAAGTGCCTAAATCTTGTTTATCTCTTGTTTTTCTAATTTAAAAAAAAAAAAAAAGCCAAATGTGATAGTTGGAACAAACAAAGGTTCAGAGCACTCATCTACACCTGTGTATGAATGGGAAGGTTAAAAGACCATTCACTAATGAAGTAGATAAATAAAATGATGTGGGTTTGTATGGGTTTTCTTTTTGTCTAAAACTTATCTTATTTAAAGATGAAGAAACTCCTAACTTTTTAAAAGTAGTTTTTTTAAAATTTTTCTTTCCAAATTAATATATATATATACAGAAAAACCCATCTTTAGTCTATTAGACAAAACAGGAAATTCTTTTCAGTTTTCTAAATTTGTGTAGTAATTAGCCATTGGAATTCTTGATTTTTTGGCAATTCAAGATGTATAGGATTACTTCTTATTAATGGTCACTAGCCTTCTCAGTCAATGTGGATGAAATCACTTTCTTTTGTCAATGCAAAATGTGTTAAAACTTTATAAAAAAAAGCTTTGAGTTTATTGAGAAATAAAGATATATTTTAAAGACTTGTCAATTGTGTTTTTACTGATTTGTATATTATGGACAATATACTAGGAATCATTTTTATCATGAATAAACATAACTTTCCCATTATTCTAAATCAGGAAAACTTGTGCCTCATGGACTCATGTAGCTAGTAAGGCACTGGCTGGTGTTATTAGGATGCAGTAGTTTGAATTCTAGGTATTGTACCTCAAGTGCCTCCTACTTTGGCGATCAGAAACAAATCCCTTGCCTGTTAACAAGTACATAAGTGTTGCTGGGAAACTTGCTCCAATGAACAGTTGCAATGAACAGTTGCTTATGTCCTGGCAGAAGATTAACAACAGCTGGTTACAAAAGCTTTTGTATGCAACTGTTCTGACTTCTATTCAAGCTACCAATTCTGTGACTACATTTTTGTTAGCCCTTTTCTTACCATTGTATAAACTGTGATGATAGCCTATTGACTTGTTCCTACTGTGTTGCTCTTCTTCCAACAGCCAGTTTACATTGTATTGTTAGTTTCTGGCTATATTCCTTGGTATTGGGGAGTTTAAAGTTCTCTAATGTCTTTCCCTGACATGAGATGAAGGGAGAACAGACCCGTAGCTGCCCATTTGGAAACTTGGAGATATTCCCAAACTAAAATAACGATACCTTCTTACCACCTTCGAACTGATTTGTTAATGATAGCAGGAGAAATCATCTTCAAAGTTTGGTTTTTTTTTTCTGTTGTCCTAAACCATGCCTCTACATCCTGTTTAGGAAAAATGGGCATAAGCTTAAAGGATGTCACTATAATACCTTTCCTTGAGGAAATAAGATGATGTATATACAAAGACACTACTTTGCTTACCTTACAGTGCTACCTAAATGCTAATTGTCATCACTATGATTGCCTCATTTTTTAAAAAAAATTTTTGCCTCATTTAAATTTTGCCTGATTTAATTGCCTCATTAAAAAAAAACCTATCTTAGAATTGATATTGTTAGTTTCAAGGCACAGATGAGTGGTGAGGGCTGGGATAGGCAATGGGGGTTAAGTGACTCAAGAGTCACACACAGCTAGGACATATCTGAGGTCATATTTGAACCCAAGATTCCCATTCTCCAGGTCTGGCTCCACTGAGCCACCTAGCTGCTACACTATAAAGCTTTTAGAGCATGGTGATTTTCCTGTCCCTTTTGGTCGGTTGATCCTCACACCATCTTGTAAGGGAGTAGTATAGCCATTATCCCCATTTTACAGATGAACTGAAATGGAGACTTTAACAAACTTATTCAAACCTACGGTATTCTTTTTTCCTGTATCTCCATGATAAAAAGGGCAGATAAAGTCCAGCTATTGACAATCCTGAGAAGACTGCTGTTTTTATCATCCAAACCCCTGTGGTTCAGACTGCCCCAAAGCAGAGCAGGTACAGCATCTTCCTGTTTACTCTAAATGCTTACCTGGGGACTTTCTTTTAGTCTCTCAGACTGCCATCCTGATAGTCCTGTGAAATATAAATAAATGTCCATATCTACTAGTGCATCCCCCTCCTCCCAGGCCCAGGTTTGGTGGTATCCAGTCTCCTGGACTTTAATCCTTTCCCAAAGTGACATGGTTCATGTGAGGCCTTTGCTGATTAGAGAATGAAATGACCACTAATGCATGTTAAACAGGACAGATTCCCTCTGCATGATATGAATTCCTTCCATAGACCAGCAATCTCCTCAAATGATTGTGGCTTCTGGAAAGCTCTGACACTCTCCATAGGCTGGGATGGGAACGAGGAAACCAGACTACTCCCTTTAAGGTTTAAATAGAACTAAAGCATCTCAGGAGTCAGTGGCAGAGCTCAACATTTAAAGATAGTGAAGGGAAAGTGCTAAAGGATTCGTTCTTCAATACTATGTTTTGGTTCCAAGCAGAAGAGGCATAAGGGCTAGGCAATGGGGGTTAAGTGGCTTGCCCAGGATCACCCAGCTTTATGTAGTGTTTCAGATATTTCCTAGCTGGATGACCCTGGGCAAGTCACTTAACCCCCATTGTCTAGCCCTTATGCCTCTTCTGCCTTGGAACCAAAACACAGTATTGATTCTAAGATGGGAGGTAAGAGTTTGCAAATTTAAAAAAAAGTTCTCATTCCAAACTTCCACTATTTTAAAATTCTCCCTTGGAATTGGGCCATGGAGCCAGCTCACTGTCAGGCTTTCCTTCCTTCCCCACCTCATGAAGTATCAGTTTCTTTGACCTTCACATGATTCAAATGTGGTCAAGACAAGGTCCTTTTTCTCTGAGTCTCTTTTGTTCTCACTTTCTAGATACCTCTGGAGGTTTTGCTGTTCTGGATGGATCTGTCACAACTCTGATAACATATGACCTCTGTGTCTATGGGCCAGTCACTTAGTTTCTTTGGGCCTCTGTTTTCCCATCTGTAGAATGAAGGTTTTGGACCAGATAGACTAGCCAGCTCTGAATCTATAACCCCATGATCTTATTTCAGCAAATGTACAGTAGAGCAAGCAGAAGTTTGGTAGTAGTGCTGGAGTCTGTGCATGCTACATAAATAAGGAACTGGAAAGCAACATGGCAGGTGAAGTCTCAGTTCCCGTCACTTAAAGACTTACAAAGCTTTTCCTTACAAATCACTCTGTAAAAGATCCATTTCCTTCTAGGGTTCTTGATTTCATTAGAGTGAATACTTTTCTCCTCTGCAATCTGAACCCCCTCTAGGCCTTAATAGATGGTTTAATGAGTTGCTAAACCTCCTCCTCCACTCTCACAAAAAGAGCTACCTATTTGGGGCCAACCCTTTCAATATTCTTTCAGGAAACACTTATTAAGCATACACACTGTGCTAAGTGCTGGAGATACACAAAGAAGCAAAGGGCAATCCCTGGGTGGCAGCTAGGTGGCTAAGTGGATTGGGAACCAGGTCTAGGACACTTGGGTCCTGGGTTCAAATTTGACCTCAGACACTTAGCTCCTCATTGTCTAGTCTTTACTCTATTCTGTCTTGAAACCAAGACAGAAGGTAAGGGTTAAAAACAACAACAAACAAAAAAACAATCCCTGCCCTCCAGGATTTTACAGTATAAAAGGAAAGGCCAAATGCAAGCAAATATTACCAAGCTTGGGGAGGAGCTGCTTCTCTCATAGCTAGGCTGGTTCTCCAACTGTACACTTATGGTCTAGTTGACCACTTTTAGTTTGTGTTCCAAGCCCTACTAGCCACAACTTTTTTTGGTGGCACAACTTTCCTGGAACTTATGCTGTCACTTGGCCTTAGTGTATGCTTGAGGAACGTTCATTGCTCGAATGGTACTTATAGTATGCTCTCTCCATTTGAGAGCTCCCAGATCTTGGGTCAAGCAGTTCTAAAAGTTACCGAGCTCCTCTTCATATGCTAGTGTGGATGTGGAGAATTGAGAGAACGTGACACCATCTGTGTCCCTAAAGAACCACAAATCTAGGGGGGAAACTCTCATGTAGGCTGGGAAACAAAGTAATAGTGACTCACACTTTATGTGAAGTTTTAAAGTTTGTAAAGCACTTGGCCTCCTCTCTCCTTTGAGATAATGCACATAAGTGAGATAACCTGTAAAGCTCTTTGCAAACTCAAAAGTGCTATACAAATACCATGTCATTGTTATTTGATCCTTACAACAATCTATGTTGTAGATGTTATTCACTCCTCCTCCTCCCCCCCCCCCCCAAATCCTAGGCTTCAGAAAAGTGATTTGTCCTTGGGCACCGAACTAATGTCATATCTAAGGTGGATTTGAATCCAAATCTCTGAAACTCTTAAATCCAACTCTTCTAGCCACTCTACCCATTGCCTCACTGTCACACTGACATATAAGATAATATAGAAGCCCTAAATTATATGGTTCAATCTCCTAAACACTATAGTCCATTTGGAAAGAAAGAGGTCTACTTAGGCTTAGCCAGCATCAAACCTGGAGCAATGATCTGGGTTGGGGTGCAGACAATGCTTGTCCTTGTTGAGGCTGAAAGCCACATGCGTCAGAGCTGTCAAAGCTGTCTGCTATCGTGGTTCAAGTTCTGTTCCTGGCAGGAGGCAACATTCCTCATTGGTCAGAGGAAGTGTGACAATATTATGGCCACCACCAGGGAGGTACTTCCTGCTGCTTCCCAGTCCTTGGGTAAGCTTACTTCTTCATGGCTAGCAGCAGTAACTCTGCAACAAAGATCAAATGGAAGATACTGTTTGGGGCCAGGAGAGACGGAATACAGTAGGGTCATTTGTTCTTTTTTTTTTTTTTTTCTTTTGCGGAACAACTTTTCTTTGCCAAGAGTACAACTGACATACTGCAAAAACCCTGCACTCCACTGATAAGTGTGATGGACTCCTCTGTGATTCTGTGACTAGCAGCCTTGGCTTTCAAATGTACTTTTCTAATAATGGCAACAGTAAACAACCACTGCTTTGCATTTGGCAAGACCATTTCCTCTCCTCAAAGTTCAATGGTCAGTGTCTCCTTCCTCTTTGCAGTCTCAAGTCAAACATCAGAGCAGAACTGCCTCCTTCAGAGCCAGAAGTTAGCCTTCTAGCTCCCTACTGTAGTTGATTATCTGTCAGAAGGGCCAAGGTGTTAGGCAGTTAGAACACAGTGAAATCCCAGATTCAGACTGGAAGGTCTTCTAGTCTCAGATCAGGACTGTTATCAAGAACTGGAGGGAGGTTTTTGGAAAAGACTGTTTCTCCTTTTAACCTCCCATCGTCAGTGGTGAGTTGGAGCCAGCTTTTAGAGAACTGTTAAAGGTTCAGTGTCAGCATTTACACTGAACAGATCTGGCAAATGCTACAAATCAGGCTTGATTAACTGTTTTGTTGATTGCTTAGGTTTAAGAAAGAGTTGGAGGAGGGGGTAGTGAGGTGGTTCAATGGATTGAGATGAGAGGATCTGGGTTCAAATTTAACCTCACACACTTTGTAGGTGTGTAATCCTTGGCAAGTCACTTAATCTCCCTGCCTAGTCCTTACCACCCTTCCTCCTTGGAACCAAATGTAGAGTATTGATTCTAAGATGGGAGGTAAAGGTTTATTTAAAAAAAAAAAGAAAAGAAAGCAATAGAGAAAATGCTAATAGTGTATTTGAGAGTATAACTCTGAAGCTGCCACAGTATCCAATTCACTTATGTCCTCAATTCCAGATCATAAACTATTTGAGGGCAACTGTTTCATTTATTTCTTTTTTATTTAATTTTTTTATTCATTTATTTTTACTTTAATTTGTTATTTATTTATTTATTTTTACTGGCTCCCACCTTCTCTTTGCTGCCCCTGGCAATGTCTGGCAGGGTAGTATATGGAAGATCAAAAATCCTGTGACAAGCCCTACCTAACTGGAGACTTACTTCTACAAGTGGCTTCTGGAAAGGCAACCAGCCCTTCTTTCTGTAAGGTGCATGACGGCTGTTCTTTGAATATAATAAAGATGACAAAATGTCCAGACCAAGAAAAATAAGGAAGGGATGGGCTTTTGCTTGGATGCTATATTAATAGATAGCAAAAAGCAGAAGTACTTACTTAGTTTCTTGTTTCAAAGACTTCTCAATAAAGGAAACCAATCTTCAAACTTGGAAGGTTAGAGAAAACACAAAAAACAGGAAAATTTAAAACCAGTGTTAGTAATCTTTAAGAAATTATGGAGACCCATGTATTCCAAAATATTTATAGCAGCTCTCTTTGTGGTGACAAAGAACTGCAAATTTAGGAGATGCCCATCAACTGGGAAATTGCTAAATAAATTGTGGTATATGATTGATAGAATATTACTGTGCCATAAGAAACGATGAACAGGCTTATTTAAAAAAAAAAAAAAGCCCAACTTGGAAAGAATTACACAGGGTAATGAAGAGAACCAAGAGAGCATCATACACAGCTACAGATTTAATACTTGAATAAATTGTGAATTGCCTCCAGAGAGTGAACCGAAAGGTGGAAACATGAAAGACTTAATTTGTATGAACATGTCTGTCTCCTGGATGATGCCTTCTGTGATGTAGGGAGCAGGGAGAGGGGCAGGGATGCTTGTAGATAAAAAAAGAAATAATGGGGAATGGGAATGATTTGAAAAAGTTCAAATGAACCAATTAAAAAAAGACAAGGCTTTATGTTGATCTCTTTTCTGGAGAAAATTAGAAGATGGATAATTAAATTATTAAATTAGTGAGCACTTTGAAAAAAAGAGATGATTGCTAGGCCAGTTTGGTTCTCTGAGAAGCCATCATCTCAAACCAACCTTATTTTCATTTTTGATAAGTTTACTGTATTTATAAATTGGAGTAGCATAGTACATGTGGATTTTAGTGAAGCTTTGGGCAAAATCTTAAAAAAAATCCTTTTGAAGAATATGGAGAGAGGTGGACTTGGTTATATAATAAAGATATGATGTGTATATTGGCCAGGAATTAAACCAAAGCGTTCCTAGTGAGAATTCTACCACTGAGCCATGCTCATCTACTCTGCCTCTGATCTAAGACCACACACAGACTTGTAGACTTCTCTTTCTCTCCCTCCCCCATCTCATTCTTCATCCTGGAGTTCTCCACAGACCCATTATACACAGGCTAAGTGTCAAGTTCCTGAAGGAAGTGAGTTATGGGGGTAGTGGTGGTGTTGGTGGAATCTTGCAGAGGTCACTTCCTCTTCCGGCATTACCCTCAAATGTAACAACCAGGTGAACACAATGGATAGAGCCCTGGGTCTAGAGTCAGGAAGATGAGTTCAAATCCAGCCTCAAGAGACATACTAGATGTATGGTCACTTAATCATTGCCTGCCTCAATTTCCTCAACTGTCAAATGAGGATAATAATAGCACCTACTTCTCAAGGTTGCTGTGAGGATAAAAAGAGATTAAAAAAAAGGGATAACATTCATAAAGTACTTGGCACATAGTAGGCATTATATAAATGCTATCTCCTATTAATAGAAATAGTGATTGGTACCCAATGATTGATGATTAAATGGATTGCTAACTGGAAGAAACTTTTTAGTGCCCTAACAATGCATTTGTCTCTCTTCTATTAAGCATTTTTGAAAATGATTTGGATGAAGATAAAGAAAATATTTTCACCAAATTTGCAGATGACACAAAGCTGAAATAGATGAAGTGATGATTAATATTAAAAAAAATTTATAACCAGCCAAAATGATAGGCTGAAAACATTGTGATGAATCTTCCCATCTTCATTGCTTCCTTCTTCTTCCCAGGGGGCCATTATCTTTCTAGTTACTCAGGTACACTCCCACAGGATCATACTCAACTTTTCACTTGGCATTACTTCTCTTATCCAATCAGTTGCCAAATGTTGCTGATTCTACCTCCACCTCAGAATCCCCCTCTGGTAGAATTTGCTTTTTTTTTCATCTTTAACTCCATCACTGCCCTAGTTCATGCCTTCATCTTCTCTAGCCAAAATTCTGACAATAATTTCCTAATTGGTCTCCTTCCTTTCCCCTCTCCTATTCATCTCCCACATGGCCTCCAATTTGATGTTCTTAAAGCAATCATTCCACTAATCAGGAGTTGCTGACGTCTCCTCCTTACCTCCAGAATAGAATCCAGTCTCCTCTCTGGATCTAAGTAACCTTTCACAATCTGACATCAGCTCACTTTTTCAGGCTAGCTGAACATAAGTCTCCCTAATGAATCCTACAGTCCAGCCTAATTGGCTGATTTGCAGATTATATATATATGTAATTCCATTTCTTAATTCCACACCTTTGTACAGGCTGCCTGTATGCTCTCTCTTCACATCTATTTCACAAAATACTGAGCTGTCTTAAAGGTTCAGAGGCTCAAGTGCCACCTCCTACTTCAATCTTGTCCTATATTATCTTCATTGCTATGTCCTCCTTCCTAGAATTTACTCTTTATGTATTTGGTATTGACTTCCCCTGGGTTCATGTTGTCTCCTCTCACCCCCACATAGAATGTTAGCTCCTTAAGGCAAAAATTGATTTGTTTCACTTTTTTTTAAATCCTCACTTTCTGTCTTAGAAGGCATACTGTTTATGGGTTCCAAGGCAAAAGAGCAGTAAGTATTGGGGGTTAAGTGACTTTTCTAGGGTCACACAGCTAGGAAGTATCCAAGGCCAGATTTGAACCCAAGGTTCTCCCATCTCTAGGTCTGGTTTCTCACTCGGCCACCTAGTTGTCCTGCCCCCATTTCATTTTTGTATCACTAGTGTTTAACACAGTATTCGATACACAGCAGGTGCTTAATAAAGTTTTTGAACAAATGAATAAAATTATAGATAAATATAAATAGTCCTTTGTTAAAAAACCTCTTTATCTGTTTTAGTATATTCTCTCTCTCTCTCTCTCTCTCTCTCTCTCTCTCTCTCTCTCTCTCTCTCTCTCTCTCTCTCTCTCTCTCTCTCTC
>NC_058133.1:469933083-469977322 GCF_016433145.1 Gracilinanus agilis
CTTCTTTCCTTCCTCCCTCCCTCCCTTCCTTCTTCCCTCCCTTCTTTCCTTCCTTCCTTCCTTCTTTCCTCCCTCCCTCCCTTCCTTCCTTCCTTCCTTCCTTCCTTCCTTCCTTCCTTCCTTCCTTCATTCCTTCCTCTCTTCCTTCCTTCATTCCTTCCTCTCTTCATTCCTTCCTTCCTCCCTCCCTCTTCCTTCCTTTCCTTCCTTCTCAGGTCATTAGTTTAGATCAGTGATGGGCAAACTATTCCCTGAAGGCTAGATCCAGGCCATAGTTTTCCTGTCACTGCCTACGTTAGATGACTACTAGCTCCAAATAAACAAAAAGCCAATATGACTGCTGCGAAAACACTGCAGCAACAGAAATATGGTGCATCTAGCTCAAGAAAGGTATTAGTTCTACTCTAAGCTTGTCTGTAAACCATATCATATTAGGAATGATTACAGGAACTGAAGTTATTTAACTTAGAAAAGAGAACATGAGCATGATCTGTGTTGTCAGATATGTAAAGAGTTGTCGAGGAGAAGAGGGACAATTAGATTAGACTGTGTAATAATTCACCTTTATGCTGCTTTCTGCAAAGGCAAAAAGCCCTTTACTTACAATATTTCACTTGATCCTCCTCCTAACATCCCTCCTGCTCCATGAAATTAATAATGGAAGTATTGTTGTTCCTCTTGTACTGATGAGCCAACTGAGCCTTAGAGGAAGTGACTGACCATGGCTCCATCAGGACCTGAATCAAATCTTCTGACTTCAGAGTCCATGAATCTTCCATTATGGCTCTCTTCGTGGGATCATAGGAATGTAGATATAGAGGTGGAAGAGACTTTTGAGTTTATTTGAGTCTAAGCTCTTTTTTTAAAGAGATAAATGACTTGCCCTCAGTCACATAAGTTGTAAGTGCTGAAGTTGGGATTCCAACCGAGGGCTTCCTGACTCCAAGTCTATCACTGTCTCACTTAAAAGACGCTGCCTTTCAAAATTCTCATCCCTTAAAAGATCAGGACTAGGACCATTAAGTAGATTTTGGCCTGATTATAAGGAAGTACTTGTTAATAATTAGTGCCCTTTATAAATAGAATGACCCTTGTTGATAAGTAGTGACTTCCCCATTCCTAAAAATATGCAGAAAGTGGCTGGATAAGCATCTTATTGGAATATTGTAGAAGGAATTCTTGTTCAAAGTAGGAAGGTATAGGGGGTACATAGGTGGCTCAGTGTTTTGAGAGCCAGGTCCAGAGATGGGGGGGGGGGGTCCTGGGTTCAAATGTGGCCTCAGGTACTTCCTAGCTATGCGACCCTGGGTGAGTCACTTAACCCCTTTTGCTTAGCCCTTACTACTCTTCTGCCTGGAAGCCAGTTCACAGTATTGATTCTAAGACAGAAAGTATGTTTTTTTGTTTGTTTGTTTGTTTTTTAAGTAGGAATGTATAGAAGATGACCTCTAAGGTCTCTTTTGTTTCTAAGATTTTATGGTTGCTTGAAGTGTGAAACACTAAATCAAAGAGTTGCTGTGAATGTAACTGGAGAGATGGGCAATTCAGGATTTTCAAACTTAAATTTAGTGCCCTGCTCATCACACATTATATCCTATTCTCCTGGTCTTTTTTTTTTTTGCTTTGCCAGGAATATTATAATTATGCAGTAACTGGGAACTCCAGGAAAATAGACTTCAATCTATTTTCATTATAATTCTAAGAAAAAAGATTCCAATCTATTTTCATTAATATCAATGGGAGATGTCTTACCCTTTGGTTTTGGTTCTTTGTTGCCTTGGGGAATCCATGTGGGAACTTCACCCCACTAGTTCAGACCATAACTTCTGTAGCTCTTCATCCCGTGTAATTCATAGCCATGTCTTCACATTAATCCTCCATAGGGGATCCACCTAATGCTTTGGAGATTTCCCTTGTGTTCTTCTAACATCTCAGAAGTACCTATGTGCCACTGGGACTATCCATCTGTCACTTCTTTTTCTCATTCCATGACCAGTCCAATTCCCTTTCTAGTCACACTGCATGATGACTTTTTTGTCATTCTTGGCATATAGATCATCTTGGAAACCTGCTTTGTGACCACATCAACCCAAGAAGCAGATAAAAAATGCCTTTAGTTTAAGAGGTTTGCATTAATATGGTCTGCAGCAATATTCCGCGAACCTGGAAAGGCATTTTCCTATGTCAAAAAGGAGGTGAACCTAAACAAAGGTGCTATTTACTTCTTCATTGGCTAGATCCCCAGCCAGCAGAGAATCACAGAACTGAAGCTATGATGGACAGAAAGGAGAGAGGGGAGGAAAGGAGAGAAGAGGAGAGGAGAGAAGCAAGGCATCTGGGTTTCTATCCCTAAGGGTTAGAAAAGTTTAGGTTAGAGTGGTACAGAAAATTAATAAAGAAAGAGTAAAAGTGAAATTACAGGAAGAGGAAATAAAATGGGTTATAGTGGGAAAGGAAGTGCTCACTTTATTGGGAAAAAAAAAGTCACCTGTTTTCATGGGTTCCATTTTATATTGTCTGAAAGTCAAATGAGCAATAATGAGGCTAGGGGTCAGAAGACCTTGCACAGGTCACATGGCATTAATGAGATGCTGGTTCTTGAACTGAGATGTTCTTTAATATCCTTCCCCAGAGCTAATCATTTATGGCTTAAGACATCTTGGTGCATAGCTGACCACTGTTGCCCAGGCAATACTGGACAATGGCATAGTGACCTTTGTGACTCAGGGACCTTGAAATAAGGAAATAGCTGATTATAGCTCAGGAAATTCCTCCTTCTCTCCACCCTGTTACCTTCACACACACACACACACACACACACACACACACACACACACACACACCATTATTATTTGATCCCTACATTAGTAATCTTAAGGGGGCAGCTGGGTAGCTCAGTGGATTGAGAGTCAGGCCTAAAGACGGGAGGTCCTAGGTTCAAAGCCAGCCTCAGACACTTCCCAGCTGTGTGACCCTGGGCAAGTCACTTGACTGACTCCCAGTGCTCACCCTTACCACTCTTCCCCCTAGGATCCAATACACAGAAGTTAAGGGTTTAAAAAAAAATAAACAAAAACAAAATTAATTGAATCTTTGAGACTTTGAAAGAGCCTTGATTTCATTTTCCTTGGGAGGAGTACTCCTTACATATAAATAAATAGATTGAAACCTTTGCATATTTTGTAAGTTACTGTGACTGAAAAAAAAAAGAGATCACTTGTATGCAACCATCTGGAAATGAGCCTTTCTGCATCTATCTGAGATTGGTTCTTGGACAATAGACCTTCACTTGGTCAACAGTCCATCTCTCATCTCTTTAATGTACACTCCTTTAAAACAAGAACTGCTTCATTTTTGCCTTTATATCCTTAGCACCTAATATGATACCTAGCACATAATAGGTGCTAAATAAATATTGATGGATTGATTGATGGTAAAACCTTCCAAAGCTTGTATTCCACTGGCATAGTTATGGAGAGCTCAGTCAGCTCCTTAGTAGACTTATTGTAGTCATGAATCCTCAGTTATTTATAAGGCAGGAAGGATACTATCAAATAACAACAGCTAACATTTATATAGTGTTTTAAGATTTTCAAAAGCACTTTACACCTATTATCTCTTTTGAGCCTCAGAACAAATCTATGTACTAAACACTTTTATCTATCTTATAGATAGGATACCAAGACCAAGAAATAAAAATATATACTATACTATAGAATCACTGGTATATAAAAGCTGCTCATTTGAGTCATCAAATAATAAATAAAATTTCTGTGATTTATTGTATTACTAGCATTTTTTCCTTCCTCTCCAATCTCCTCAACTCATGTAAAGAAACTGTCCTTTGCAGTTGCCAGCTGTGTATTGGGTCAATTTGTTATGATTTGGGGAGTACTAGGAATGTTATCTAATTTCCCTAGTTGGGTTTCCTTGTTTGTACCTTAAAGGCTGTACAAACTGACCCTTCTTCCCCATTCCTAATCCCACACCAGGGGAGAGAAGTAAAAATTAACTCAGTGATTATAAAAAGGATCTGGGCATAATACCTGATTTACAATGAGGAAACTTTCTGATTGGTTGAGTGATCTTGGATTGTTGGGTGGACTCATGTAGGAACCAATCCCAGTTTGGCACTGGGTGTCCTTTTCTAGGCCATTTTTGTGAGTGACCTATGAAGAAATGAACTTCTAAGGTTGTGAGGAAATCATGGGTCATTCTAGGCCTGAGGAACAGGAGGTAAATAGAATAGTGTAAAAGGTAAAGATCTAGTCTAGACTGGGGAGGTTTGTTGGTTTGTTTGTAATTTCTACTTCTATGACAGTAGAAAGCATTGGAAGACGATCCATCCTCTTAATTATCTCTCTCTATATATTTATATATTTTTTCTTCATAAATACTACTTCCAGGATAAGTGATCTTCCTGGTGTTGGTACTCCCTCCATCAATATAGATTACAATTCTGTGATTTAGTAGAGAAGATGGTTCGTAGGAGTTACTTGAGTCAATCACTGAATCACTTTTTGGCCAACCCATTGATGAATGAGCCTACCCCTAATTAGATTGGACATTTCTTGAATAAGCCTGTGTCTTATTTTATTTTTGTACTTGTAAAGGAGGTCGGATGTAGCAGGGATCCAAAGATGGCACTTGGAACAGCGACTTAATGGGGCCATCTTAGGGGCAGCTAGGTGGCTCAGAGTTAGAGAGCTAAGCCTGAATATAGGAGTTCCTGGGTTCAAATCTATCCTTGGACACTCCCTAGCTATGTGATCCTGGGAAAGTCACTTAATTGCCTAGTTCTTAGGGCTCTTCTGCCTTGGAACTGATATTTAATACCATTTCTAAGACAAAAGGTAAGAGTTTTTTTTTTTTTAAATATGGAGTCATCCTAATATTTGGAATCCTGTGACAATTAGGGGCACTGTTGAAAAATAAGAAATATGTAAACCAAACGTGACTAAGAAATGGACACATTCAGGTTTGCCAGCATATTGGTGAACTTTTGCAGAAGTTACTAGAAGGCCTGGTATGTGTGATAAGGCTAAATGAAGCCTTTGGATAGCCTGCTAAGTTTCTCCTCTTCTGGAAGCACAGATAAGTGGACAACCCACCCCTTGGGACCCTATTAGAACTCAACCAGGCAAGAGGCAAGATGTGATTCTTTGGTACAAGGGGACACACTCTGAAGACATGTTCCATGGGGAGCTATCTTCCTAGCAGTCAGCAATCCCTTTGCTTGTGGAAACTGATCCTTTCCATGTGTCTATGAAATCCTGAACTACCTACTTTTGGGGCTTACCTACCTGGCCCAGGCCTGCTCACAGCATGGAACCCATTAATATTTAACATCAAAAACTGAGCTGATACTGTCTCTGTTTTGTCCCCTCTGTCCTCAAGAATGCGCACAGGTAAACCTGGGGTGGGGGGCAATTTGGAAACCATGTCTTGGATGTACCAAAGAGGTAGCCCCAAGTCTCCTCTAGGAAAGAGTTGATATCTCTCTCTCTCTCTCTCTCTCTCTCTCTCTCTCTCTCTCCCCCTTTCTCTCTCTGTCTTTCCTGTCTCTATCTCTGTCTCTCTTCTTTCTCTCCTCTCTATCCCCACTCTCTTCTTTATCTCCTTTCTTCCCCTTCTCTCTCTCTCTCTCTCTCTCTCTCTCTCTGTCTCTGTCTCTGTCTCTGTCTCTGTCTCCCTTACCCCCCCCTCTCTCTCTGCCCAGAGCAACTTTCTAAGACTAGGGTTGCTAGAAACTGGGGATACAAATACAAAAGTGAGATGATCCCTCCCCTCAAGGGGCTTAGATTCTTGAGAGGATGGAGTGGAATATAGCATGTTCATAGAGAGTATATACAAAATAAATGTATTGTGATATTGTTTTGTTGTTCAGTCATTGCAGTCATGTATGACTCTCTGTGAACTGATTTGGGATTTCCTTAGCAAAGATTGTGAAGTGATTTGCCATTTCCAGCTTGTTTTACAGATGAAGAAACTGAAGAAAACAAAATAGGGTAAAGTGCCTTGCCCAGGGTTACACAGTTAATATATATCTGAGCCTGCATTTGAACTCAGGTCTTCCTGACTCCAGACCTGGTGCTCCATCCACTGTACTGATTATCTGTCCTTATACTGTGATGGAGGTCGGGGGATGGCTGACTAAAAACTAGGGGGATCAGGAAAACTTCTTGAAGGAGAAGGCACTTGAGCTAAGCCTTGAGGATGGAGTCTATTCTCTATCTGCAGCTCTGCTTGTTTTCAACTCCTTAGAACAAGATGTTCCCTGCCAGGCAGGTAACCCATGGTACCTCCCCACTTTGCCCCAGTTTCCATCTTCCTTTTGTGTGTTGTCTTCTCCTTTTAGATCACAAGTAGCTGGAGAGCATCACTGTGCATAGTAACTGACACCTATTTAGTAAACACTTATTAATTGGTTTGAAGGGAGCTGGTGGTCCCAAAAAGCATTAAAGGAATCATAAAAACAGCAAGAAACAAAAGAGATGACACTGAAGGGGAACAGCAAAGGGAGCAGAGTATAGAAAAGGCAAGAATAATGGATAATCAGCCTGGAAAGATAGGCTGGAGCCAGATTGTAAAGGAATTTAAGTGGCAAGCAGAGGAATTTGTATTATGTCCTTAAGTACAAAGAGCAGTCACTGAAGCTTCTGCCCTGGTCAGTCCCATACATTAGGAAGACCAGGTCAGCAGTTGTATAAGGGATCCACTAGAGAATGGGGTCAAAGTGAGGAGGGAGATCATTTAGGAGTATATTGCATGGATCCAGACAAAAAGTGTTCAGGGTTTAAACTCTAATGGTTGTGTGAGGTTAAATGAGAAGAAGAATATGAGAGATATCAAGGGGGTGGGATTGATGAGATTTGGCAATTGATTGGATATGGAAGTGAGGGAAAGTACAAAGTTGAGGATGAACCCAAGGCTGACCAAGGGGCCTTACACAGAAATTGAGATTAGGAAGAGGGAGGCATTTAGGAGAAAAGATCATCTATTGCCTAGGCCTGTTTATTTTATCTGAACAATATTTCTTCTCTCTCTCACATATATTTCCTCTCTGCCATGGCCATCTCTGGTGTTGGCCATCATCACCTCACATGCTCTCCTTCCTACCTCTGGCTATTGAAATAACCTATTGTGAGGAGGTGGAGCCAAAATGGTAGAGAAGGTACAGGGACCCATTTGATTTCTAATATAGATCACTCTCCAAAAAATAATGATATAATTTTTTCAAAATGAATTCTGGAACAGCATAAACCACAAAAAGACAAGGTAAAGTAATTTTTTAGTCCAAAACAACTTAGAAGGTGTCAGCTTGGAAAAACACAGAACTACTAAAGTAGTCAGAAAAACCAAGTCTTTAATCAGGAAAGAGATAGGTCCATAATAATCACCTGCTACACAGAGCCAAGCGCCAAATACTACATAGAATCAAAAGCCTGGGGCTCTGGAGATAGTAAGTATCTCTGGAAGGATCAACATGCTAGAAGATTCTCCAAAGAAACAATAGAACATAGAAATCTTATATACCTTTTGGGGAACTTAGGGCATCAAACATACACTGACAGGTGGTTGTAAGCAGGCTTGGGAAAGAGGCAGTAGCCAGAGGCTGGGGTATCCAGGAGTGGTCTACTTATAGTGGATACTAAAAGGATAGTTCCTAAAGAGGTGTTGGTCTTCTTGGGAATGGATCTCTGATACAATGGGGGAAACTTCTAAGACTAAAAGGGAGCTTAGCATTTGATTAGGTCTGCTAACTCCACCTAAGCTGGGATCATCAAGTACTTTAAGTCTATTGTTCAATCTGAAATGGGTGAGTCTGGGACTTCCCTTGGGGTGAGTTGTCAGGGGACAGGGGAAAAATTGGGGCCTTCAGATTTCAAGTTGACAAAGACCAGCATGAGGGATCTAGTACACCAGGAATATTAGAGCCAAATTCCAAAACTCCCAGATCAGAGAGAAAATATTTAAAACAGCCTGAAAGAAATAATCCACATATCATGAAGTCATAGTCAGGATAACACAAGGCTTAGCAGCTCCTACATTAAAGGACTGGAGAGCCTATAATATGATATTCCAAAGGACACAGGAGGTAGGACTTCAACCAAGAATCATCTATCCATCGGGTATTCAACAAAGGAGAGGACTTTCAGACATTCCTGATGAAAAGACCAGAGCTGAATGGAAAATGTGATTCTCAAATACAAGATTCAAGAGAATCACAAAAAGATAAAGAGGAAAAAGAAATGAAGACATTCAATAAGATTAAGCTGTGTACATCTCTACATGGGGAGATAATTTTGTGATGCCAAAGAACTTTCATTATTAGGAGAGTTAGAAGGAGTATACATAGAAGGTGTGAGTTGAATATGATGGTACAATATAGAAAAAAATAAATTAAGGCATGAAAAAGAGGAAAGTATTGGTAGGAGGAGGAAGGGAAAAATAGAACGGGGCAAATTATTGCACATAGAAGAGGCATGAAGGAGCAGAGGTAGGAGGTAGGCAGAGGTAGGAAGGAGAGCATGTGAACCTTATTCTCATCAGGATTGGTTCAATGAGGGAAGAATATACATAATCAATTCGGTTTGGAAAGCTATCTTACTCTCAAGGAAAATATGAGAGCAAGGGAATAAGAAAGGGGGTGGGGCTGATAGAAAAGAGGGCAAATTGGGGGAGATGAAGGTCAGAAACTAAATGGGGAAATAGAATGGAAAGCAATACACAGTAATCATAATGGTGCATAAAGCTTTTACAATTCTCTAACAAAGGCCTCATTTCTCAAATAAATGAAGAAATGAGTTGAATATAAGAATTCAAGTCATTCCCCATTTGATAAATAGTCAAAGGATATGAACAAGCAGTTCTCAAAGTAATTAAAAGCTCTCTATAGTCTTGCAAAAAAAATGCTCCAAATCACTATTAAGTAGGGTAATGCAAATTAAAACAACTCTGAGTTACCAAACCACATCTATCAGATTGGCTATTATGACAGAAAAGGAAAATGACAAAACTTGAAGGGGTTATGGGAAAGCTGTGACATGAATGCATAATTGTGGGAGTTGTGAACTGATTCAATCATTCAGGAAAGCAATTTGGACATACTTACACAGTGCTCTAAAACAGTATATTCCCTTTGATCCAGCAATACCATTACTAGGTTTGTATCCCAAAGAAATAAAACAAAACAAAACAAAACAACACAAAAGGGGAAGGACCTATATATACAAAAATATTTAAGGCAACTTTTTTTAGGGGGGGAAAGATTTGGAGAGCAAGGGGATATACATCAATTTGGGAATGATTAAGTTATAGTATATAATTGTAATGGAATACTATTATGCTGTAAGAAATGACAAGCAGGAGGAACTCAGAACAACATGAACTGAAGCAGAGTACAATAAACAGAACCAGAAGAACATGAGTTTTTTTAAATTTTTTAAAAATTTTATTTATTTAAAATTATTTTCCATGTTTACATGATTTATTTTCTTTCTCTCCCTGTTCCTGGGGACAATAAGCCCGTCCATTGAGTTATACGAATACCTATATCCATATTATTCATTTTTGTAATAAAGTAATCTTTAAAAACCAATACCCCAAATCATATACCCATATAAACAAATGATAAGTCATATGTTTTTCCAGAAGAACATTGTACAATGACAGGAATATTTTACAATGAATAACTGTGAATAATAGCTATTCTCAGTAGTAAAATGATCCAAAACTATCCCAAAGGACTTATGATTTTTAGAAAAAGCCATATATTTCCAGAGAAAAAGAACTGATTCTGAATCCAGACCTAAGCAAACTTTTCACTTTCTTAAATTTTTTCTTTGAGTTTCCTTCCACAAGAGGAATAATATATAAAAAACATTTCATATGGTTGCACATGTAAAATCTATATGAGATTGCTTACTATCTCAAGGAGGTAAGGGGTTGGGGGCAGGGAGGGAGGAACAGAATTTGATTTTAAAATGTTGAAACTATTTTTATATGTAATTGGGTGAAAGAAACAATAAAATTCGAAGTCTGTTACCATTTAAGAAACAAAAAGAAAGTCTGTGGTTGTCTCGCTGCCTAATCTTCCTACTGTGTTACTCCTCTGTGTTACTATATTACTCCCCTACTCCATCAATTCCAGTGGCTCCCTATCATCTCCATGATCAAATAGTAAATCCTCTCTTTAGCTTTAAAAAAAAACAAATATCTCATTTGATCCTCAAAACAACCCTCTAAGGGAGGTCTTCTTATTTTCTCCATTTTACAAAGTGAGGAAATTTAAGTCAAATGTCTTGCCCAGGGAAACACATTTAGGAAGTATGTGAGGTGAGATTTGAACTCAAGTCTTTCTGACTTTGGGACTTGCTCTCTATCCACTGATCCACTAATCTCTGTTAGACTATAAGCTCCTTGAGAACAGGGACTGTCTTTTCCCTTTCTTTGAATTCCCAGTGTTTAGCAAAGGGTCTGGCACATAGTAGTACCCAATAAATGCTTATTAATAGACTGACAGATTGAATATCTTAAATTTCCTAAGGGATGCCTAGGGGACATCCAGATAGAGAGGATGTCTAGCAGGCAGAGATTTGGGAATGGAATTCAGGAGAGAGATTAGTCTGTGAAGTAGATTTAGGAATCATTTCTATAGAGATGAAAATTGAATCCATGGGAGTTGTTGAGGTTACTGAGTGTAGAGAAAGAAGAAAACTCAGGAGAAAGCCAAGCCAATGCAGTCAAAGTGCTTTGTAAGTTAAGTGGATGAATTCAAAACTTCATAAGGACTCCAGGAAGAGAAAAAAGCACTTCCAACTCCATGATCTACCCCTTTGCCACATTGCTCTCTATTTCTAAGTCCACTTTCCTTTGCACTCTCTGTATAATTATGGGAGAATGTGTCCTAATTTTGGGAGGAGTTGAGAAAGTTTTATACCCACTGTTCTTATTATACTACTCCATGTTTCTAACTATGAATCATCTCTGATTGGCTAATTGATATCAATGGATAATTAAGGAAGTATACATTTACCCCTAGAATCCCAGAACTAGCACTATAGGAGGAAGAGGTCAGGTTATGAAGCTTTAAATGACAAAGTATGTTTGATCCAAGTGATAATAGGAATTCCTAACATTTATTGACTAGGCAGGGGTGGTGGTGTTGGGAAGACTCCAGTGAGGAATCTAACAGTACTTTAGGAAAATCACTTTGGCAGCTGAGTAGAGGATGGACTGGAGAGAGATTTGAGGCAAGGTAGACCAATTAGAAGGCTATCCTAGGGGGTAGCTAGATGGCTTAGTGTATTGAGAACCAGGCCTAGAGATGGGAGATCTTGGGTTCAAATGTGATTTCAGATACTTCCTAGCTGTATGACCTTGGGCAAGTCACTTAGCTCCCATTGCCTAACCCTTACTGCTTTTCTGCCTTAGAACCAATGCACAATATTGATTCAAAGAATGTAAAGTTTTGTTTTTTTTTAAATTTTAAAGGCTATTCTAGTAGTTCAGGCAAGAGATGATGAGTGTCTGAATAGAGACAAAGGAGAGAAGATGAATGTTAAGAATGTAAGCATATAAATGAGAAGATTTGACAAAGGGTGGATATGTGGGATGAATGAGAGTGAAAAGATGAGGATGACATCCATGTTGGGAGCTTGGATGATGGAAGTGCTCTCAATCATAATAGGGAAGTTGGGAAAAGGGGAGATTTTATTGGGGGTAAGGGGAAGATGAATGAGTTCTGTTTTGAACATATTGAATTACTTTAGGATTCCTTCTAGCTCTAAACTGATGATTCTGATTGCTCTTATGACAAATGATGTAAGGTCTCACAGCAGTTCACCCAATTACACTTATTCTTGCTCTGAGAAGCCATACATTAACTCCCATACCAGTTTTTGTCCAGAGTTCTCCCTTGTATCAAGTGGTGTGGGAGTCAGAGCTGTGCTTTTTTTGTTTCATTCATGCTATTTAGTTATTGATAATGGCCCCAAAGAACAAGAGTAGTGATACTGGTAGCTCTGATAAGTCTACGAAAAGTTGTTAAGTGCCTAGATATGAGTATAAGAAATACTTAAAGATGGGGTTGTGTAAAATGAGGTCCTACTGTCCTTGAGGTGAGTCTTGGAGTCTTAAGAAAGAAAGAAGTTAAGAAAGAAAGAAATTAAGAAAAAGGAAGGAAGAAAGAAGAAAGGAATGAAGGAAAAAAGGAAGGAAGGAAGGAAGGAAGGGAAGAAGGAAGGAAGGAAGGAAGGAAGGAAGGAAAACATGTCTGTAGCTGGTCCCCAATGTCTTTGCCTAGCTTGATACAATGATGGGATTGACCAAATCCATTTCTTGGAGGTCTCTTATCTTTGAACTGGCTTTTATGTTGTTTCTTATTTTTATTAATGACTTGGATTAAAGTACAGATGGAATGCTTATTTCCAGATGGCATAGAGTGAGGAGGAGTAGCTAATCCCCTGGATGATTTAGAATGAGAATCTGAAAAAATCTCTACAAGCTAGAGTATGGGCTCAATTTATTAAGGTGCAATTTTATAGGGACAAGTGTATAAAGGCTTTAGGTTCAAAAATTCAGGAAGGCATGACTAGAAAATAATTTTTCTGAAAGAAATTGGGGCAGGGGAAGGGTGGGGTTTGGCAAACCAAGTAGAATGTGAGTTGAAAGTATGATAGGGAAGTTCTTCCACCATTTTCCTCCTCCTTCTCTCCCCACAATCTAATGTGATTTTGCCTGCACTGAGAAGAGGGAATGTCTAGGACAAAGAAGGTTATGGTTTTGATATACAGTGCTCTTGTCAGAGCACATCTCAAGTATCTTGTTCAGTTCTGGTGCTACCTCTTATAAGAAAGAAACCAATAAGCTAGAAATCATCCAAAGAAGGGCAAAGAGGATGGTGAAAAGCCCTGGGACTGTTTAGATGAGGATCAGTTGAAGGAATTGATGGTCCCAGTGGCATAGTGAATAAGAGTCTAGACCTGAAATCTTGTATGCATGTGCTATCTTTCCTATCAAAATGTAATCTCCTTGAGGACAGGAAGAGATGGCTTTTGCCACCCCACTCAGCCCCCCCCCCTTTTAATATCCTCACTGTGTGATCAACGCTTGAGTCAGGAACTTCTTGGTTCAAATCCTACCACAAATATTTACTATATGACCCCAGGCAAGTCCCTTAGCCACTGCCTGCCTCAGTTTCCTCAACTGTAAATGGGAATAATAATAGCACCATAAAAATCAAAGGAGATAATTTTTAGGCAGCTAGAGTATGCAATGGATACAGTGCTAGCACTGGAGTCAGGAAGACCTGAGTTCAAATTTGGTCACAAGATACTTACTTGGTGTGTGACCCTGGGCAAGTCATTTAACCACTGCTTGCCTCAGTTTCCTCAATTGTGAAATGGGATAATAATAGCATCTAATTTGCCAGGGTTTCTGTAAGGAGCAAATGAGATAATATTTGGAAAGTTATAAGCATAATCTGTGGCACTTAATTGACACTTAATAAATACTTGTTCCTCTCTCTCTTTATCCCCTCTCTGGACCTCAGGTTGTTCTTCTGTAAACTGAGGGGGT
This sequence comes from Gracilinanus agilis, assembly GCF_016433145.1. Lineage (NCBI taxonomy): Eukaryota > Metazoa > Chordata > Mammalia > Didelphimorphia > Didelphidae > Gracilinanus > Gracilinanus agilis. Next base: position 469,946,665 of record NC_058133.1, read on the forward strand.
AAAAATCAATGACCAATAAAATCCCTTAATGGTTTTGTATCTGTGATCCTATTAGCTGAGGATATTAACCTGGAGAGAAGATTTAAGGAGAATATAAACATTCTCTTCAGTTATTTGAAGGGCTAACATGTAAAAGGGAAATTCTGCTTGCCTCCACAGGAGAGAACTAGGAGCAATGGCTAGACAATGCAAAGAGGCAGCTTTAGGCTTGTTTGATGTGTAAATAATAATAATTTAGAGCTAACCAAATGTGAGTCTATTGCCAGGCAACAAGTATTTATTAAGCACCAACTATGTTCCAACCACTGGACTAAGATCTAGGGATAAAAGAAAGGCAGAAGACACTCTCTGTTCTTAAGGTGCTCATAGACTTGAGCTATCTCTGGATCTAGTACATTCTCCTTCTCTGTGGGTCTTAGAGCTTGGCTCAGGGCCAGTTTCAGATGGATAATGACTTGCTGGAGAAGCATGATTCTTGTTTAGGGGAGAATTGTTGATCTCCAAGGTCCCTTTCTTCTTAGATTCCACCATAAAGAATGGAGGTGAAATGGAATTTGTGAAGCTGAGAGTTGGAGGGAATCAATGTCTGGCTTTGTGGATAGTCCCAATTAGAGAATATTTTAAAAATTAATTTTATAATTTTCAGATTACCCTCTGTACTATAAGTAAGATTTGCATGATAGAGACTCTCTTTGGGATTCCAAATAAGTCATTGAGAGGTTATCTCAGTATCCCACAGAAATTTAAGACAGGAAGTTGAAGCACAATGAATTCTCTACTTAGGAGAGAGGATTTCCTCACTGGTAGCTCCCTAGGTGACCAATGAACTTAAAGATCTAGACAGAAAAAAAAAAACACTTAAATTAATAATATAAAAAATGAGGCAAATTCCAGGATAAAAGGGCTTTTCACAGTACATCTATTTTACATAATGTACCACAAATAGCAGTCATAACTATTACTGATTAAACATTTTTTTACTTGGAATTATTACACTGTACTTGAATTATAATTTTTAAATCCAGTAGCACTTTTCTATGATGAGATTTTATTACATCTTCCAAGTGAATAAAAATATTTCCACTTATCTTCTTTGGAAAGCATGATTGCATGCCTACTGATAGCCATCTTAGGGAGCAGACTCAAAGTTGCCCTTCCTGGTTCTGAGGACCTTTTGTGATAGCTTAATGGCTGACCATATTGGAAATGGGAAATTCCTTGGCTGAGCATAGCCATAAAGTAGTACCGAAGTACAAACATGCAATTAAATGGTGATTTAATGCCCTCATTTGCTTCTAAGGAAGGGGAATTCATGACTCAGTGGGACTTTTTAAAGGAGGGATAAGCATTTGGCTCCATTTTTTGCTTTGATTCTCTAATGTAGCAAATAATGTGCTTTGTCTCTAGTGAGGGAGGTAGTAATACAACATTAATAATAGCTAACATTTATATAGCATTCTCTATGTGCCAGGTACTATGCTAAATGCTTTACAATTAGGGAAAGAAAAAGGCTATGTTCCTTCTACCCCACTTCCCCCCTCCCTGCCCCCCAAGCTCCATTGTCACTCCCAAATGGAGGATAGACTCAACTATTGAGTCTTGTGCATGGTCCCTTATCTGCCTTCACCTCTTGTGTTTCCTTTCCTGAGAAATGATTCTTGAGGTGGATGTATCCAGGTTTGGAGATATCCTTTTGAGTTTGAGAATCCTAGATTTCCTAGATCCAGTCGGAGCTGACTGTAAGCAAGAGCCCTGTGAACATACTCCAGTACTTTTGGAGTAGAAAACAACCACCAAGAGGATTGGTTTGAACCTGTCTGATTTTACAAGACGTAGAGGAAGAGCTATTTGCTTGGTACGAGGCAGAGGTGAAATGTAAAATGCTTAATTGGAAATCTGCAAACTGCTTTATTGTCCCAAAGAAGTTTAAGCATCAGCTTCTTCAGATAGTCTAGTAATGGTTATAAGTTCTTATTGAATCTTGTTTTAAGGAGTCATGCATGGCATGAGTCTTTTTATTTTTTTTGAAGCATTTCTTTTGTGTGTAGAAAATATCTGCCCCCTATCTGATTCATATTGTACATTGAGTGTCTTTTTGATCCCCTCATTGGGGAAATCTAAGCATGAACCAAAACCTACTCTGGAAACACATTTTCCTCAGGGTGTCCTGATAGGGGACATATCAAGCTAAAAAGTCAAGAAAAGGGACCCCAGCATCTCTCAAGGAATTAGGCCAGGCTTCCCTGTCTCATATGAACTACTTGCCTGGGACCAGAGTAAAGGGAATAGAATAGGGGGGCTGCATGGTTGCTAATGTTAGAAGTAAATAGAGCTCTAGATTTGGAGTCAGATGACCTGAGTTCAAATGTCAGTTCTGCTGCTAACTAGTACCAGGTAGAATACACCTCACCTCTAGGCATTAAGTTCTTCATTTATAAAAACAGAGAGGATTGGACAAGATCAGTCCCCATAGTCCCTTCCAATTCACAACTCCTTTAATCCTATGACATGTCTGACTCAGTGGATTCTTAATAAGCACTTCTGATTTGGAAGGTCAAATCCTTTGGCTTGTTACAGAATTAGTTTTGGGGAATAGAGACCCAACGATTCCGGAGCCAAAGTTAGCTGCCTCAACTCTTAGTTTGCTAGAAAGCAACCTACTTTCCCAGAGACAAGCAGGAAAAAAGGGAGTAGAAGCTAAGAAACCATGAATCACCAAGAAAGAAAGAAAAAAGAAACTTAAATTAAAACAATCTCCTACTGATTGAAATGCCCTCACCTGGGAGTTGAGCCAGAGATGTGAAGGTGGCTCTGGGAGGAAAGGGACAGGGGTTAAGACATTTTCCCTTGGTTTGTTTGGGGGTAGAAGAGAGAGGACCAAAGTAATCCACCTGCATATGTAAATTCTGAAAGAGGTGTAGCCAGGAGAGGGATAGTGGAGCCAAACCACACAATGTGTATCTCTTGTAATTCTTGCAGGGCATAGTGCCAGCTCTAGATGTTCTCTGGGTAAGGGGACAATGACGTGCAGGCAAAATAGTTTCATGCCAGACCGGTTTCAGCCAGGCAGAAGCTGCCACCTGAGGAGCTAGTTCTGGTGGTTTGTTAGTTGATATAACATAGCTCCTGATGAGAGGTGCTGTGGGGGGCACCATATTTGCTTCTTAAACTCCAGGCCTCCCCCTGCATGGAAGTAGGGGACAGGACAGGGTATTCTTGGGGACAGAACTGCCATGCTGGTGTGTTTTGGGGGTGGAGTGGGATAGGGCTGGAAGGGAGAGAAGGAAGTGGCAATGATTTTCCCCATGGTTGTACACCACTGACTTGCAACATCTCAATCCCTCTCCATGTGGGCGTCAGAAAAAATCACATTTCATGCTTTAGATGTTCATGCTCCTAAGCAATAGACCCTAGAGTAGTAAGCATGCCCATAAGAATGAAAGGAAGGGAAATGAAGAGTTGACTTTTGAACATGGCATGGCCAGTACCACTGTCACAGAAAGTGGGTTAGTGTATACTTCTTAGGATTTCCCTCTTTCTCTTGATGCCTCACCTCCAACCCTTCCCTGCAAAATGGGGAGAAGCTATAAATGGCGTGGCTCTCTTCCATTATGCTAGGACTGACTATTTGAAAGCAAAAAATATTAGAGAATCCAATGTCATTATAAAGAAGAAAACAAAAAGGACCCCTTGCCGAGGGACCATTTGTCCTAGAGATGTACACACACACACACACACACACACACACACACACACACACACACACACACACACCCCTAGATCATTTACAGTCTAGAATATGAGGGTTTATAGACTGGGGAGCAATAAGTCCTCTTTCTGCCTATTGCTGTCTGTGGGTTGAGGGAAGGATGTCTATTTACCTGTCCTTCTCCCTCTCTGCTTCTCCCTCTCCTCTCTCTTTCATCACTTCTCCTTCTTCAGTCTCTCATGTTTTTGCCCACCCTTCTTATCCACCTAGTTTCTTTGACATGAGCATCATTTAATCTCCCCAGGCTGAGAAAGTGGGAAGAAGAGAGGATCCCAACCCTGCCATATGTTTTATAAGCATTATTTTTAATAGTACAAATGGGATACCCAGCCATTCTCTCTAGATTCCCCTTGTGATCAGCAGCCTGAATTTGTGGTAAGCCTGACTGTGCTCAGGGTTATAGTTTATGGTCATGGTCTGAAGACTTTCTCTGTATGAATAATTATAATATTAATAACATATACAGCTTTATGGTACTCATGGATGTAGAACTCATATATTTCTCATTTGGGCTTCATTATAGCCCTTGAAATATATAGTTAATGGGCATGTTTTATCACCATTTTATGGATGAGGAAACTGAGGCTAAGGAACTTAAATGAATTGCCCCTAACCACATTGCTAATAAGTGGTATGGCTGAGACTAGAATCCATTTTTTTTTCTTATTCCAAGCTCTTTCCATTTCGAAGCTAGTTGGATCAACATCTCCACTTTGGCTTCCTTAGCACTTTATTTGGGATATTCCTGTTAGGATCCAGGACAGGCACATAAAGGAAAAGTCCAACCTTTCAGTCACAGTTTATAGGGTATCTCTAGCCCTTTTCAGTCTCTGTGTCATTGTTCTCTTTCTCCAGAGATGGTCCTCCCTGTTTGGCAGAGAGAAAAACTAGATGGAGGAGGGGAGGGAGAAGAGTAAATTCAATGGCTTTTCAGCTATTGCCCAATATAATCATGCAAATAATCCCCGTTCCATAGGCTCGTACTCCTCCAGCAGAAACCAAACTGTAGGCAGGTGTGACTTTCAATATAGCCCAAAATAATGATCTAGAGCACATATGTTGGGCTTCAGGCTGTGTACTTACTTGACATGACATCATTTGACCCATGTGAGTATGAACCTGGTAAGTGCCAATAAAATATAATGGCTCTATAAACATTTGGGGAAGGAAGGACTGATTGATTTGAAAACCATCTATTAGCCTGGTTGGAAGAGATTAACAACTGGGTTTGTGATTCTGGGTTCCGATTCTGGGACCGTCCAGATATTGTCCCTAGCCCATAGGACTCCTCAGAAATCCCAGAGGTTGAATGTAAGCAACAAATTGCACAAATGAATCATTAAAAAGTGGCCTGTATGAATTCATCTCTCTGTCTCTGTCTCTTTCTCTGTCTCTTTCTCTGCCTCTCTCTCTCTCTCTATATATATATATATATATATTTACATATATACACACATATATGTATGTATACATATGTATGCATACATATGTTTGTATGTAATATCCCATCATCATTTGTGGTATTTTTATAGTGTACATCCATTATCAATAATTCAGTCAATAAATATTTATTGGCCATTATGTGACCAGGCACCATGCTAAGTGCTAGGCAAAGAAAGACAAAAGTGATGATTTCCCTGTCCTCAAGAAATTATATTCTAATGGGGGATATAACATGAATAGAGACACACGTGTGTATTTTAGCTCTACAGAGTTACACTTAATCCCACCTATGTACATATGTATGAATCCAGAAAGCATGCAAAATGAACACAAAAGAGTCACTAATAACTGGGAGGATTAGAAAGGTTTCATGTAATAGAAACTTNCTGTCTCTTTCTCTGCCTCTCTCTCTCTCTCTCTATATATATATATATATATTTACATATATACACACATATATGTATGTATACATATGTATGCATACATATGTTTGTATGTAATATCCCATCATCATTTGTGGTATTTTTATAGTGTACATCCATTATCAATAATTCAGTCAATAAATATTTATTGGCCATTATGTGACCAGGCACCATGCTAAGTGCTAGGCAAAGAAAGACAAAAGTGATGATTTCCCTGTCCTCAAGAAATTATATTCTAATGGGGGATATAACATGAATAGAGACACACGTGTGTATTTTAGCTCTACAGAGTTACACTTAATCCCACCTATGTACATATGTATGAATCCAGAAAGCATGCAAAATGAACACAAAAGAGTCACTAATAACTGGGAGGATTAGAAAGGTTTCATGTAATAGAAACTTGAGCTGAATCCTGAAGGAAACCAATGATTTTAAGAGGCAGTGCTTTCTAGGTGTGGAATACAGTTAATCCAAAGGAATGGAGATAGGAGATGGAGCGCCATGTTTAAAAAACCTTAAGAAAGCCAGTTTTTCTGGACTATAAAGCCCATAAAAGGGAATAATGTATGAGAAGGCTTGAAATTATTTTATTCTTTCAAAAATCATACAAAGTGAGTACTATGGGCATTTCCTCATTTTATAAATGGAGAAACAGTTCAGAGAAAGTAAATGCATTTGTCTGTGGTCATTCAACTAGTATTAGAGATGAGATTGGAACTTGTTTTCCTGATTCACAGTTCATTATTTTAGAGATTCCCAGTTGGAACTTCATTAAACCGTCTTTATTAGCATCACTGAGACCACATAAATGTCTGAAGTTACAGCATACCTTGAAGGAGGAGAGATAAGAAACAGTATGTATCAGGCAAGTTGGGCCACCACCACCACCACCTTGACCACCATCTCCTCTTGGATCCTGATGGGAACAGTCCAGCCCCTGAACGCAATGAGCCTTGGGGAAAGGTATCCTTCTAACCCACTGTCTGAAGCCATCGTCCTGAGAAGCAAGAACTGTAGAAGTGAAGACTTAAAATAAATAAAATTCTATTCATTTTTCCCTAGTATCTCACCCTCCATCCAAGAAAGAGCCCACCACTATAACAAATAACATTTAAAAATCATTTAAAAAATGAATATAATTTAGAAGTGAGCTTACCCTTATAAGCATAGTATTTTTTAATCATAAGAGAAAAATCAGTATAGCTAATCAATACATTGAAAAAGTCTGAAAATATGTGCAATGTACAATACTAGTGGGCCTCCCACTTCTCTGAAGGAATGTGGTAGGAATGTCTTTTCATATTTCTTCTTTTAAGACATACTTATACTTTTTAATTTGCAATTCACTTTTCATTTTTTATGTTCATTCTTTCTGTTGACATATTCATTGTGTATGTTGTTTTCTTGTCTAACTTCATATTTTATCACATCAGATAGAAGCATTGTATCATTTATTTTTTCTTTTTTCAAGACATTTATCATTTCTTTCTGCACAATAATTTTTAATTACCTTCATGTTCTACAATTTGTTAGGTCATTTCCCCATCAATGGCATTCTTTGTTCCCAGAAATTTGCTATCACAAAAAATGCTGCTGTAAATATTTTGGTATTATATAGGGATTTTCTTCTTGTCAGTGACATCCTTAGAGTATAAGCTTAGTACTGGGATCTCTGGGTCAGAGTGTATAGATATTTTAGTCTCTCTCTTTGCATGATTCTAAGTTGTTTTCCAAAATTGTTGTCCTGATTCACAATTCTTCCAAAAAATACACTAGTGTGCCTGTCTTCCCACAAAAGTCATATGCATAAATACATCTGTATATGTATACACACATATATAATATAGACACATATAAAATATATGTATGTCTGTTAAATGTTTATATATACATATATATACATATATATTAAATACTAAACTCTGTTCAGAAAAAATTGATATAAAGATTTATTTTCCCTTAATTTATGACAGAAGGAATGTGGTAGGGTGCTTTCTTTATTAGTCTAAAAAATTTATTTGTTTTTTAATATTCTTTTCTTTTTAAATGTTGAGTTCTAAATTCTCTCCCTCTCCCTACCCCTCCCACACACAATGAGAATGCAAGCAATATATCAATTGCAAAACATATTTCTATATTAGCCATATTGCAAAAAAAAAAAAAAGCAAGACAAATAAGGTAAAAAAATCTAGTTCAATTTGCACTCAGAGTTCATTAGAAGAGGATAGTATTTTTAAAATCATGAATCCTTTGGGATTGTCTTGGATCACTGTATTGATCAGAGTATTCAAGTCTCTCACAGTTGGTCATCATTACAAGATTGCTTTCCCATGCATAGTGTTGTCCTGGTTCTTTTCACTTCACTTTGCATCATCACATTCACTTTGCATATAGGTCTGCATTATTTTTCTGAAAGCACTTCCTTTGTCATTACTTATAGCCCAATTTTACTCCATCAAAATCATATGCCACAGATTGTTCAGCCATTCCCCAACTGCTGAGCTTTCCCTTGCTTTCTAATTCTTTGCCATCACAAAACGAGTTGTTATAAATACTTTTGCACATATGGATACTTTTCCTTTTTCTTTGATCTGTTTGGGAGGATACAGACCTAGCAGTAGTATTGCTGGATTATAGAGTGTACACACTTTTATAGCCTTTTGAGCCTAGTTACAAATTGTTCTCTGGAAAGGTTGGACCAGTTTACTACTCTACCAGCAGTTCATTAGTGTGCCCATTTCTCCTTCATCCACTCCAGCATTTGTCATTTTTGATAAGAGTAAGGTGGTACCTCAGAGTTGTTTTAATTTGCATTTCTCTATCCAATAGTTATTTAGAGCATTTTTTTTCATATGATTATAGAGAGTCTTGATTTCTTCTCTTGATAACTGTCTATTTACATCTTTTGACTATTTATCATTTGAATGATAAATTTACCACTTATCATTCTTTTATTTTTATAAATTTGACTTAGTTCTATACTCATTATATATTTGTGAAATGAGCCTTTATCAGAAAAACTTGCTATCAACATTTTTATATTACTTCATTATCTATGGTACCTTTTAGCAAAATGCTATTTCCATGATTATCTCTTTTAATAAAGTCTATTTTTGCTTTTGCTTTATCTGAAATCATAATTGCTGTCCATGCCTTTTTAACTTCAGCTGAAGCATATTAGATCCTCCTCCAACCACTGCCTCCCTTCATCTCTCCTCCCTTTTATTTTCCCTAACTCCTTTCTCTTATCATTTTCCCCTCCTATTTCCCAATTGTGCAAATTAAATATCTATGTCCAACTGAGGGTGGAATATGTGTATGTGTGTGTGTGTATATATATATATGCACATACACATACATATGTGTATGTATATAAAATCTTCCTTTTTAAATAAATTCCAATGAAAGTGAGGTTTAAGTCCCATTCCCATTTTTTACTCTATTGTAAAAGCTTTTCCTTGCATGCCTCTTTTTTTTAAACCCCACCTTCCATCTTAAAATCAATATTAAGTATAGATTCCAAGGCAGAAGAGTGGTAAGAGTTAGGCAATTGGGGCTAATTGACTTGTTCAGAGTCACACAGCTAGGAAATGTCTGAAGCCAGATTTGAATATAAAGCCTCTTATTTCTAGACCTGACTTTTTGTCCAGTGAACCACCTAGTTACCACCAAGCCTCTTTTATATAAGAAAAAATTTTCATTTTTTAACTCTCCCTTTTTCCTTTTCTTAGTGCATACCTCTTTCTTACCCCTTCGTTGAGATCATTCCAACATAATTCACTAATATCCATTCCCTCTGTCTATGTAAACTTTTAATTGTCCTAATAAAGACAAAGTTATTAGGAGTTACATGTATCATCTTCCCATATTGGGATGTAAACAGTTTAACATTTTTATAGAGTCCCTTATGATTATTCTTTCATGTTTATTTTTTAATGCTTCTTTTGAATCTTTTGTTTGAATGTCACATTTTCTATTTAGTTCTGTTCTTTTCATCAGAAATGCTTGAAAGTTGTCTTTTTCCTTGAATATCCATTTTTCTCCCTGAAGGATTCCACTCAGTTTTTCTGTGTAGATGGTTCTTGATTGTAATCCTAGCTCCTTTGCCTTTCAGAATATTGTTCTTTAAAAATTTCAAAGATTTCTCACATAAATCCATTAAGACTAGGAAGTTTATTTTTGGTAGTTCTTTTATGTCTACTCCTATTATCTCTTCTGACATTTGATTATTTAAATCTCTTTCATCTTCTATTCATTTGAGTATTTTTTAAGTATTCTATTTATTTTATTTTTAGTTCTGTTAGCATGTAATGGTGGCTAATAGGAACTAAACATTCTATCTTCTGCTTTTGTTGTGATTTTACTACCTGTTTTTTTTAACCCTTAACTTCTGTGTATTGGCTCCTAGGTGGAAGAATGGTAAAGGTGGGCAATGGGGGTCAAGTGACTTGCCCAACGTCACACAACTGGGAAGTGTCTGAGGCCAGATTTGAACCTAGGACCTCCCATCTCTAGGCCTGATTCTCAATCCACTGAGCTTCCCAGCTGCCCCATATTACCTGTTTCATATTTTGTTGATTTACTTTTTTTGTCTTTTTAGTCGAATTGGTAAAAACATCAATGTTGTTAATCTTTTCAAAGAATAATCTTTTAGTTTTATTCATCATTTATTCATCATTTATATTCATCATTACTTATATAAAGTTTTTGATTTCTTGTTTATTTACTATTGTCTAATTTTAATTTCCTCTTTAATATGATCTCTTTCCTGGTTATTTTAGGTCAGTTTATTTCTTAGTTTTCTCATTTGCAAAAATTCACATTCAGTTTATTAATCCTTTCTTTTTCTGTTTTGTTAATGTATGTTTGTAGGAATATAGGTTTTCCCCTTGAGAGATATTTTAGATGAATCCTAGAAATTTTGCTTTGTTGTTTTACCATGATCATTTTCTTTCATATCATTATTCCCTTAATTTGTTCATTAGCCTCATTACTTAGGATTTAATTGTTAAGTTTCCTTTTGGGTCTGTGTCTTTTGTTTGTGCTCCTTTAATTGATTTTTTTCTATATAGTATGTAAAGAATATGTTAACTATTTCTGCTCTTCTACATTTACCTGCATTGCTTGTGTGCTTTAATACATGGTCATAAAAAAGAAGTTTCATGTGGTACTTGAAATGTGTATATTCATTAGCAGTCCTGTTTAGAAAGTGACATGTCTTTTAATTCTAGTTTCTCCAGAAATTTGTCCATTTCTATAGTTTCCTTTCTGTTTATCTTTCTATTAAACTTATCCCAAACCGAGAAAGATATATTGAAATCTCCTACTGCTATTGTATGACTCTATCTTCATTTACTTTTTCTTTTGTGATTTTAGATTATAAGACATTTGAAGCCTTTCATTGTTATAATGATATAGTCTTGTCATCTGAGGTTCTTCTACACATAATTATAGTTTCTTTGCTTATCCCTTTTTATTTTGAGAATGTTTGCTTTAGTTTTTCTGATAGCTCCTGCTTTTTTGATTTGTCAGGTGCATAATAAAATGTCTTCTAGCTCCATATTTTTATTCTGTGCTTGTCTTAGCCAATCTTTTACTTTTTTCATTTTATTGGATTTTTTATCATTCACATTTAAAGTCATAAGAGCTTTATATTTTCTTCCATTTGTCTTTAATTTTATTTTGAATGGGCATTTCTGCCTTTCTTCTGTTAATATAATACATTGTCTCTAGTTATTTTATCTTGATTTACTTCAAGGCAATTATATTTCCATTGACTATTCTCCTCCTCATCAAGCCCTTTCCTTTCTTTTTGTTAATTTTCTTCCTCATTTTGGTTAACCTTAGTTCTTTTTTCTTTCTTCTATTCATTTTGTTATTTAATTCTTCTCTACTTTTTCACTCTTTTGGATGCTCAGTCCAGTTACCTTCTTATGTAACTATGCCCCCCTCTTCTCATATTTGCACTCCAATTATCACCCCATGTTCAGGTATGTTTCTTAAGAATTCAGTGCATGGAGATTTCTTCAGTGAGCAACAGTTCTGCTGATTCACAGCTATTGGCAACTGAAATTACATATAAGCACATCCCCAAAGGTCAGAAACTCTATCTGCCAATATTATATCCTTTCCCCAGAAAAAATTTCAAAATCTCCACAAATCATCCTGCATACCTAGATTTATCTATAGTCATACAACATGGTAAACATTTATGAATAGGCATATAGTAGAAGCACTGGTGGAGGGCAGTCTTGTAGGACAGGTTTTCTACCGACATGTTCATTAATCATTGTAGTGAGTTGTGATCATTCTTAAGAGGACATACCTATATATTAGGAGAGAAAGCTTTAGAGTCCTGGCTAAGATATGCCATAGAACCAATAAAGAAGTCAGGCAAAAAAAAACATTTATTATTTCTTATGTGCAAAGTACTGTGCTAAGTGTTGGGGATACAAAGAAAAACTAAAAACACAATTTTTACCCTAAAAAAGTTTTTACATTTGGATGGAGCAGAAAGCATATAAACAAGCATGTGGGTACATTATAAAGAAAGAGTAAATGGAAAGCAATCTAAAAGGAAATGGCATTCACAACTGGGAGGAATGGGAAAAGCTGCAGAAGATATGATTTGGTCTGAGTCTTGAAAGAAGCCAGGGAAACTAAGAAGGGAATGTGAGCAGGATGTGTAATGCAGGATTTATGCAAGATCTCTTGCATTTGCAAATTACCCTAGGCAATCCTGGCAATTTGGAGAATGGAACTTTGGCCCAGCAGGTGCCAATCCCAAGACCTGACAGTTTGAGCTGGGACTATAAATACCCCTGCAGAACCAACCTGGGGGTTCTGATTTCCTTGACCTCACCCAGACACCCAGCTACCCCCTGACTTCCCCTTGGGGAACCTCGGGAGCTTGAAGGGAGGTGGAAGGGAGGTTCACTTCCTGTTGAGTACTGCTTTCACTCCAGCAGGGAGGGGCTCCTCACTCTCCACCTTAAAGGAGCCTACAGACAGCAGGGAGACTGACTGGGCATCATAGCTCAGGCAACACATCCCTGGCAGTCCCAAATCACCAGCTGCAGTAGTCACAAGCTCCCTGGCCAAGTGACTTCACTGGTACCACCAGCTCCCCTGTTATCAGCCACATTACCCCCTTATTACCGATGAGACTTTACTGTGCAAAGGTCCAGAGGTGGGTAATGGAATGCCAAGTATAAGAAACTGCAAGTAGACCAGTGTGACTGAATTTTTGTGCCAAAAGAAGTAAAGTGTTAGAAGCCTGGAAATGCAGGAAGGGACCTAGCTGTTAAAAAGTCAAACAGAGCTCGGGGTTAAGATGGCGGCAGAGTAAAAAGCAGCTGCTTGACTTCTCCTAACCCACGCATATAGGACTCCTCAAGAAGACATAAAAACAAATCCAGAGGAAAGAAGGGACCCCACAACAGGGCACAGCATCGGAGGTACGTAGAAATGGGGCATTTCCATGCTATAAAGGGGTGAAACAGCTCCCACAAAAACACGAGCGGAGCAACCCCCTCCCCCACCCCACCCCACCTACCATGCCAAAGCCAGCGCACGGGAGTCGGAGCAGGTTCGGGGCACCCATCAGGTCATTGGCAGCTTACCAGGGCTTGTTCCTGGGAGCAGAAAGACTTGGGACCCCCCGGGAGGCTGAGGAACTCGTGGACTCTGAGCCCAGACCCTGAGCCCAGACCCTGAGCCCAGGCGCAGGCGAAGGGGCTGACACAGGCGCCGGCTGAGGCATGGATTAAAGCGCGGACTGGGGTGCGGACGAAGGGGCTGATCCTGAGTGCAGGAGCAGACCTTGAGTGGGGACCCAGTGCAGAGAGGTGCTTGACTGTGGAAGCAGCTCCCTGAGACTGTTAAAGGAGCTTCAGGCAAAAGAACCCGCAAGGAGACCACCAGGAGGCTTGTCCCAAAACAACTATACCTGAGACCTCAGGAATCTCTAAAGAGCCACAAACAGATCCTGGGCACAAGCATAAAGGTGAGAGGGAACTCAGCTTAATATGGCAAGTCAGAATCATCAGGAAAACCAGAAGAGAAAGATGAAGAAGAAAAAACCTTTAACACTTGACAACTTTTACACAGAAAAAATCCAGACAACAGAGGAAACAGTAGAGGAGAACAAACAATCCAAACCTTCCCAAAACAATGAAAACGGGTCACAAGGTCTTGAAGAGTTCAGATCTGAGATCATGAGAAAGATGGAAGAGATCTGGCAAGAAAATAACAGTTTAAAAGGCAGAATTTCACAATTGGAAAGTGAGGCAAGTAAATCAAAGACCAGAAATGACCAGATTAAAAAGGAAAACCAAAAGATTATAGTGGAAAACCAAAAGATTGTAGTCGAAAACCAGTCTCTAAAGGCTAGAAGTGAGCAATTAGAAAAAGATGCCCCCAAATCAAAAGAATTAATAAGCAAACTGGAGACCAAAATCAAACAGCTGGAAAACAGGTCAGACCAAACTGAAAAGGAAAATCAAAAGCTTATAGCAGAAAACCAGTCTCTAAAGACAAGAATTGGGCAAGTAGAAGCCAATGATCTATCAAGACAGCAAGATCAAATAAAACAAAGTCAAAAGACAGATAAAATAGAAGGAAACATGAAATATCTCAATGAGAAACTGATAGATCAAGAAAACTGGTCTAGAAGAGACAACCTGAAAATCATTGGTCTTCCTGAAAAACCAGAAATTAATAGGAATTTGGACTCCATACTAAAAGAAATTATTCAGCAAAATTGCCCTGAAGTTCTACAACAAGAGGGCAATATAGACATTGAAAGGATCCATAGATCACCTTCTACACTAGACAATGAGAAGACAACCCCAAGAAATATAATAGCTAAATTTAAGAGCTTCCAACTAAAAGAAAAAATATTACAAGAAGCCAGAAAGAGACAATTCAGATATCAAGGAGCACCAATCAGGATCACACAGGATCTGGCAGCCTCCACACTATAAGACTGCAAGGCTTGGAATATGATATTCAGAAAAGCAAGAGAACTGGGTTTACAACCAAGGATCACCTACCCATCAAAACTGACTATATTCTTCCAGGGGAAAGTTTGGGCATTCAACAAGATAGAAAATTTCTAAGCATTTGCACAGAAAAGACCAGGACTAAATGGAAAGGTTGATATCCAAACACAAAAATCAAGAGAAACATGAAAAGATAAATAAGAAACAGAAGGGAAAGTAAGAAAACTCATATTTTTAAAATTTGCCTCTTTAAGGGCTTCAATAAGATCTAATTATTGGTACTCCTATTCGGGGAAATGTTATGTATAATTCTCTGTAGTGAACTCTGTTCACCATTATAGCATTCACTATTATCATAATTAGAAGAATTATTCATAGGGAGAGGTTGGAATACCAAATGGTCTAAGATAATATGGGGGAAGGAAAAAGGGGGATGAATAGTAGAGGACACTAAGAGGATCTTGAAGGAATAAGAAAAATAGGATATTCTATTACACACAAAGAAGGCATGGGAAGGAGAAGGGATGAATACTATTATAAGAAGGAGAGGAAGAGAGCATTAAGAGGTAATATTTACACCTTACTCTCAGTGTAATTAACCCTGAGAGGGAAGAATAGTTATATCCATTGGTATATAAAACTCTATCTAACCCTACTGAGAAAGTCAGAAGGGATAAACCAAAGGGAGCAGGGGAGTGGGGAGGTCAAAAAAGGGAGGAAAGAAGAAGGGGGAGGGAATTCATTAGGCCTTTAAAAACAAAAAGAGGGGAATAATAAGGGAGGGGGTAGAAAGGGAAGTTAATGAAGGGAGGGGATAAGGGATACCGGCTTAAAGCAAACTACTGGTTTAAAAGGAAATAGTTTAAGAAGAAGGGATAGGAATAGGGGAGGATACGAAAATGTCAGCAAATGCACAACTGACAATTATAACTCTGAATGTGAATGGGATGAACTCGCTCATAAAACGGAAGCAAATAGCAGAGTGGATTAGAAACCAAAATCCTACCATATGTTGTCTACAAGAAACACATATGAGGCGGGTGGACATACACCAGTTTAAGGTTCAGGGCTTGAGCAAAATCTTTTGGGCGTCAAATGAGAAAAAGAAGGCAGGAGTGGCTATTATGATTTCTGACAAAGCCAAAGTAAAAATAGATATGATTAAAAAAGACAGGGAAGGTCATTACATCCTGATTAAAGACAGTATAAACAATGAGGAAATAACACTGCTCAATATGTATGCACCAAGTGGTACAGCATCCAAATTCATAAAGGAGAAACTGGCAGAGCTCAAGAAGGAAATAGACAGTAAAACCATACTAGTGGGAGATCTAAATATTCCTCTTTCAGATCTAGATGAATCAAACCAAAAAATAAATAAGAAAGAGGTAAGAGAGGTGAATGAAGTCCTAGAAAAATTAGATTTAATTGATATATGGAGAAAAATAAATAGGGACAAAAAGGAATACACCTTCTTTTCAGTTACACATGGTACATTCACAAAGATTGACCATGTAATAGGGCATAGAAACATTGCAAACAAATGCAAAAGAGCAGAAATAATAAATGTAAGTTTCTCAGATCATAATGCAATAAAAACAATAATTAGTAAGGGCACCTGGACAGGCAAATCAAAAACTAATTGGAAATTAAATAATATGATTCTCCAAAACCAGCTAGTCAAAGAAGAAATCATAGAAATAATCAACAATTTCATTGAAGAGAATAACAATGATGAGACATCCTACCAAACTCTGTGGGATGCAGCCAAGGCAGTACTCAGGGGGAAGTTTATATCCTTGAGTGCATATATTAACAAATTAAGGAGGGCAGAGATTAATGAATTGGGCATGCAACTTAAAAAATTAGAAAGTGAGCAAATTAAAAATCCCCAGATGAAAACTAAATTAGAAATACTAAAAATCAAGGAAGAAATTAATAAAAATCGAAAGTAAAAGAACTATTGAATTAATAAATAAGACTAGAAGCTGGTATTTTGAAAAAACAGATAAAATAGATAAAGTACTGGTCAATCTAATTAAAAAAAGGAAAGAACAAAACCAAATTGACAGTATCAAAGATGAAAAGGGAGACCTCACCTCTAATGAAGGGGAAATTAAGGCAATCATTAAAAACTATTTTGCCCAATTATATGGCAATAAATATAGCAATTTAAGAGATATGGATGAATATTTACAAAAATATAAATTGCCTAGATCAACAGCAGAAGAAATAGAATACCTAAATAATCCCATATCAGAAAAAGAAATTGAACAAGCCATCAAAGAACTCCCTAAGAAAAAATCGCCAGGGCCTGATGGATTCAGAAGTGAATTCTATCAGGCATTCAAAGAGCAACTAAGCCCAATACTACACAAATTATTTGATATAATAAGCAAAGAAGGTGTCCTACCAAATTCCTTTTATGACACAAATATGGTACTGATTCAAAAGCCAGGGAGATCAAAAACAGAGAAAGAAAACTACAGACCAATCTCCCCAATGAAAATAGATGCAAAAATCCTAAATAGAATACTAGCAAAGAGACTCCAGCAGGTGATCCAGAGGATCATCCACCATGATCAGGTGGGATTTATACCAGGAATGCAAGGATGGTTCAACATTAGGAAAACAATCGACATAATTGACCATATCAACAAACTAACAAACAAAAATCACATGATTATCTCAACAGATGCTGAAAAAGCCTTTGACAAAATACAGCACCCATTCCTATTGAAAACACTGGAAAGTATAGGAATAGAAGGTCCTTTCCTAAAAACAATAAACAGTATATACCTAAAACCATCAACAAGTATCATATGCAATGGGGATAAATTAGAAGCCTTTCCAATAAGATCAGGAGTGAAACAAGGATGCCCATTATCTCCTCTATTATTTAACATTGTACTAGAAATACTAGCAGTAGCAATTAGAGAAGAAAAAGAAATTGAGGGTATTAAAATAGGCAGTGAGGAGACTAAGCTATCACTCTTTGCAGATGATATGATGGTCTACTTAAAAAATCCTAGAGAATCAACTAAGACGCTTGTAGAAATAATCAACAACTTTAGCAAAGTTGCAGGGTACAAAATAAATGCACATAAATCATCAGCATTTCTATATATTTCTAATACATCACAGCAGCAAGAGGTAGAACGAGAAACACCATTTAAAATCACCCTAGACAATATAAAATACTTAGGAATCTATCTACCAAAACAAACACAGGAATTATATGAAAATGACTACAAAACACTTTCCAAATGATTAAAACTAGATCTAAACAATTGGAAAAACATTGATTGCTCATGGGTAGGACAAGCTAACATAATAAAAATGACCATTCTACCCAAATTAATTTACCTATTTAGTACCATACCTATCAAAGTACCAAAAATCTTTTTCACTGAATTAGGAAAAACTATAACAAAGTCCATTTGGAATAACAAAAGATCAAGAGTATCAAGGGAAAATAATGAAAAAAGTGTGAAGGAAGGGGGCCTAGCAGTACCAGATATTAAACTATACTATAAAGCAGCAGTCATCAAAATGGTATGGTACTGGCTAAGAGACAGAAGGGAGGATCAGTGGAATAGACTTGGGGTAAGTGACGTCAGCAAGACAGTATATGATAAACCCAAAGAACCCAATTTTTGGGACAAAAATCCACTATTTGACAAAAACTGTTGGGAAATTTGGAAAACAATATGGGAGAGATTAGGTTTAGATCAACATCTCACACCCTACACCAAGATAAATTCAGAATGGGTGAATGACTTGAATATAAAGAGGGAAACTATAAATAAGTTAAGTGAACACAGAATAGTATAGTTGTCAGATCTCTGGGAAAGGAAAGACTTTAAAACCAAGCAAGAGTTAGAGAAAATCACAAAATGTAAATTAAATGGTTTTGATTATATAAAACTAAAAAGCTTTTGTACAAACCAAAACAATGTAGCCAAGATCAGAAGGGAAACAACAAACTGGGAAAAAATCTTTATAACAAAAAACTCTGACAAGGGTCTAATTACTCAAATATATAAAGAGTTACATCAATTGTATAAAAAATCATGCCATTCCCCAATTGATAAATGGGCAAGAGACATGAGCAATTTTCAGGTAAAGAAATCAAAACTATCAATAAGCACATGAGAAAGTGTTCTAAATCTCTAATAATAGAGAAATGCAAATCAAAACAACTCTGAGGTATCACCTCACACCTAGCAGAATGGCTAAAATGAAAGAAGGGGAGAGTAATGAATGTTGGAGGGGATGTGGCAAAATTGGGACATTAATGCACTGCTGGTGGAGCTGTGAACTGATCCAACCATTCTGGATAGCAATTTGGATCTATGCTCAAAGGGCTATAAAAGAATGCCTTCCCTTTGATCCAGCCATACCATTGTTGGGCTTGTACCCCAAAGAGATCATAGATAAACAGACTTGTATGAAAATATTTTTAGCTGCGCTTTTTGTGGTGGCAACAAACTGGAAAAGGAGGGTATGTCCTTCAATTGGAGAATGGCTGAACAAACTGTGGTATATGCTGGTGATGGAATATTATTGTGCTAAAAGGAATAATAAACTGGAGGAATTCCATGTGAATTGGAAAGACCTCCAGGAACTAATGCAGAGTGAAAGGAGCAGAGCCAGAAGAACATTGTACACAGAGACTGATATACTGTGGTAAAATCGAATGTAATGGACTTCTGTACTAGCAGCAATGCAAATGACCCAGGACAATTCTGAGGGATTTGTGGAAAAGAATGCTATCCACA
Organism: Gracilinanus agilis; assembly: GCF_016433145.1. Classification (NCBI taxonomy): domain Eukaryota; kingdom Metazoa; phylum Chordata; class Mammalia; order Didelphimorphia; family Didelphidae; genus Gracilinanus; species Gracilinanus agilis. The sequence continues at coordinate 469,966,085 of NC_058133.1, forward strand.
TTCAGAGGAAGAACAGCAGGAGAGGAAAAACAGAAGAAAATCAACTGCTTGAATACATGGGATGATGAGGACATGATAGGGGATTGAAAGTACCATACCAATGCAACTATCAACAATTTGGAAATAGGTCTTGATTAATGACACATATTAAAACCAGTGGAAATGCATATCAGCCATGGAGGGAGGAGGTCGGGGGGTGAAGGGGAAAGTAAGAGCATAAATCTTGTAACCATGTTAACTTTTCTAAAATATAAATATTAATAAATGTTTAAAATTTAAAAAAAAAGTCAAACAGAGAGAGACATCTGGGTGGCTCAGTGGATTGAAAGTCAGGTCTAGAGACAGGAGGTCCTGGGTTCAAATTTGACCTCCAATTCTTCCTGGCTGTGTGACCCTGGGCCAGCCATTTAATTTCCTTTCCCTAGCCTTTATCACTCTTCTGACTTGGAATCAAAAGACAGTATAATATTGATTCTAAGAAGGAAAATAAGGATTTAAAAAAAGTCAAAGAAATTTAAATTTGATCTGGAGAGATAATTAGAAGTTATTGAAACTTACTGAGTGGGTAGATGATATACTTAGACCTAAGAAACATAGGAGCCTAATGGAGAGTCTCAAAAACATTTACTTTTGACCTCATATATTCACTGAAAATGAAGCATCCCAAGGCTTCATTGTTTGAATGTTTTCAGAGGCTGAATAGCTTTCTAGTTTAGAGAACCCATAGTTTATCTATTTCAAGTTCTTTGCCATCTTCTAATAGGGAAACGACATGGTATTATGGAAAGAGTGAAACATTTGAAGTCATAGGATCTGAATTTAAATCTTAGCTCTCTTATTAATTGTGTGACTTGTAGACAAGTGAATCTTACCTCTCTGGATTTCACTTTCCTAATCTGTAAAATCAGGAGGCTGGACTAAATTGTCTCAAAGATCTGCTCTAAATTTATGATCTTAGCATCTATGAGCCTATTAAGAAAAAAGGGCATTTGACTTTCTATAATCATTGGAAAGGCTGTTCCAAAAAAAGGAACTGAATGGAGCTATGGCTCCAGAACTGATACACAATGACAGCCTAATCTAAGTGACCAGGAGACTGATATTTCATGAAGTTCTTTGAAGGTTCCTTTTCATGGTGAGGGAGCAGCAAGGAACCCCATTTGCTCAGGGTGCTTAGTGCCTTAGGGTTGTTATGTCTGGTCTGGAAAATAGAGATGATGAGAATGGGCCAATATTATGATAAAATACTCTGCATACTCTATATTCCTTTATAATTGTTAGTAAAAATGATAGGAAAAGACAGAAACAGAGAGAGATGGAGAAAGGGAGGGAGAAAGAGATCAATTGCTAGATCACCTTAACTAAAAACATCACTTCCATGTTTCCCTGGCTCCAGTTTCCCTCCACTGTTCAAGTGGAATGTTTAACACTCTAGAGAAGGGAGAGAGAGAGATCTTGCTCACTCTTGTGTTCAGGAAAAGGGAGAGCCAGCTCTTTCTCTCCATCTCCTTATATAGTCGATTTTTGCCATTCCTGCTAGGGCTCTCTGATTGTACACTCTAGGTCCCAAGTCCTGACTTCCAGACATGTCACCTGTTATACCAGAACTGCCAAGACACCATGTTGCCACACATGCACTTGAGCCAATCTCTTCCAGGAAGGCACAGTTGACACGGGAGGCTAGTCAAAGGGTGGAGCTATTCAACAGAACAAGGGGTACATTTTATATTGAATTCACACACCAAGAACCTGGAAGTTACAAAAACTGGCCTTGAGAAAGGACCACTGAGATCAAAAGAATTATTTTGGTTCAAATGGCCCTTACTAAAGAATTCCAGGCTAGGATTGATGGAAGATCAAACAATGGAAAAAGTCATTCATTCTGGAGGGCATAGGAAGTAAGGACCAGGGGAGGTAACCCAAAGTGGGAATAGACAAAGAGGCCAAGCGATCTTTTCTTCCAGCTATGGATTTTAACTAGCCACTCATGAGCTGGTTACACTTGAGTGAGAAATCTGGAGTTGGTTTTTCAGAAGCTTAATTATTCCAAACTAGCATTAAGAAATAGAGACAGAGACTGAGATAGGGAACACCACAGACCTGAAAAAATGTAATTACAGTTCCAACAACTTTCCTGTTCTCTTTTTTTTTTTTCACCAACCTGGACTCAGATTTTTATGTGGCAATGATAGTGAAAATTGTCAATGTAAAGTGTCCTGCCATACTGTTCAGTGAATTCCCCCACCTTTTTTTTGTTTTAAATGTTTTTATTGCTATTTTGTTTCTTGTAATCACCATAGTTATCCCAAACATCCCTCCCAGAGAACCATCTCTTATGACAAATAGTATATTTTTAGAGAGAAAAAAATTAGCATAATTGATTAATATGGTAAGAAAAATCTGAAAATATATGCTGTGTATAATACATGTGCACCTCTCACCTCCATCAAGGGGTTGATTGGGGTTATTTTCTCATAGCTCTTGACTTGAATCCTGCTTCAACTTTATAACTTTTTAACATTTACTTTTATGTTTTTGGTGCATTCTTTCTCTTTGCATTGTTATAGTTATTGCTGGCTCTATTTATTTTAACTACATAGTTTCTATATATTTTTTCCATATTTCTCTATATTTATCCCACATATAATTTCTTACTGCACAGCAATATACCATTACATTCATGTACCATAATTTGTTTAGCCATTTCTCAGTTGATGGGCTTCTACTTTGCTTCTGTGCCCACATGAAGTAGAAGCACTGTTGCTAAGACATAGAACACAGGCATTTTCTGATCAAAGAATTACAAAGTATGAAATAACCTTATAAAATAATGAAAATATTATTTTAAAACATTGTACAACTCTTAAAATCCTGCCACCTTACTTCCTGATTTACCAGTCTCAGGAGAACCATTACATAATTGTGAAACACTAGTGTCTATGGCTGAAAAACCTTGAGATAATCTCCTGGACACTCTTTTAGACAATCCAGATATAGTTTTATTTACTGATGGTTCTTCTTTTATGAGGGATGGCATACGCCTCACTGGATCTGCTGTAGTCACAGAATTTGCTGGGTGGTCAGCCTCATTGCCCTCAATATAAGTGCTCAAGGTACAGAACTCATAGCCCTAAAACATGCCTGTATAATTGCCAAAGATAAAAAGGCAACAATTTATAGATTCCAGATATGCATTTGGAATTTGCCACTCAGTGGGCATGTTATGGCTTCAGAGAGGATTTTTAATCTCAGCTGGAAAATCTATAGCTAATGCAAAAATTATTAATGAAGTTCTTTTTGCTCGCCAGCTACCCAAAGCCCTAGCTGTAGTTTACTGCTCTGCCCATACAGGTGGCACTGACCCTGTCTCTAAGGGAAACAAAGCTAGTGGTCATAGAAGGGCCTGAGTTAATTTTAACATTAACAACCACTGATGACTTAAATTCATCACCTTCCTATAATGAAAAGGAAGTCTAAAAATGGAAGCAAAAATTTAAAGCAAAACTAATTAATGGAGTGTGGGTATCCTCTGAAGGAAAACCCCTGCTCCCTAGAACTTTTTATCACCAAATTTGCCAATCTATTTTAAAAAATGGTCATTTTGGTACCCAGGGCATTGTGGACTCTGTTAAAAGAGTATGGATAGCTCCTGGTATAACTACAATAGCCTCTAAAGTGTGTGCAGCCTGCCCTACCTGCCAAGCATATAAGTAACATGTCTTTCATGGCAAAGCTTTTGGTGGATGTCCTCTGGCTTATACACCTTTTGTGCACCTGCAAATTGATTACATAACAATGCCAAAGGTTGGAGAATATAAATTTTGTTTAGTCATAGTGGATCAACTGACCAGATGACTGGAAGCATTTCCTACTGCCTGAGCCACAGCAGTTTTTGTTGCCAAGATGCTTTTAAAAGAAATCATTCTTTGTTTTGGCCTGCCTACACGTATTGATTTGGACAGAGGAAGTCACTTTACCAATTCAGTTTTACCTGAAATATATTCCTGTTTGGGGATAATTCCCAAATTTCATGTACCATATCACCCCCAGAGCTTAGGCCAAGTCAAAAGGATGAACAGAGAACTTAAAAATATGATTGGCAAATTATGCACTGAGACACATTTAAAATGGCCTGAAATTTTCCCTCTGGTTCTATTTTATCTTAGAAGCAGGCCCAGGGGAGATTTACGTATCTCACCATATGAGATGCTTTTGGATATCCCTTATACAGGCTAAGCCTTTTTCTCCTGCATATACATCACTATTGGGGGGAGATACTTCTATTGCTTCCTGTATACAGGAATTACAACACAAACTGCATGAACTCCATGAATCCAGAGCTGCAGTACAAGCAGGACCAATAAATTTTTCACTTCATGATCTGAACCCAGGAGACAAGGTGTATATAAAGAATTTCCAGTGCACTGGAGCAACTCAGCCTTCCTGGGAAGGTCCATTTCAAATATTGTTAACCACTCCAACAGCTATAAAAATTAGAGAAAAGGACTCTTGGATTCATTGCTCACATGTAAAGAGAGACCTTCTATTGAAATTGATTGACTGTATCCTATCACAAGCACTGGAGATAATAGTCCATAAAAAAATGGACACTATTTTTGAGAACATATTGAATTCCTGAATTTTATTTTACTATTGCCTTTTATTTTTCATATAGAATATTTGAATTTTTCCTTTTTCTTATTTCTTATACTTAAAGTACATGTAATCAATATCAATCTTTTGATTTTACAGTAATATAAGTTAAAATATATTTGCTAGCATATAAATTCATACCCCAAAGCTTTAGACTATGGGAACCTGTCATTTATTGATAAATGTTATGAGACTATGATTAATGTTTATGTCTGATTCTAGGAAATGGGATCAAAAAGGAGCATAGACTTCATCAACACAGTGCCATAGAAGCACAGGCTTAACCTGAACAGTGCCATAGTGCACAAGGTCAAAAAAAAAAAAAAAAGACCATACCAATCCAGGTAGGATTGTGAACTTCTATGCCAATACTAAAGGGCTTCAACCTAGTGAGAGACTTGAAGTTGCGACATTTGACATATGTTAAGATGTAGGATGCTTTGCACTACACTGCCAGTCAAGTACTGAAGGTTGGCCATCATTCTGGCTCCCCTATCCCTGAGAACGAAGTTAAATCAGACCAGGGAATGACACTTCCCTTTTACATAAAAATCTGGTCCTCTCTTTTCTCTCTTATGATATGGCAACTTGCTGTACTCTTGGCTGCCAGTGGGTAAATGCAATATTACTGCATTTTGTCCTACAGATTTGTGGGACAGAATTTACTTTAATTGGACCCTAATAAAAGGGCCTTTTATGAATTTATTTTTGTTTACTTAAAAAATTTTACATACATAGATTTTTGATATTTTGATTCTTATTTTGAATTTTTCATTTCTCCCAAAATTTAATTTTTCTTCTATTTGTTTTTCACAGAGTCTATTAAAAGAAGTTCCTTAAGAGAAGTTCAGGAAGATTCAGTCAGTCTTTAAACTCACCAAGGTTTTAGTGTTCCAGCCAGAACTCTTCCATGAATCAGGAAAACTAGAACTCCTTCATCAGCTGCCCTCTTCACCAGAACCACTCTCACTCACTCAACTCCCTCTTTTTAAAGGAGTCACTTATGTGCCACTTCCTGTGCCTCCCTCCTACTTTGCGTGCCCAATCACAATAGATGCTTCTTATTAGGATGCCTAGGGGGTGGTCAGTTGATTCTGATTCGTCACCCACTCTAGCACATGTAGGTTAAGGACTTCCCAGAATTGGAGGTGCTCTCACCTTTGGTGATTATATCTAAAGATGGGCAGTGTAGACTTAATCTAATTATCACAATTGCCCAGTACATTCTGAGTAACAATTATATTCCAGTTACTTTGTGGAAGACACCAGCAGTACATAATTGAATGGCTTATGCAGGGGCTATTCTTCTGTGAACCAAATGAGAAAGCTTATCCATATTTGAATTATGGCAGGGTGAGTTTGGTATTCCATGGGGAAGTTGTATACATTAGCAAAAAGATGGACACATAGTTGTTTATGTGTTGTTAGGTGGAAACACAATTAGCATGTGAGAGCTCCTTGAGGGCAAGGAGAAGGGAGAAGTGAATAAGCATTTATAAAGCACCTACTATGTGCCAGTACTAAGTACTTTACAAATATTATCTCATTTGATCCTTACAATAACTCTTTCACATAGGTACTACTATTATCTCCATTTTCTAGTTATGGAAACTGAGGCAAACAGCAGTTAAATGACTTAACCAGAGTCACATAGCTAGTGAATGCTGAGGCTGGATTTGAATTCAGGTCTTCCTGACTCTATGTCTAGTGCTCTGTCCACTGAGCTTTCTAGTTGCTTGTAATGTAGGAACTATTTTATATCTCTAGCTCTTAGCAGAATGCCTAGAATATTTGTCAATTGACTGAAACCATAGTATATCCAGAGTCATCCAGAATCTCTTGAGTCTCAATGTTAAATAGAACCAATTTTAAAATCCTCTTCATGGGGCAGGTGGTCTGTTGAGGCTAAGTCCTTAATACTCCAGTAATTTATGCTTCCTGTGGAAAAGCCTAAAGGAAGACAAAAGATGGTGTTGGTCAAGAATATCTAAGAAGCACTGACTCTGAGGAACTGGAGAAGTTCAGCTATGGTGACTGCCCAGTGCCAACATCTGCTGAAGGAAGAATCTCAGCACAAGACCTTTTATGTTCTCATTGTCCCAGTGTTTGTCTGGGATATGTCTATGGAATGATGCCTACCATCCACCAGGATAACTAATTGACAGTTGGCCTCTTAGAGATGGAGGACCTTAGGAACCACCTGAAGGAACAGAGTCCCCTTATTTCTCACCTGTAGTACAGATTGGGAATAAGAGTAGGAAGATCTGGATGGATATGGGTGATTGGATTTGTAACAGGTGAATAAAGGTGGACAAGTACATTAGGCCTTAGGTTCAACACACTCTGGACTGTCTGTGGGATGCTAGGCGCTTTTAGGATTGGACCCATCTGATTAACATTATTGGAGCCTATGTTGGAGGAGAGCTTTCATCTGTCAAGTGCAGGGGTTAACTTGGAGACTGTGAACTTAGGAATTTTTTTTGGTAAGTATTTCAATATAATTAGTTTCCTTTTAATTTTATGTATTTTGCTGTATACATTTAAAAGTACTATTTCGAGAAAGTACCCATAGACTTCACTAACTGCTGAAGATCTAAGGGAATACCCCAAAGGATTTCTGAATCCCCCATCACTTTTCAGTGACTTGCTGAGATGAACCTCTTGTAGTTGCTCATATATCTGAATGAGTCCTCTGTGCATTTGAAAAGACTTTGAAAGAGCATGAGGAAAGTATACTGGCATTGTTTAGATCAGCTAGCAGCTTTAAGTGTAAAGTTATAAATCAGCAAATTCCATTTCCTCATGGCTTCCGAAAAGTGTTGGGGACAAACTGTCCCTTTAAGGAAGGACTATTGACCCTGAGAAGACAGAAATGTCTATCATCTGGTCACAGGATCATAGATTGAGAACTGGCTGAAATTTTAAGGGCCTTCTAGTCTAATCTCCTCATTTTCCAGATGACATGTGTTTATCTCTTTATGGATAGAAGTTCTTTTTGCTCAACTACATGGTGGGAGAGGGAAGGAATGCATCTTTGGGGCTTTCCCCCCCTCTGTGTTTTTGTATATGCATATGTATATCAACATTATTCCTCACCCATCTATTGATTCCCAGTAATGAATTTTGCCTTATGATAGGCATCATATGTATAGATCAACAAGCATTTACTAAGCACTCACTATGTGCCAGGCACTGTGTTAAGTGCTGATGATACAAAGTAAAGTATAAATATAATCCTTGCCCTCAAAAACCTCACATTCTATTGGGGGAGATAATATGCAAAAGTTTCTGTGTATACAGGTTGTCTGCGATGTACATGGAAAGGTAGTCAATAAACATTTATTAAACATCTATATGTTAGGGTTATATTTATGCATAACTATATATACATATATGTTATATGTTTGCGTATATGTATGTTTCTCATATGTACATGTGTTATATATGCATATTTATACACACATTTATACACATATATGTATACATGTATATCCAATCATCCATATCTCTCCATCCATCCACCCACACATCCATCCATCTATCTATCTCTATCCCATTTATTTTTCCTGCCCAAAGTTTTTCTTTACTCCTTTTTCTTTACCTTCCCATTTATTATATTATTCCAATTTATATTCCCAACCTTATTATGCACAGTGCCTGGCATATAGTGGATTATTAAGACATATTTACTAATTAACTTTCCAATTACACTGCATATATCATGTATGAAAAATTTATTTATGTGTTACTTCCCTCTATAAAATGTCAGCTCTTTGGGGGTAGAGACTATATTTTTCACTTTTTTCTAGCCCCAGAGCTTAACACAGTGCCTGACACATATGGTAAATGCTAAATAAATGATTTTTGAGAAATATACATACATGTGTGTATATATGTATACACACATGTATGTTTATGCATACCTATATACCTACAGTGCCTGGCTTAATGCTCTACAGATATTGGGAATCAGTAGATAGTTGTGGAACATTGTTCATAAAAAACCAGGTTCTTGGACATAGAAAACCCTAATAGATCATCCTCTTTGAAAATTTCTCTCTCTCAACTTTACCTACTTCTCCCTAGGCACTGCTAACAAGATGAGCTAGGCTAGAATGATGCACCCAGACAGCATTATTCTCTGCATGTCATTCACATTTCCTACATGCTCTGAAATGGAAATACAGGAGTCCAGAACACTGCCATGGCACTCATGTGCTCCTGTTGTCTCAAGGACTCAGAATATTGGTTCTAGGAATACTTGAGTTATCGAGGTGTAAAGAGCAGGATGGAAATAGGACCCTGTGGTTCCTCTGCATGTGTCTGCAGAATCATTTTAGGTCTATAGCTTTCTGGAAAGGTAAGGCAGCTCAATGAAGATGGAGTATTTATAGGAACTTCGGGGCCCTGAATAAGGTGGGAAGATGACACTTCTGGAAGGAATGGGAACAAGAAATTACTGTCTCAGTCAAGGAGCCTTGACTTATGAGGCTAGGAGGTTAGGACTTTCTGTCATTAAAAATGGTTTATAAAACATGATTGTAAGAATTGTCTTTTACCTTGTGTGCCCTCCCTTTCTCCTCTGTCTGCTTCCCTGACCCCATTTTCAGTGGTACCTTTAGGCATCTCTCTGCCTTGCCTACCCTTGGTCCTGGCTCTGCCTTGGTTGGAATGTGCCAGCTCTCTGTCTGGAATCATGCTGAGACTTTTCTGAATGTCTTTGTAAAGGATCAGGTAATTTGCAGTTGCCTCAAATTAGGGTCTAGTCTCATCCCTCTATTCTTTAGCTGAAGGAGTTTATAGAGTTAAAATGAACTAAGGTGGCACAGGAAGGCTACATCTGGGATTAGAACCTGATCCTTATCACTGATAGGTTCAAGCAGACAGACCCAGAAGAGGTTTTAGAGCTTCTCTAGTTTAACCCTCCTATCTTCTAGGGAAGGGATTGAGGCCCATCAAAAACCAAGTTGCTTGCTCAAAAGCACATAGGTTGTTACTGGCCAAACCAGGATTTGAACCCAAGTCCTCTGAGTTCATATCTAGTCTTCTTCCCTCTAACTCATTCTTTCAATTTCTACTGCTTTTTCTTCTACCTTGTCTTACCTCTCTATTTTGTTGGTGTCAGAATATAGGTAGAAAGTTCCTGACTTGGGACACCTTGTCCTCTTACCACCAGGTCTAGTGGGAGAAGAGGTGGCATCATCAATAGGAGAAGAGGTGACATAGAACCAATCCTTTAAATCCTTCAAAACTTTTATTCTTACTGGTTTCACTCTTGGTAATTAAGGAAGTGAAAAAGACGAAGGGGAAATCTCATTTTATAGGTTAAGAACAAAAAGATGCAAACTAGTTTGGCCAAAGCCAATCATCACCTTGGAGTAGAATTGAGAATAACTGCTAGCTAGCATTTTTATGATGCTTTTCATATTTGCAAAGAACTTTACCTATTTTATTTCGTTTGATTCTTAAAACAACTCTGTGAAGAAGGTGCTTTTAATATCACCATTTGGCAGATGAGGAAACTAAAATTGAATGGGTGATTTAAGTGATTATTCAGCATCACAGTTAGTGTGTGAGGAAGTTAGTATCTGAAGGATTTGGAGTCAGGTCTTCTTGACTCTAAGCCCAGCATTCTATTTACTGATCTCTTAATTACTTCAACTTTCTAGGGCAGTATCTATTAGATAATAGAGCCTCGTGTCATAAAGATGTCTCTCTTGTCCATTTGAAAGTCTCACCATTGCCACTGAGGTTAAAATGAAAAGCCCCATCTTAGGCAGTGAGCTTTCATCCTTGGGAACTCCTCTGACCTAAAACCTTTAGCACATGCCTTCACAGAAACTCCTTTGCTACCTGGTTTCATTTCTGGCAGGTGGTTTATCTTTTGAGCACTGTTTCGCTAGTCCTTAATAGCTCTGGGATATTTGCTTAGAACTCTTTCTGTCCCTGTGTATATTTTTAAGAGGGAATTGAACACCAAAGGAGCCTAAGGCTGAAAAATAAAAGCAAGAGCCAACTCCTTGTGCCAGGGTCACAGAGAGGGCTGACCAACAGGAGGAAGGCATGAGCTGTGCTGGCTGACTCTGCCTGTTCCCATCCAGAAAAAAAAAAGATGCAGAAAGTAATAAGCTTTGTAATCTCTTGTGCTCCTCCTATTTCCCTCCTCTGTCCCCTCCCAGCTCCCCACAGGGCAGGTCTGGATCTTCCAGGCTCTGAACATATGTGATCCCTTGATAAGCATTTCCAGTGAACTTGGCTGGCTGGAGTTCAGTAATTGACCTGATACGATGGTTGTGTAAGACCTGAAGGGTATTTCCTGGCAATCAGCACCAAAGAGCTTAAATTTTGCTATTTCACATGATTCTGGAAAGGGGTAAATGCATATATTTTAAAAAACAAAAACAGTTTGGAGTCCAAGTCAGGAACCAGTTAAAATGAGTGCTTCTGGACTTTGAAAAGAATAGTATAAGTGACTTTCTTTCTTTCTTTCTTTCTTTCTTTCTTTCTTTCTTTCTTTCTTTCTTTCTTTCTTTCTTTCTTTCTTTCTTTCTTTCTTTCTTTCTTTTCTTCTTCCTTCCTTCCTTT
>NC_058133.1:469977422-469978184 GCF_016433145.1 Gracilinanus agilis
CCTCCCTTCCTCCCTTCCTCCCTCCCTTCCTCCCTTCCTTCCCTTTACTTTCTACAGTTCTAAAGTAGAAGAGTGGTTAGGCTTAGACAATGGGGTTTAAATGACTTTCCCAGGCTCCCATAGCTAGGAAGCATCTGAGGCCAGATTTGAACCCAGGATCTCCTGTCTCCATGCCATCATTGTCCTTTCTAATATGTCATGTTCTGCTTTTAGCAGAAAGAAATCTCCAATAGAGGTCCCTGAAAGATTGTTTAGTATAAGTAAAGATCCCTGAATTTGAAGTCACAGAACCTAAGTTGAAACCTCTTCTTTGCCCCTTACTACAGTTGAGACCCTGAACAAGTTGCCTCAGTTTCCTTATTGCTAAAATGATAAATGAGAGGTTTAGATTATATGACTTCTAAGGTCCCTTCCAGTTCTAGGTATATGATTCTGTGATCTTTTTTTTTTATTAGACATTTATTAATATTCGTTTTTAATCTGTTTACATACTTTATGCCCCTACTTTCCCCTTCAACCCCTGCTCTCCCCCCACCCATGGCCAACGCACATTTCTACTGGTTGTAACATGTGTCCTTGTTCAGGGTCTATTTCCCATTCATGTCCGCCTCAGCCCATGCATTCAAGCAATTGTTTATCTTATATGTTTCCTCTCCTGCAGTCCTTCCTCTGAATGTGGGTAGCATCTTTACCATAAATCCCTCAGAGCTGTCTTGTGTCATTGCAGTGCTGCTGGTACAGGAGCCCATTACATTTGATTTT
>NC_058133.1:469981263-470009879 GCF_016433145.1 Gracilinanus agilis
TGACTTGCCTGGGGTCACATAGCTAGGAAGTGTCTGAGGTCAGATGTGAACCCAGGTCCTACCCAACTCAATGCCTGGCTCTCTATCCACTGTGCTACCTAGCTGCCTCTAGCAACTTTAATTATTTAGAAGAAGCAGCAGGGCTTCTTTAGGAAATTGTCCTTACCAGAAAACTGGCCTCCAGTCCAGGAAGACTTGAGCTTAAATTTCGCCTCTGACACATATTAATTGTGTAACCCGGTAAATCTCTCAATGTTCCAGGGAACTCGAAGTCTATCAGTTGCCAAACTGCATTAGTGGAGTTTCCTCATAAGAAGTTTCTTCTTCCAATAAAATCACAAATGTCCCCTTCTTCTAGAAAGGGAAATTTATTAGGAAAGTTTTTCTTTATATGGAGCTACAATTTCTTCTCCGTGTTCCCCTAAGTAACTTCCAATAGTTGGTCCTCACAGTCCTTTCCAAGGTCAAGCAGAATAATCTGAATTCCCCTTCCCCATGAACTAATTGGAGAGAACAAACTTTCTCACAAAAAGTCACATACACAGAACAAATGCTCTCACAACGTGTACTTAGTTAGAGCTCACTGGAATAATTTGGTCCCAGACCCTTAGTTTATATATAACTTGACGTTCAGAAGAGCAGCTCTCCCACAGAGTGGGTTCAATCTTTGACAGCATCTCTTTAATGACAATGTCTCATTTTTCCAGGGTAAACTCTGGCAACATCTGAATTTGGCTCATTTCTAGCTCTTTGCTACCTCCTTTCTCCATGTCCCCCTGTAAGCATTTAAATGTAGAACAGGTTTATTAGAAGACATCTATAGAACAGAAAAGAGATTGTCCTCCAGATCTGGTTAGAAAGAGAAGAGTTATAACCTTACCAGGCTCACAGTACCAACTAGAGTCCCTGCATTGCTATTGGGAGTCCTGAAACCCCTACAAGGCCATCTCTCCTCTTCCTTTTTTTCTCCTAGAGTTCTCCTTTCACCATTTGTTTACACTTCTCTGGAATCAGCTCCTGTCCTTGCTCCAGTGCATTCTAATGCCTTTCTACTGGTTCCTAACTACTGCCAACAGCTCTCAATATGGTTCCTCCTAATTATCCTGACTCCTCAGTTTCATAGTTTGGTCTAACAACTCCCAGGATTCCCCTTGATAGTTCCTAGGCAGTGCAGCCTGACCACCTGGAAGCCTCTTCTTCTCCCTCCCATAGTATATGTATCCCAGATTTGTAGCATCACAGGCAATGGCCACTTGGTTAAACTTAGAGCTTCTTAGGTCCCTTTGGCCCAGCAACTAAGGTATTGTGAAAAAGGACTATTTGGCTTATTTCTGGGCTGTTCACTATACATAGATGAGGAAATTGAATCTCAGAGAGGTTAGAACATTTGTCCAAGATCATATAACAAAAAAGTGGCAGAGCCTTTGTGTCTTTCCCACAAAAGATTTCATTTTGCCATATGTATATATATATATGTATATATATATATATATGGCAAGATTTCATTCATATATATATGTCAAAATGAAATCATATATATATATATATTTCTTCATAAGAAGTTTCTTCTTCTAATAAAATCACAAATGTCCCCTTCTTCTAGAAAGGAAAAATTATTAGGAAAGTTTTTCTTTATATATATATATATACACATATATATATATAAAACAGTGCTACTTTCCTGACCATAAAGAAAGAAACATAGAAACTCAAGAGCTAGAAAGATCTTTTAGAGCTGACCTGGTTTAACTTGTCACCCAGTGCAGTGATATCTGTAAGAATCATGAGGGTAAGGACAATGACTTCACTAACATTTCCCCCAGATATTTAATAAATGTTGATGGTACTGTGTTATACAATATTACCATATTATATCCCTCTAACATATCCCTGGAGCACATAGTGGGCACTTATTAAATATTTATTGACCAATCCTGACTAATTTAGCCCTTACTGGAGTACTTCCAGAGATCTGGAGCTCATGACATCACTGAGAAGGTGTTCTGTCTCTGTCCTCTGAGAGCTAATAACTGTTGAATTCTTTCTGCTGTTCAGAGACATAACTAGAATGGGATAATACAGGGTTTTGCCCTAGGGCACTGTCATTTAAAGGGACACTGTACTACTTTCTTTGGCACCCCAAGAAACCTTTGGTTTTTAGAGAGTTTTGGTTTAAAGAGAGAAAAGTTTAATCATAAGGGTGAAGCTACAACTTGTTTCTTCTTCCACCTTCTTGTTGAATAAGAATGGAGACAAAGCTTTTTTTGTTTATCTATAAATAAACCTCTTAAGATTGTGGGACATACCAACTGTGCAGTCATTCTGGGGGTCTCATGACTTTTGGCATCCAGAACCTTATATCTTGTCCAGAGTGAGGTCAGAGTGCTCCAATCGGAGGAGTCATAGTGATAAACATAGATTGGAGTGCCAGGAGGAAGTGGGGGCTTTTTTCCTAGAAATCCAGAGTGAGTAGGTATGTGTCCACCCAATGCTTGGAATGCTGGAAAGGAAGGCAAGGTGCTTGCTAATAATACACCAAATAAGGGAAGATTAAGAGCCAAAATTATGCAAAGATATGGTGCCTAGAGACTTGGATTTAGAGTCAGAAGATCTGAGTTCAAAACCTCTCTCAAACATTTTTTAGCTGTGTTACACTGGCCAAATCACTTAACCACTCTCAGCCTCAGTCCCCTCATCTGCAAAATGGGAATAATAGCATGTCTGTCACAGAATTGTGAAAATTCAGTGAGATAATATTGATAAGACTCTTTGCAAACTCAAAGCTTCATATAAATGCTAATCATAAAAGAACAACTCCCTAGGAATGGAGAATTTTCCATATTCTTTTTTTACCCTTTCAAGTGACATACTCTCAAAAAAAATCATAGAATTTTAGAGTTGAAAAAGACCTCAGCCACCATTCAGTGCAATCCAGGTCTGACAAAAGAATCTCCACTATGAAACACTCAAAAAATGATTATCTAGCTTTTGCTTGAACACCTCCAAAAAAAGGAAACACATCATTTTTCAAAGCAATTCATTTTGCTTCTAGATACTTCTAGAAAGGACTGCTTTACATAGACATTAAATGTAGAAAAACCATTGGGGAGCCAAAAATAAAATCTGAAATTGCCACCATGCATGCTCTGAGTTGGGGCTCCTTGGATCCCTTCAGTCTTTAGCACATATTCTAAGAGGTCTGCTTTTCTGTACCCCAGCATAAATGGGAATAGACAGCCTCAGGCTATCCTCAGTTTCCAGCCTAGGCTCTTTACTAGGGCAAAAAAGCTTTAAAAATATCAATAATTCACAAGTTTACCACAGTAGCAAAGCCTTTTCCCATCAAAATATCTATCTTCTTCCCAACTATCAATGATTGATAAGACTTTCATAGATCAAAGTACATTTATTGAATGGATTTGAAAATAAAAGTACAAAACAAAGATTCTGAAGTGCCTGATAATTCAGGTCTTCTAGCCAGATCTGAAATTCCCATTCTTTACTTGTCAAAGGCCCATTTGAAGAGAGAACACCAGGGTGTTTTCTCTCCAAAGCTAATTGAATTGTATCAAGTGATCAAAGCCACAGTCTTGGGCACCTGAGCACCCATGTTCCAAACAAGCAAATCGGAAGTTCAACATTAATACACACATTGTCTATAAACTGGTAAAACTGGTGTATACACCTGGAGAAAGCATCGCACCAAAGGGGCCTCAATATCTGGTTTTCATGCCTTTTTCGTTGTTCTTATTTATATTTACTGTCCTCACAGGAATCCTATGCAGCAAAATATGCAAAGAGAAAGAAGGGATTCTTTGCCAAATTCCCAGAAGACATGATCTGGGGCTGCCCCACTCCATGTTAAGGCACCTCCAGTTTCTATTTTTTTTCTTGCTCAAGGTATTTGCCAATGCAACCGTAGCCAGTTGTAAAGTATTACATTGAAATGGAGCTTGGGAAGGTCAGTTATTATACTTCTATTTGAATGTGAGACCTAATTATTTCATATCTGCATTGCTCTCCTGCTCGGATTGTCAGGTTGGAATATATAGGGAGCCCCAAGATGATCATCAATCTGGAGGAAACATACTCCACAGGAGCAATTTGCCCTTATTGATTTATAGTAGATAAAAACTATTCAAATATCTTTAGGGGCTTCCTTTATCCAGTTATCTGTAGGTCAAATCAATGATGTATTGAACAGTGCCAAATACTGTGTTAAGGGTTTGGGATACAATGAAAGGCATAAAGACAGTCCCTGTTATCAAGGAGCTCACATTCTAATTGAAGACGTGGAAACAATGATGGGAAACATCTTGTGTGTGTGTGTGTGTGTGTGTGTGTGTTCATTTGGTCTGTTCTATATCTTCATCCAATCATCTCCTATTCTTCCTGGCTTCTAAAGTCTCAAATCAGGACCTTCCTATAATTATTGTTCTATCTCTAACTCATGATATAAAATCAAAAGACCTACTTTTCTGTCAATCATGTCTTTGGCAGTCCCTGTTTAATTATTTAATCTCCCATAATTCCAAAATACTTACTTGATGAATAGTTTATCAGCTATATCCTTCAAAACCCTGAAAATAGTACAAGGAAATAAATCAATTGTATAAAAAATCAAGCCATTCCCCAAATGATAAATGGGCAAGGGACATGAATAGGCAATTTTCAGATAAAGAAATCAAAACTATCAATAAGCACATGAGAAAGTGTCCTAAATCTGTAATAATTAGAGAAATGCAAATCAAAATAACTCTGAGGTATCACCTCACAGCTAGCAGATTAGCTAAAATGACAGCAGGGGAGAGTAATAAATGTTGGAGGGGACGGTGCAAAATTGGGACATTAATGCATTGCTGGTGGAGTTGTGAACTGATCCAACCATTCTGGATGGCAATTGGAACTATGCCCAAAGAGTACTAAAAGATTGCCTGCCCTTTGATCCAGCCATACCATTGCTGGGTTTGTACCCCAAAGAGATCACAGGGGAAAAGACTTGTACAAAAATATTTATAGCTATACTCTTTGTGGTGGCAAAAAACTGGAAAATGAGGGGATGCCCTTCAATTGGGTAATGGCTGAATAAATTGTGGTATTTGTTGGTGATGGAATACTATTGTGCTAAAAGGAATAATAAACTGGAGGAATTCCATGTGAACTGGAATGACCTCCAGGAATTGATGCAGAGAGAAAGGAGCTGATCCAGAAGAACATTGTGCACAGAGAATGATACACTGTGGTAAAATTGAATATAATGGACTTCTGTACTAGCAGCAATGCAATGATCCAGGACAATTCTGAGGAATTTATGGGAAAAAATGCTACCCACATTCAGAAGCAGAACTTCAGGAGTGGAAACACAGAATAAAAACACGTGGGTTGATGCGGACATGAATTGGATGTAAACTCTAAATGATCACCCTAGTGCAACTATCAATAATATGAAAATAGGTCTTGATTGATGACACATGAAGAAATGAAGAAACCAGTGGAAATGGGAGTCAGCTACGGCGGGTGGGTGGGGGAGGGAAGAATAAGAACATGAATCATGTAACCATGGGAAAAATTTTCTAAAAAATAAAAATTTAAATAAAAAAACTCTGAAAATAGAAATGTACAAATGAGCTGATGGACCACAATGTAATGCAGTCGTCTATAAATCCATTTGGTGCTTTTCAAACAGGTCCTCAGGATAGTTCCTGTTTTTCCTCAATATTTTAACTGAGAGGTTGTTTCTTCTCAAGATAATTTATTAGAGTTCTTTGTACAAGTGTTCTTTTCCTACCCCTTTCAGCAACCAAAATGTCCACAAATGAAGGCAAAAGTACTTAAAGAGAGCCTGGAAATTTTATGGACATATTTCCCTAATACTTTCTACAGTATATTTTCTGGATGTTTTGCTCATACTACCTTAGACCTGGCATTGTACACTGGTGACCACATGGCTGTAGTCTCCTCCTACTTCCCTGATGGCTGTCCTCTCAAGGCTTCTGCCTTTCTCAGCTCTTACAAATTCTTGGTTTCTCTTTTTTGAAGCTCCAAAGGAGGAATTACAGAGGATCCCATGGGTTACAGCTATCCTTCTCTACATGACTTTCATAATTCCTTAAATCAATTCTTATTCCCTTAAATTTATTCTCCAGGATAAACATCCACAATTCCTTAAACTAATCCTCATTTAGAAAATTCTTTCCTGGAACTGTAACATCAGAAGTCTGAATGCTGCCATCTTGCTTCCTTCCTTCCTTAATGCTCCAGGAATTTCCACCTTCACAATGGCTACCTTGCTTCCCCTAAGATGGTTATACCATCAAGCTGATTGGTTGACTGGTCAGTTCTTACCTAGAACTATCATATCTTTAGAAGTCTTAGCCCCCTTGTTCACTTCCCTCCTCTCAAGTATGCTCTACTTCCATACCAGTCAATGTGGATTCCCCCTACAACTTTCCACCTTACCTTTATGTATTGTCTTCCTCCAGTATAATATATGTGCCTAGAGAGTAGATCTGTTTTTTGTACCTCTAACACGCAGCAGTGTTCCTGGCACATAGTAAGTGTTTAATAAATACTCTATCTATTTATTCATTTGTCACTGGACCTAATCTCAAGGCTCCTCACCATCCTCATTGCCTTCTGTTAGACACTCTCCAGCTTATTAATGTCTTCCATAATGAGTTATCTAGAGTGGAATGCAGTACTCCAGATGTGGGCTTATTAAGGCAGATCCTAAGTGGAACTTTGACTTCTCTAGACTTAATCACTATGCTTCTTTTTGTTGTTGTTTCAGCAATTTATTGATTTTATTTTAATTAATTAATTAATTTGGTTTTGACTACTTATTTTTTCAGTTATACATAGAAGCAATTTTTGACAATTGCTTTCTGATATTTTAAGATTCTGATATTCCACCTTTCTCCCTTCCCCCACTTCCCTGAGTTGATATAGTCTGATATAGTTTCAGTACTTTTATGCAATATATATTTCCATATGGCTCTCATTGTGATAGAAGACACATATCGCACATACAATAACAATCTCATGAAGGAAATAAAGTGGAAGATGGCATGCATTGATCTATACTCAGACTTCAACAGTTTCTTCTTTGGCTATGGATAGTATTTTTTATCATGAGTCCCTTGTGGTTATCTTGAAAACTTGCTTTGCAGTTGATCATCATATAATATTTCTGTTACAGTATACACTCTTCTCCTGGTTCTGCTCACTTCATTTCTCAGCAGTTATATAAATCTTTCTGGTTTTTTCTGAACTCATCCTGTTCATCATTTCTTGTGGCACGATAGTATTTCATTACAACCATATCCATAACTTGTTCATATATTCCCCAAGTGATGGACAACCCCTCTATTTCCAGTTCTTTGCCACTACAAAAAGAGATGCTAAAAATATTTTAGTACAGGTGGGTCCTTTTCCTTTATCTCTAATCTCTTTGGGACAATAGTGGTATTGCTCTGTCAAAGAGTATGCATAAATTTATGGCTCTTTGAACTTGGCTCCCTATTGCTTTCCAGAATGGTTGTACCAGTTCACAGTTCCACCACAGCATTTTAGTGTCCCAAATTTTCCCACATCCTCTCCAATGTTTATCATTTTAATTTTTGGTCATGTTAGCCAATGTAATAGGTGTGAGGTGATATCTCAGAATTGTTTTAATTTGCATTTCTCTAATTAGTTGGAACATTTTTTATATGACTACGGATAGTTTTAATTTTTTCCTCTGAGAACTGCCTGTTCATCTCCTTTGACCATTTTTCAATTTGGTCATTCACTGCTAAAGTCTTATTTATACCTTTTACTTTTATAGCACATTAATTTCCAAATGTTCTTTTTTCTCTTATATGGAGACCCTTCCCTTGTAATAAAATTTTTAAAAAGAGGTTGACAAAACCAGCCAACACATCTACTATGATGACATAACATCTACAACATTCTAGTTCATTGTTTCCCATCTCTTTAACAAAAGAAGGAAGGTCCACTTTCTCATCTCCTTTCTAGGGCCAATTTTGGTCATTATAATTTCACAAAATTCAGTTTCATTTTATTGTTCTTTTGTCTACACTATTGTAATTGATATATCTATTATTTTCCTAGTTCTGCTAATTTCATTCTCTATCAGTTCATATAAATCTTTCATGTTTTTCTGAATTCCTAATATATTTGGCTTTCTCAGTTCAGTTATATTCCATTATATTCTTGTACCAAAATTTGTTTAGCTATTCTCAGACTGATGGGTGCCCATTTTATTTCTAGTTCTTTGCTACCAAAAATATTTCTTCTATGAATATTTTGGTTTGTATGAAACTGTTCTTTCTATATTTGGCCTCTCTTCAGGCATGTGCCCAACAGTGGGACTTCTGGGTTAAAAGGGAAGGATATTTTAGCCACCTTTCCTATCCCGTTCTTTAAAAAAATGTGGAAAAGGGAAAATTTAGGGCTTCTCTTACCATTTCCTAGATCTTCCTTCTGTTTACTCTACCCATTTTTCAGTCCATCTCATATTTTTAAATGTATTTTAACGGAGATCTGGCCAATAAGCCCAGCCCTTTTTAAGTAAGTATGCATAGAGTGCCAAGCTGATACAATAATTATATGGACTTTGGAGTATGTGCTAATCTACTACTAGTTTTAGGTTATTAACTATGTGATGAAAGAGAAACTCTTTGATTGGCTATAGATCACGAATTGGGTATAATCAAAAGACACTAGACAACCTAGGCTTCTAGGTGGTACAGTGAATAGAATACCAGGCCTGGAGTCCACAAGAATCATATCTGGCCTCAGATACTTACTAGCTGTGCAACCCTGAGTAAGTTACTTAATTCTGTTTGTTTCAGTTTCCCCATCTGTAAAATTAATTGGAGAAAGAAATTGCAACCTATTCCAGTATCTTTGCTAAGAAAATGCAAAATGGGATAATGAAGAATTGGACATGCCTGAAACAACTGAACAATAACAATGGACAACCTGGGTTTTGGTTTGACTTTTGGTCAAACCTTTTTGGTTTGACTCTTTTCTGATGAGAAAAGAAAGACAATGTTGTAAGAGGAGAGGCCTTGAAGCTCTCTCCATCTTGGGTTGACACATGCCCTGTGAATTTGGGCCTCAATTATTTGTCCTGGCATTTATTCTTTCTTTTTTTAGGAAAGGAAATGACTTTGATCTTATGTGCTGCAGAAGGCCAAGGGATTGAACTGCTGGGAAGTCTAAGAGTATAGTAATATGGTGGTTTTTTACAGCCAGACAGTCCAGCATTGATCCCATGAGGAAAAACCATTCTGACCTAGCTCACTTAACTAAAGCATGAACTCATGTTGAATTTGGTGAGAAGTCCTATGTAGAAACTGTTAAAATTGAGCACATTATCCCCCTGGTCCAAGGAAAATAAGAAAGGTATGCCCCTGACATATTGAGAAAGACTATTGGTATATTTTCTTGCTATAGCTTCAAAGTACATGTTGATTTATAAATACTAGCCAATGTTAATTAGTTAAATGGAACTGGGACATTAATCACTGGTAGTTCATATTGGGGGAATGACACTGAAGTAGACCTTTGTGCCAATAGCATTATTGGCTACTCACCCCTCAGATTTACCCTTAGACCCCTGAGGGGGGGGGAGATATAGTCAGATTTGCTCTGGAAGAATGAAGCCAGAGTAATTATGATATGTTGGTTAAACCTGTCCAGTCCAGTCCAACAAGCATTGAACTAGAGACATCTTGGAAAAGTTGGGTTAAAGGACTTTAGTTCAAATCCAAGGTTTGCCACTCACTCTGTGTGACCATGAGGATGTTACTAAACTTCAGATTCTTCATCTATAAAATAAGAGCACTAGATCTGATAACCTCACAATTCCCTTCCAATTTTATGATTCTATAAATTACCTTCTGTATACCAGCCACTCTGGTAGGTTTATAGACAAGACAAAAAACAATTCCTGCCCTCAAAGGATTTATATTCTACAGGAGATACAACCTGTAAACATAAAACAGATACATATACAGATGATTTTTTGAGGAAGGAGAGAGCATTGAGAACTGGTGTAATCAAGAAATGCTTCCAGTGGAGATGGCACATGAATTGAAGCAGAAAGAGATTCTAAGAGTCAGAGGTGAGGAAAGAATACATTCTAGTCATTGGGGATAACTTGGACAAAGGTTTGAAGACAGGAGATAGAAGTCTGGAGAGGATCAAGTTGGCCAGTTTGGTTCTAGAGGAGATGAAAGTGACCTAAACCTGGAAAGCTAGATAGAAGCCAGATTGTCCAGGATTTTAAATGCCCAACTAGGAAGGGAATTTCCATCTCCTCTAGAGGCAAAAGGGAAGTAGTGACTTTTCTTGAAGAGGGGAATGACTTGGTTAGGCTTTTGCTTTTGGAAGATGATTTTGGCTGTTCTGTGGAGGATGGAGAGGAGAGAAACTGGAAACCAGGAATCCAATTAAAGATTGTTGCAATATTGAGAATTATTAAGATGTGTTAGGAGGAAAGAAAAATGAGCAAATTTCTTCATTGCATCTTTGTTTAGTTTTCTAGGACCAAGGGTGATTATTTAAGTAAAGGCTTCTGACTTGCTTATGGGATAATAAATGAAGTGTGTCTAGATTTCACAAGTGATTTTGTGTTTTATGAGCCTTGTTTTTCATACCAGCAAGCTCAGCAAATATGTTTTCCCATGTTAAAAGCTCTGCTTAAGGCGTAATCTTTTACTTGGTTCCATTAATTTTGGCAAGAGGGAAACAAAAGAAATATCTTCATCAACTTGATAATTATTCTTCCTCATTTTGAATATTAGCTTTCATATAATCTTGAGTACACCGGCATATATATCTCTGCACTTGGGGCTAGCAGAAGATGGGTACCTGCCAGCAAATGATAATATATTTGAATATCCACAATAATTTTCCAGTTTTATACATCTTACATGTTATAGCAGAGACCCAGGCTAACATTACTATTTCTACACTGACATTTAATCATGGCATAGACTCTTATTTTATAGTTCTGTTGTTAAGGATAATTATTAGGTGTCACAAAAGTCAGAATAAGGGCTAAGATTTTAAATGACAGATCCAAAAATGATCTCTGCGAGCTAAAACATTGGGATGACTCTAATATAATGAAATTTGGGAGAGAAAGACCTTCATGTGGGTTTTTTTTTAAAATCAACTTCATATGTGCAGGAGAGAGTGACTAAATTCATTCTTATAAAAAGGGATCTGGGGATCTCTATAAAATTATAATGCTAGAAAGTAATATTATTATTATTTATTATTATTGATCTTGCTACCTCAAGTTTTTCTCCATTTTGATGCATTCTCTATACAACTGACAAAGGGATTTTCCTAAAATTGAAGCCTGGCCATATTACTCCAATGACTTCTTATTACTTCTAGAATGAAATATTGTCCACCATTTGGTGTTTCAAGCCCTTCCTAACCTGGCCTCAAATTACCTTTCTAATCTTATTACACATTACTTCACTTCATGAACTCTCTGATGGAGCCAAAATGACCTTACCAGTCCTCACATTCAATGATCTCTCCTATCTCTGTGCCTATATAGGGGCTTTTCTCTTATGGTTTTATGCTCCCTTTTCCCACCTTTCATGAGCTGTCTTGAGAGGTTGAGGATTAGCCCTCATTGAAGGTCTTTAAACTAAAAGCTGGGCAATGGCTCATTGGGCATATTGTAGAAAGGATTCTTGTTCATGTTGGATTAGAAAGCCTTTTGAGATTCCTTCCAACTTAGAAATCGTCATGTGACATTGTGAATTTTAATACATCAGTTTACTAATGATACTTCTTTGTGGCCATTAACTTTTGCTTAGTCTCTAATAGCTTTGTCCTATTTCCTTTGCTTGGTTTAAATTTTAAAAAAATATTATTTTATTGATCATTTTTACTTTAAATATTACCTCTATATTTATTTCTCCTACTTAACCACTGAGACATCCTTTGTATCAAAGAATAAAAAAGAGGAAAAAAGCAGCCTAGTAGAGATAACCTATCTTCAACCAAGCCTGATAGTATATGCAATATTCCATTTCTAGAATTTCCCCTCTCTGTAAAGAAAGACATGAAGTATATTTTCTCTGCTTCTTCAGGCATAAGCTTGGTTATTTTAATTGCATCTTATCTTTGATATCATGATGTAAGGTTTTTGAGGGCAGAAATGGTTTCATTCTTGTCTTTGAACTTAATATGATGCTTGGAACATAGTAGGTGCATAATAAGTGTTTGCTGATTGGTTTTATCCTTTAACATTTTTATTCTAAATTTCATTTTTTTATCAAGTACTTATTTTTTTCTCTCCCAACTCCATCTCACCCTTATCTTCCACTAGTGAAGAAAAAAGAAAAGGAAAACCCTTGTAACAAGTAGCCATAATCAAGAAAAACAAATTCCATATTGTCCAGGTCCAAATATGTGTGTTTCCTTTTACATATTTAGTCTGTCATCTCTCTGTCAGGAGGTGGATAAAATTAGTAATCATCAGTCCTGTAGAATGTTGGTTGATCATTACACTGATCAGAGTTCTTAAGTCGTATAAAGTTGTTTGTTTTAACAATGTTGTCATCATAGTATATAAACTGTTCTCTTAGGTCTGCTACTTCCCTCTGCATCAGTTTATTAGTCTTCCTGAGTTTCTCTGAAACAGTTGCTTTCATGATTTATTTATTTTAGAAAAACCCTTATTGTCTGTCTTAGAATTGATACTAAGTATCAATTCCAAGGCAGAAGAGGAATAAGGGGTAGGCAATTGGGGTTACTTGACTTGCCCAAGGCCACAAAGCTAGGAATCTTTTGTGACTTCTTGCATGACAATAGAATATCATTATATTTGTAATCTTTTGATCAAAGGACCAACTGTATAGGATTCTCTGTTTATTGGTGTAGATGGATTACTCAGTGTCTAGGATCGGTATAAGAAGATGTTGGTAAGAGTGGGATAGAAAAGATTTGGGCTTCTTTGGCTTCCAGGTTTAAGACATGCAGTTCCAACTACTACATGAAGTTGGAGAAAAAGACTGGGAAGAAGCTGATATATAGAGTAACCAATACTTACTTGGATCTTATCTCCATTGCCAGTTTATTGCATTAGAGATATCAGGGAATTTCCCCTTTAATGAGATCTGAGACATTCAGGCTTGGGCCGAATTGTTTTATCTCACTTCCAATGGGAAAACTCATTTACTTTTTGTATTATCTGGTATATATTCTCCTATGAATACTTTCTTTGATTGCTTTTTTACTTCTTACTTCTATATTCTCCTATGAATACTTGGTTTCTGTTTTACTCTTTACTTGGATAAATGAGTTCATTTGCTCTTTTCTATGTGTGTACATTGTGAAACTGGAATTTAGAAACTGGAAAGGGAATCAAGTCTTGAAAATATATAGAATAAAATATTCCTTTCCCATATAAGAATAGTTAGCAATAGTACAGCTTGAATGTAAAAATTGCTTTCTTTATTCTAATAATATTTAAGGGAACAAATAATTCTAGACTAATACCCCTACTCTTTGATGTGAGCAGTAGCCATCCTCTGGTCCCAAAGTCTTGATTCCCATTACCTTTCTGGCAGGAATCAAAGACTTCCTGAAAGAAAGGTGGTAGGAGGAGACTCCAAAGGTATCTACTCTTATTTCCCAGCAGACCACATCTAGATAGATCCATGTAGACAGATATATGTAATTACATGGGCTGAAACAAAAACCATAACAGTAATGCTACACACACCCAACATATTCATATAACATAATTTGTTTAGCCATTTCCCAGTTGATGGACACCCCTTAATTTTCAGTTCTTTTCAATGCCAAAAAAAGACACTACACTACTTCTTAGTCACTAGAACAGGGGGAAATAAGCAAAATATTTGAAGAAGGATAAAACCAGAGTCTTCCCTTCTAACAAGCTTTCCCTAACCATTTTTCCTTTCATCATTTCACTGTCTATAATAACATAGGGTCATGAGATTTTCTTTTTTAGAGGTGGGATATATCAATTTCAGAAGCCATTTAGTCGAACCTCCTTAACCAGATGAAGAAATTAAAACCTAGAAAGGTTAAATAACTTGCCCAAGGTCACACAGGTAGTAAATTGCAGAACTGGGATTTGAACCCAGGTCTTAGGACTACCAAAAGAGCCAGTGCTCTTTCCATGATGCCATTATCCTTCACTTTGTGGAACGTAATTACATGTTTGTTTTATTATTTAACCATCTCACTTGAAAATGTTGCAGAGTATCATGGAAAAAGTACCAGACAGACCTGTAGTCAGAGACTGTAGGTTTTAGACATAGCTCTGCCATTTTTAAACTGTTTGATTTTGGGCAAAATTATAGCTCTGAGCTTCCTTAGCTATAAAATGGGGGAAAACATATTTCACTGCCTGTTTGACAGGGTTATTCTGAAGGACAAATACAGTGATGGATAGAAATACCTTGCGAAGATAAAATAGTACATAAACATAAATTAATATGATATATAACATAATGTATAAATCACCAATAATGAATTATATCATATAATTCAATAACAATAGTTGGCATTTATATAGTGCCTTAAGGTTTATAAAACTCTTTCCATACACATGCACGCAGGCACACACACACACACACACACACACACACACACACACACACACAGATCCTTACAGCAACTCTAGGTAGTAGGAGTTATAACTATTGTCATTGGACAGATAATGAAACTGAGGCTAAGTAGTTTTTCCAGGATCACACAGCTAATAAAAGTGTAAGGCAGGATTAGAAAACTCAGGTCTTCCTGATTCCAATCTGCTAATCTCTCATACTTTGGAAACCTTAAAGTGGTAAAAGATAGTCAGAAGGAAACACTTACCTTGTGCCAAGCACTTTGCTTAGCATCAGAGACACAAATATAATAAAAAAGAAAGATAATTCCTACCCTTAAGGAGCTTACATTCTAGAAGGGAAAGATAATACACAAAGTGGGCAGGGGGAGGGCATAAAGAGTGGATGAGAGTATTCTAGGAGGGATAGAGAGCCACTGGAAGTGTTGCAGGGTGAGACAGTTGTAGAGGCATGATTTTGAAATCTGGAGAATCGGGAATAGAGCCAGGAGGAGAATGATTCAAAGAGACATGAATACAGTTGATGATTTACATACATAACTTGAGAACATGACTTCATTTGATCCTTACAACAACTCCACAAGGTCAGAAGAACAAGTATTATCATCCCCATTTTACAAGGTAGGAAACTGAGTCTCAGAGAGTTTAATGGTCTTGTCCATTTTCACACAGTTAGTGTCAGAAGCAGGATTTGAGCCCAGATTTTCTTGACTCCAAGCCCAGCACTCCAACCACTAAAACATGAATTTTTAAAAAAAAATCAGGAAGTCTTTCTTATGTCTCTTGTATCCCTCCCAGTACTGGACAACACTGGACATATACTAGGTAGTCAATAAAAAATAGTTAAATCAAATTGAATTGAATTGACAAGTCTACTGAGAGCCTGTCAAAAATTAGTCGTGTCTTTTGACATGTTGGACAAAGGCCAACGGGAATCCTCAGAAACTTCTTATATAACATCCAAAATGGTCCTTGTGGACCAGTGCCAGGCAAAGAAGATTGACTAGTATGGGAAGATTTAAGGAGGTGAGGTTGATACGTGCCAGGTACCTTGCAAGGCCTCCTTTCTATCCCAATCCTCCCCACTTCCTCCAAGCAGACACTCCCATCTTGCCTCCTGTGTAGGCTTAAAGCAATTCATCCTGAGATGAATGACTTGAAATCAGTTGCCAGACACTTCCCCTTATGCTACCAATGTCACAGTCTCCGGTTCCTCCCTGAATGTTTTCTATTTTCTGCTCTGTCTGGACAGACCCAATTGTCTAACCCTGTCTGCTTCTAGCCTTACTTAGGAAAACTATGTTCCCTCCCTCCAAGCTGATGAATGCCCTGGCCATCCTTCATGCTCTGGGAAGGATTCTTACATGTGTTGGGAAGCTAAATGGGGGGAAGAGAAACATTTCATTTCAGTGGCCTGGTGGGCTGCCAGGGAGAGGAAAATCCTTGGACTGTCACCATTCAGGTTCCATAGATCCACAGCCAGGCTTCATTCAAGTCTTCTTGCCCAGAGGCTTATTCATTCCCTGCTCCCTGGAGCTAGGATAGAAAGAGAGAAGGAGAAAGGACAGGGAAGGAGAATTTAAAAAGAAAACGGGAGGGGTAGAATGAGGAGAGAGAGTGACAAAGGATGAGAGGGGAGGATTGGATGAAGAACAGACAGAGAGGATGATGGGAGAGAACAGAAGATGGGAGAGAAGATGCAGATGAAGGAAAGTGGTTAGTGAAGATGGTAGGGGGAGGTGAAGGAGAAAAGAGGGAGCTAAAAAGGCAAGAGAGAGAGCTGATAGATGATAAAGGGAGAGAAAGTCCAGGAAAACTGACAGAGAAACTAGATTGGAGGAGAGCAGTGTTTCTTTTGAATCTGTCTGAACTGGGGCCAAATGAGTCCAGAAATCCACTTGGGGAATATGGCAGTGATGATGGTAGGCACAGCAAAGGACCAGTTATGGTACAAAAAGAAGTGAGGAAGTCTGGGCTGTAGTTCTACCTGGGTGTGTGACCTTAATTAACACATTTCCTTCTCTATGCTTCAGTGTAGCCTTGAACAAATCATTTAGTTTCTCTGAACCTTAATTTCCTTATCTGGAAGGAATTGAACTAGATCATCAGTCCAGACCTGACATTCAGGGTTCATAAGATTCAGAATTGAAGGAACATAACTGATCATCTGGTCCAAGACCCTCAGAATGAGAATGGCAGTCCTGGGGTGGGCTCACAAACATTTAATAACAAGCTAATCCAGAAAAAATAATGTACAGGCACCACACCTTTCATTTAATCCTTTTCATTAATATTTTCTCTCTCACCTTTTTCTTGACCATCAGCAAAACAATAAATCAAGCTGTGATTTGTAGTTCTTGCTAATTTCCAAGGTTTAAACGTTCACACTGAAAATCCAACACTCAGCTCTTTGGAGCCTGGAAGAGTTGGCTTCGGTACTCCCTTGGGAGGTACCTCATTTCAGAGATGAGGAAAATAAGGCCCACAGAGGTTAAATAATTTACTGAACATCAGAACAGGAATATGAAACTAGGTCTTCCAACTATAAATCTAATATTCTTTCCATGACTCCCCCACACTGTTTGTGGCCGGGATCCTACAGGATGATCCAAGGACTCTAAAAAGAACTATATAGGGAAGTGTTTTGAAAGTTGCCTATGGGTGAAGTTATGACCTTACAGAAGAAAGGAGCCCAGAAGAAATAGATTAACCTTTCCCTGAAAAGACATGAATGAAACTTTGCTGTGGACAACCTTGTTTTCTTGTCTCAACAAGAAACAGTTTGGGTAAAAATTTTTGTTGTTATTTTTGTAGATTCATCAACTCTTGACACAATTGCATTAATTTTTGAGCCTACAGTCTGCTTCAGGGTGTCAAACAACCCCATAGTGTCTCAGTTATGCCACCAGGATAAATGGGACCATGATAATATTAGCCCCACCATCCCACCTCAAAGCTGAGATGGTGAATATTCTTAAATTCTTTGGGAAAATGAGAATGCACTAGAGAGGCAATTCTCAATATTCAGACTGGGCAGGATTATTATTTTTATTATTTCTGACAAAACGTGCAGCATGACAGAGTGTAGTAAATAAATAAAGTATACCTTCTATTGACTGCATAAAAAGTGTCTCACATATACTGTTATTTTCCAAGTGTGTTCATGATGAAGAAAATGTCCATTTGTTTAAAAGTGTTACTAGATTCCTAATAGCTTTTTGTCATCATGCATTTTCTAAATCTGGAATGCTTTCCCACTCCATCTCTGCTTCTTGGCTTCCTCAAAATCTTAGCCATAATTCTACCTTCTACAAGAAGTCTTTCCCAATCCTCCTTAAGGTTTAGGGCCTTACTGTTGTTTATTTTCTCCAATTTATCATCATCATCATCATCATCATCATCATCATCATCATCATTTATATGCAGCCTACTATGTACCAGGAACTATGCTTTACAAATATCTCATTTAGTTCTCATGGGTAGGTGTTATTGTTATCTTTATTTTAGAGTTGAAGAAACTGAGTCAAATGGAGATTTTTAAGTGACTTGCCCAAAATGGCACAGCTAGTAAGTATCTGAGAATTGATTTAAACTTAGGTCTTCCTGAGTCTAAGCTCAACACTCTATCTTACTTTGCCGCTGAGTTACAGATATCTTGATTCTACATTGTTGCCTGTATACCACCTTCCCCTTTAGCCTGTGACCTCCTTGGGACCAGGAACTGTTTTTTTTTTGTTTTTTGTTTGTTTTGATTTTTTTTATCTTTCTTTGTTTACCCATTGATTAACACAGTTTCAGGCGCATAGTAGGTGTTCAGTAACTAGTTGATGACTTAATATATATTGTTAATACAACTATCATCATGGGGGGGGTTCAAGAATTTTTTTTTAATAAAAAAGAGATATTCAT
Source organism: Gracilinanus agilis (assembly GCF_016433145.1). Taxonomy (NCBI): domain Eukaryota; kingdom Metazoa; phylum Chordata; class Mammalia; order Didelphimorphia; family Didelphidae; genus Gracilinanus; species Gracilinanus agilis. The sequence continues at coordinate 469,999,808 of NC_058133.1, forward strand.
GCTTGAAAACACTAGGAGTCACTGGAGTTTGGTTTTAAACTGTGCTCACTGCAAAGGGCTGGACAAATATTTGCCTTCTTTTTTTCTCAAAGAGATTATAGAATTTAGAGCGTGGAGGGAACTTAGAGATCATGTAGTCCAGGATTGCATATGTATATAGTTCTCCAAAGGGTAAGGGAATTTTGTTTAGGGAGTACAATGAATAGCTGGTAAATAACTATATTATCTTACTGAAATATTCTAAAAGCAGTAGTGAAAAATTTGTTATATTATTATAATTTTCTTTATAAAAATAAGTAAAATATGTGTTTTATTTCTTATCTTCATATGCATGGTAAACTCTAGAATCTATTTCATTTTGCATCAAATAGAGAATATTGGAAGGTTTATTGAAACCAAGGAGAAGGAGCAGCTAGGGGGCTCAGTGGATTGAGAGCCAGTCCTAGAGACAAGAAATCCTGGGTTCAAATCTGATCTCAGATACTTCCCAACTGTGGGACTCTGGGCAAGTCACAACTCCCATTGCCTAGCTCTTACCACTCTTCTGGCTTGGAACCAATACACAGCATTGATTCTAAGATGGGTTTAAAAACCATCTTAGGGTTAAAAAAAGAATAGGGACTGTCTTTTGCCTTTTGGTGTATCTCTAACACTTAGCACAGTGCCTAACAAATAGTAGACACTTCAATGTGTACTGATTGATTAAGGAGGTCCCAGTTGAGAACATTATTGTGATGAAGATATCTTACCAAGTATAGTCAGGTGGTTTTGGTGCCCTTCACTTCTCTTATACAAGCATACATTGGAGATAATTCAATTCCAGACCACCTCAATAAAATGAATATTGGAATAAAGCCAGCCACATGAATTTTGGGGGTTTCCCAGTGCATATAAAAGTTATGTTTACACGGTGTACTATAGAATTATGTCTAAAAAATGGATATACCTTAATTTTAAAAAAATATTTCATTGCTTAAAAAATGTTAACCATCATCTCAACATCTGAACCTTGGGCAACTCATAACCCTATTGCTGATGAAGGGTCTTTTCTTGATGTGGTTGGCTGCTGACCAAAATGGACAATGGTGGCTGAAAGATGGGGTGACTGTGGCAATTTCTTAAAATAAGAATGAAGTTTGATGTATCAGCTGACCCTTTCACTTGAACACTTAGAGGACATTGTAAGGTTATTATTTGACTTAATTTCAAAATTGTTGTCTCAGGGAATAGGGAAGCCCAAAGAGTTGACAGCATAGTCAGAACACACCCCATATTTATTGGTTAAGTGCACTGTCTTACATGGGCATGGTTTGTGGCACCCCAAAATGATTATAATAGTAACACCAAAGTCACCCCATCTTTCCTCATCTGAAAACTGAGACTTATGATGCCACTAGACCTTACCTCCCTCATGGGTTGTTTTGCAGAAACTGTTTTGTAAATCTTAAATGACAATAGAAATGTGAGCTTTCATTACTATACATGGTTGCCTACATAGCAACTCAGTTAGTGGGGACAGCCCTGGACTTGGAATCTTGGTAAAACCAAGAGCCCTGGCAAAAATGGTATCCCTTTCCTGTCCTATCTTGTCCTGATTCCAGCTCAGCCTTCACAGCTATCCTATGGAGATTAGATGCATTGTCAAATGATTCAGTATCAGAAAGGAATGTGGTAGGGGTAGTTAGGTGGTATAGTGGATAGAGAGTCCCAGAGATGGGAGATCCTGGGTTTAAATGTGCTTTCAGATGCTTCCTAGCTGTGAGACCCTGGGCAAGTCAATTAACCTCACTGCCTACCCCTTACCATCCTGCCTTGGAACCAATACACAGTATTGATTTCAAGATGGAAGATAAGGGTTTAAAAGAAAAACTATAAAAGTCATTGGTATTAGCTTTATTCTCATTGATAGAACACCTTTTTAGGCGACTAGGTAGCACAGTGGAAAGGGCTAAGCCTGGAGTCAGGAGGACCTGGGTTCATTCAAATCTGGCCTCAGATGCTTCCCAGTTCTGTGACCCTGGCCATGTCACTTAACCTCATTTGCCTAGCCTTCATTCTTCTGTCTTAGAGTTGTTACTAGGACAGAAAGTAAGGGTCTTAAAAAGAAACAAATGTGATTTTATAGGTGGAAATGCCACTAAAGATATATGACCAGTTGCTGTGCCAATGAACCCAAAGAAGTACCTTTCTGCCTGACTTGCAACTGAAGCCTTCTGTTGTCTTCCTCCTTTGAATGTGAGCTCCTTGAGAGCAGGGACTGACTTATTTTTGTGTTTGTAGCTCAAACACTTGCCATTGCTTTCTTTTGTTCACTTATTCAAAGCCTACCTCAGAGCCTTAATGGCTTTGTGATCCTTAGCCAGTCACTTAAAAAAAATCCTTATCTTCTGGTTTAGGATTAATGCCAAATAGAGGTTCCAGTGCAGAAGAGTAGAAAGGACCAAGGAAATGGGATTAAGTGACTTGCCCAGGGTCACACAGCTAGGAAGTATCTGAGACCAGATATCCACTGAACCACCTGGCTGCTCTGGCAAGTCACTTTTGAAGCTCTCATGCTCAGTTTTTTCATCTGTTAAATAGGGATGATAATAATACCCGTAATACCTTAAAGAGTCACATCCTTTCTCATCTTCAATTCTCTCATACATAAAATAGCAAATTTGCTCATGAAAGACCCCATGAATCAGTGAGTGGACAGAGAGCTGTCCTCAGAGTCAGCAGGTCTCTTATTCAAGTCCTGCCTCTGACATATCCTAGTTGTGTGACTTTGAGGAAATCACTTAAACTCTCAGAATTAACCAGTTCTGGTTAACTCTCGAAGATCTTAAGTTTCGGAGTAGCTCCTTATTGGACTGGTAGAAGAAAGTTCTATCCTGATGAAATCACGGGACATAGGCTACCAAAAAGGAAATGTTCCTGAAATGCTTATGGAGTAAGTATAAGACTCAAATGAGATTATATATATATAAAATAAAGTGTTTTGCAGACTTTAAAGGGCAATATAAATGTTGACTATGTTCACTGTTATTATACCCAAGGCAAAGTCATATGATATGCATGGATACTCTGGGATTCCAAGAAAACAAGTCAGAAAGTATCTTTTTTGAAAGAACTTTGGGAGTAGAAATCCAGAAGAAAACATGATTTATTACTTGTCTACATGGATATGTGACTGGGGGTCTTGGTTTTCAAAGATGACTCTATTACAAAAATGAATAACATAGAAATAGGATTTGAGTGATAATATATGTATAACCCAATGAATTGCTCGTCAGCTCCAGGAAGGGGGAGAGAAGAGGAGAGACAAAAAGAATCATGTAACTATGGAAAAAAATCTAAAAACAAAATAACATTTAAAAATATCTCTTTTGTGTGGATTGAAGAATTGAGGATCTTCTGTTCTGGTGAGAGTCCTTGTCTCCCTCCTCCTTCTCCCATCCAGGAATGCTAGGGCTACTTGTGCTCCCCTCCAATCTCATATTTATTTGTCAACATATATATTATCCTCCCACCCCTTAGAATGTAATAAATTCCATGTAGTCAGAATCAGTTGGATCTCTCATACCTAGTATAGGGCTTGGAATCCAATTGGTGCTTCCTGAAATGCATGTTGAATGGAATTGAGTGGCAGGGGTCATTTTAATTCCCAATATCATAGCTTCCAGTTATACAGACCTTTGTACATGCTGTCCTCTGAAAAAGAAAATACTGGGAATAGGGGAATAACTAGACGCCAGACAAACTTGGGACACCTCCTCATAACACCTCTTTCTAGCCACTTGATACTGGCAATTGCCCTTGTACAGTATCATCCCCATTTTACAGATGTGGAAACTGAGGTTCAAAGAAAATGAAGTTGAAGCCCTCACATTTAATCACAGTCAAGAGTTTTTTTGTGCCCTTCATTTTCCTTGTAAGTTTCTTATCTGGTAAAAAAAAAAAAAGCTAGTATGGACAAACATTGAATAGAGGGGTAGAACTGATATTTGAACTCAGGTCTTCTGACATCAGGCTAGAATTCTTGCCACTGAACCATATGATTACAAGAAAGCCCTTTATTTGAGGTTGTAGCTTTCTCAGGAATCTTCAGAGATATTTAAAATAAATTATGAAGTCCCTGTGGAGAAATGAAAAGAGAATGACCCTGGTTGCTAGCAAGCAGATACACAAATTGGCTGTTGTTGGAGGCAGGGAAAGGTTGTGGATAAAGAATGCAAAGCCAGCTTCTCTTGTAGGCAAGAAATATTGCTTTCAGGTCAACTCTGGGATACGTTCTTCCAAGGGTCCTCTGTCTTTTCAAGATGGCGGTCCCTCAGCCCTCTCCTTAGCCCAAGCTCTCAACTATCATGCCCCAGGGAAGTGTATGTGGTCCTGGCATCTCTCTCATCTCCAAGGGTCACCACAGTAGCCCTAGAGCAGAGATCAGAATGGCAGCTAGGCTGACCTCTGAAGGTTGGGCATCTTCCAGTGGCCTCAAGATGTGAGGACTCCCTAAATAAGGATAAGGAAGACAGTGGGAAAATGTGTATGTACGTGTGTATAAATGTGTGTGTATGTGTGCATATGGAAGTCAGGGGCTAACAGAAATGTTTTCCTCATTTGTACTGAGTAGCCTCCTCCCACTACCCTCCCATAGGGTTATGGCCTCTAGGATTGGCTCAGCTGCTGCATTTCCTAGCTCTGACTCACTAGTATTTCTTAAACTGCTGCCTCCCAAATCCCAGTTAGATATGTTTTCTACCTCATTTGGCGCTTGTCAAAGGTGCTTGGTTGACACAGCCTTTAGCAGAACAGAGGCCTCTCTTTTCCCCAGTCTAGTGCCAAGAATTCCAATCCTGGCTTTTTAGAAGGAGAAAATTAAAGAGAACATTCTCTCTGAGTCACTAAGGACCCTAATTCATTGTGAAGATGGCCCAGCCAGAGACCAAGGTGACCCATGACTGGGTAGGGATTATTTGGAATTGCCCAGGCAGACAGATGTCCCCCTGGTACTCTCTGCCTAGTACATAATATGTCAATAGCATTTCAAGAAAAAGGATTGAATTTGCCCCAGAGGCAGGGTTTGCGTTGGAAGTAAATGGAGGAATTAGGGAGGGACAGACTGAAATCTTTAGACCAGGATGTGCTGGAGCCAGCTCATACCAGCTCAGGAAGGCCTATGCTAAATTTTCAGCATGAACATTTTTCACTTGGAAATTGGCAAATGCTACAAAGCAGAACATGATTTATTATGTTGTTGATTATGTAGACTTAGGAAAGTACCGAGAAAATATAGATTAGTGAAGATTATAATCTACATTATAAGTAATGCAAATTAAGCATTTATATATAAATATATAAATAAAATATTAAAAATAAATTAAAAATATATATACACTTTTATCCCCCTGGAGAACTGGTCTTTAAACATTGACCAGCACATCTTTATCTCTAGGTGGCTCTTTGGTGTATCAGAATTTTCATCTGATGAGAGAACTTATGGAATTGATGATCTGTACTGGAAAAGTCCCACTTTCTGGGGTACCAGGCAGGAGTTCCCCTCATTCACTCTGTGCCATCAAATAAAATTGGATATCCCAGACCAGTCAGGTCTTCCTGAAAAATACCAGTCAACCTAGAGTATTGGAAGGTTAAAATTGACAATATTTTTAGAGTATCCAAACAAAATCTCAGTATTATTAATAAGTCACAGGACTCCCCAAGTCAAGGCAGTTATAGGAAGAGAAGAGAATGGATCAAGGATATATGACAAACAGGTTAAAAACTTTACAGAAACACATTTGGAATAAAACAGAACACAACTTTATCAAAGACTAGTAAAGGGTCTTAAAATCAGAATCCTCTGGAGACTGATGATTACTTTTTAATTATTTATTAAATAGTGAAAAGTGGGACAGAAAGAGAAAAGGCATATAATCACATGGCTGGTTGCCTAACTAACCCAAACTTGCTGCTCACCACCTGTCCCTTTTGATTCTTTGCTTTTTTTTTTTTTTTTTTTTTTTTTACTTTACCCATTTTACTTTGCTTTGCTAGGAAACAGCCACTGCTTGGCCAGAAAAAGAACCTTTAAGATTCCTAGATCCATCTAGGATCTCCTGTGACATCACTTTTTCTGGGTCACCCTGATTGGGTAGACTTGACTTCAGTTTGGCTCGGAGACTGGTCTTTATCCAGGAGCCATATGGACAAGAGGCAAGCATCATATGAATGCCAGAGAGCCACCAGGCTTCTGGATGGCATCCTCCTTATACAAATAAGCCTCAGGTCTTGTTCTTAATCCAGTCAAATGGTTAGGGCTGAACGGAAATCCAACTCACTAGAGAAACACCCCAAGACTGATCTTAGGGTACCAAGAAAAGGGATGCAAACTAGTGTTCAGTTCTCACAAGGCTGATGTAAGGTCCACACCACTGGGTTTATGGAATGGGACTGATATTGCTTTATTTTTTGATGGACTCTATGAAACAGCTAAGATTGGACAATGGAACCAAGAAGTCCTCTATGAAGAACACCTAAGTGAAATCAACCAACAATATGTCAACAAAGAATGGTTGAATAAATGTTTGAATGAGATATTCATTTACAGAAATGATAGAGTTTATGATAGCTAACTGGCTCTTTGCTACCAGAAATTAGAGAAGGTTCACTCTCAGGGATCATGGACCTATTGCTTGAGTCAGATTTTTTTTTAACCTTTACTTTCTGTTTTAGTAACAATTCTAAGACAGAATAGCAGAGGCAATTGGGGTTAATGACTTGCCCAGAGTCACACACCTAGGAAGTGTCTAAGACCATATTTGAACTGAACTCTGCCTGGCACTCTATCAGCTGTGCCACCTAGCTGCCCCCTGAGGCAGATTTTTGTAAGGAAATGGTAGAATCTGAGCGGCGTATCATTGCAAGTTGCAAAAATGAGCCATCTAGGAATACCTAGAAAGACACAAACAAGTGGCTAGAAGCTTGCTTTCATTCAAAACTATGACTATGGGGGCAGCTGGGTAGCTCAGTGGATTGAGAGCCAGGCCTAGAGACATGAGGTCCTAGGTTCAAACCCGGCCTCAGCCACTTCCCGGCTGTGTGACCCTGGGCAAGTCACTTTTGACCCCCATTGCCCACCCTTACCAATCTTCCACCTATGAGACAATACACCGAAATACAAGGGTTAAAAAAAACAAACAAACTATGACTATGGTTCAAAACTGTATCATTGTCATTCAAAACTAATAGACACTAATATCCCATGCTATAACTACAAATCCCCAAATAGTAAATATTTAAATTTAATAATTCAACAAATTAATATTTGTTAAATTATTCAACAAATATTATATCTATTGTTATATTTGTTTATATGAGTTATAGCTATTAAAATGTCCTAAAATGTCAGAGATAACTGGTATTATTATGAAAGTAGTTATGAACATGGGGACATCTTGGACCCTGGATCACAATTTAAGAACTACTGATTTACAATTGCTCACCATCTCTAAGTAGGGGGAAGGAAAGGAGGGGGAAGATAGTTTGGATCTTATAATTTTGGAAAACATGTTGAAAATTACTATTACATGTAATTGGGATAATAAAATATCTATGAATTTTGAGAACTCTTTAAAAGAATGACTGATTTAGGGGAATGATTGAATGAATGAATTATGAAATATATATTAAAGGGAATATTATTGTGTGTTAAGAAATGAAGAGACGATTTCAGAGAAATTTGGGAAGACTTGTATGAACTGATTCATGGGTTTGAATCCTGCCTTTGACTTACTCATGCTGGCTGTCTGATCCTTAATCTTTCCATGCCCCAGGCAACTCTGCGTGTGAAGACTGGGAGAACAATTCATGCTATAACCTCATTAATATGAAAATGAACAATTCTGAAAGCTACAAGTACTCTGAATACGTCACTGATCAACCATGATCCCAGAGGACCAATAATGCAAAATGCTATCTATATCTTGACAGAAAAGTGATGGACTCAAGAATAAAACATACTTTTGTGGATAGGGCCATTGCAGGAATTCTTTTTGTTTGGTTATGTGTTTTTATAATCCTTACTGTGTCTTAGAATCAATATTGTATATTGGTTTCAAGGCAGAAGAGTGATAAGGGCTAGGCAATGGGGGCTAAGGGACTTGCCCAGGTCACACAGCTAGGAAGTATCTGAGATTACATTTGAACCCAGGACCTCCCATCTCTAAGGCCTGGCTCTCAATCCACTAAGCTCTCTAGCTGCCCTTTGGTAACATCTTAATATGAGATTTCTAAGTTTATAAAATAATCACAAAATGTAATCACTGTAAACTTATCATAAAATGCAACTTTTTCAGTTAAAAGATACATGTACAACTTTGAGCTTTAACATATATTAAATTAATAATATTATTTATAATATTGATTTATATTTTAATTTATATTTTATTTATAATAATTGCATCATAAAATTATGATTATAATAATAATAAAAGTAATATTTGTTTTTATTTTTGAAGGCAGGAAAGGCTTTAACACGTTCAAAAAAATGCAACCTCATAGAACTTAAACTTCAGTCTACAAACAGTCAAGACAGCTCTCCATCCAAACTTCAGACTCTACCCCTAAGGCATCAGGCTCTGATAGCTAAACTTTCAGCATTTTCCCCCCAGAACCAAGCCTTCCTGATCTTATATGTTCTCTCATTAATTGGTAACATTTATATAGCACTTTGTGCCAGATTCTGTGGTACTAAGCACTTTACACCTAATGTCTCATTTGGACTTCACAACAACAACCTTGGGAGATAGATGCTATTATTATCCCCATTTTACAGATGAGGAAACTGAGGCAGACCAGAGATTAAGTAGCTTACTCAGGGTCACACAGCTAGTAAGTGTCTGAGACTATATTTGAACTCATTCTACCTGACTCTAGGTCTAGCTCTCTATCCACTATGCCACCTAACTGCCCCATAACTTAAAAACAAAAACAAAATACTGTCCCCTGAATAGGCTCTCAGCTATTCCACTTCCACCTCCATGCCCGTGGTTAGGCAGTTTTTCATGCTTAGAGCATCCCTCTTCTCTCTCTTGTCATGTTGAATGCCTTTGTTATTTTGTCATTTTTCAGTTGTGTCTGACTCTTTGTGCCCTGATTTGGGGTTTTCTTGGCAAAGATACTAGAGTGATCTTGCCATTGCTTTCTCCAACTCATTTGGCAGATGAGGACACTGAGGCAAACAGGGTTAAGTGACTTATCTAGGATCACACAGTTAACAAGTGCCCATTGATGGTTTTGAACTCAGGAAGAGGAATTTTCCTGACTTTATGTCTTGGTGCTCTAACCACTATGCCCTATCCTTGGATGCCTACCCATCCTTTAAGACCTAACTCAAAGGCTACTTTGAGGTCCTGGATTGCTTCTTGGCTCTTCTTCAGCCTCTCCCTCAGCCCCTTTAGGTTAGGGAGGTTGTAGAGGGGCTTCCTGTGTTACGTGGAAGGTTGGACTAATATGGACTATTCCTTGCATCTGTGGATAGACTCTTGCATCCCACATTCACAGATGCTTTGGGAGAGCTTGGCTTTCTCCAGACCTTGGTCCCCTCCAGTGCCTGAGGATGGCAGCCAGTCTACTAGCAGCAGCTACAGAAGGTTCAATTGATAGATGACAACCAGTCAAGGGAAGCTGAGTGTGAGGGACAGCCTTTCTTTAAGAGGCAGCAATATCTTCAGCATCACTACCAGGGTCTGCTCTAGATATTCCTGATCTTGAAGGAAGATTTTGCTTCTGAGCCCCAAATCCTTACCCTGTCATTCCATGTCTTGAGTATTTTCAGCAAATGATAACACAAAAGAACCTTTGTCCAAGCAAATCCCCTGATTGAATGATGCTAACCCTTCTTCCGCGTTTATCTAAGTCCTACCCATCCTTCTAAGTCATACCAACAAGTATTTATTGAACACCTACTATGTGCAAGCCATATGAAAAAAAAAGAAAAAATGGCACATATGTGGGGACACTAATCCCTGATCTGAGGACCTCAGAGTTTGGTGGGGGATACAATATGGAAACAATTATTCACCAAGAAGAT
>NC_058133.1:470013090-470047177 GCF_016433145.1 Gracilinanus agilis
CTTCCTTCCTTCCTTCCTTCCTTCCTTCCTTCCTTCCTTCCTTCCTTCCTTCCTTCCTTCCTTCCTTCCTTCCCAATTGGGGTTAAGTGACTTGCCCAGGATCACACAGCTAGGAAGCATCTAAGACCACATTTGAATTCAGGTTCTCCTGATCCCAGGCTTGGAACTCCATCCACTGAATTACTTAACTCCCCCAACATAACCCATTTCTGGATTTATTGTACTAAATCTCTGCCAAAGACATGCAACAAAATAGAGGAAGGGAAAGGCATGAGATGAAATGCTGAAGGCAGAAGGGTTTGTTTAGGCTTGCTGTGCCTTTCCCCCACATCTTTACTTTTTCACTGCTGGATTCTATTGAGGGGTTTGGGGTTTGTTTGTTTTATTTTTGTTAATCTATGGGATTATTTGCAGAGTGCTATCAAGGACTGGCATCAGGACTCTGTGTGCTCCTTAAATCACTGTCTGCCATAAATAATTAAATTGCTAAAGCCTCTAACCTTCTAGAATGTTGCTCTAACACTGGATTTAAAACTGGAAAATCTAGGTTAAGTTCTGGTTCTCCCATGAAACTAGTAAAGTAGCCTTAGTCAAGATGAGTCTGAATTTCTTCTTTAAAACTGAAATAGAGGGGCAGGTAGGTGGCACAGTGGATAGAGCACGAAGACTGGAGTCAGGAAATCCTGGATTCAAATCTGATTCGGACACTTCCTAACTGTGTGACCTTGGGTAAGTCACTTAACCCCAATTGCCTAGCCAGTGCAGCTCTTCTGTTTTAGAGTTGTTACAAGTAAGGATTAAAAACAAAACAAAATTGAAAGACAATAAGATACTATCTACTCCCTACGACAGATATTTAGAGGAGCAAATGAGACAATGAAGGTAAAAGACTTTTACAAGCATTAAGTGCCCTATAAATGTGATATACCATTCATTTAGTTAATGGACAGAAGTAAAGCTTACACTGGACACTGAATTAGGAATAGAGAGGCAGTGTTTAAATAAGATTAGATCTCCACACTCCTAAAGTTTACAGTCTGGTTTGGGAATAAGATATAAAGATAAATAATTATAACAAATGATTAGAGAAGTGCATGGGGGACTTGCAAAATAAAGTTAGGGGAATTCTTAGGAGGGAGATACTGCCAACTGGTAGAAGAATAGACTTCCCAGAGGAATGATCATTTGAGGGATGCTTTAAAAGAAGAGCCAGCCTTAGAAGACGAATAATATTTGCTGTGTGACTCTGGGAAATGTATTTAAATTCTCAGGAGTCTAGACAATTCTATAATAATAACAACAACAATAATAATAGCACTCATTTATAGAGAATAATTCATTTGATTCTTGTGACAACCCTGGGAGATAGACTATGATTATTTTTTTTTACAGATCAATAAACTGAGGCATAAAGATGAATGGATTTGTCTAAAGTCCCAAGGCTAGTAAGTATCTGAGCTAAGGTGCAAAATCAGGTTTTTGGTTTTTTTACTCCAAGTCCATGGAGCCCATCTAGCTTTCTCACAAGTTCCAGAAAAAGTACCGGCTTACATTGTAGAAAGTTTTCCCTTTTCTCAGTTCCTAGTCACCGTCCCTTTAAAGGAGAGATTAGAATGTAGTAGGTGGACCTGGTGAAGAAGAGCATCATTATTGATTTACAGAGCCTGTTTTGAGAGACTTATTTCTCCTGTGGCTTTAGTGTGCATGGGGAAAGGGTAAAAGGCAATGGAGAATGAGACAGAGGCAGAATGGCCTCATTTTTTCCTTTCTCTCTCTTCTCAAATGGCCAACTAGCCCTATACACTTGAAGGGCTACTCTCAGGAGGACCTGAAAATAAAGCTTGCTGTTAGTCAGAGGTAAGAGGGCCCTTTCTGAAATCTTCCAGCTGTGCTGGCAGTGGTTGAAAGGAAGTTGGTTTCTAGCCCATTAAACACAGTCACCTTGTTCAACAGAAGGTTCCTCTCCTCCTCTGGGGCAGATCGCAGCAGATCGAGGACATTTTAGCCAGAGTTCATTTCTATTTTAGCTGACAGCAATTTGTGTGCCTACCAGGAAACCAGGGGTGGTTTGAAAATAGAGAATTGCTCATGAGCTCTTGCAATTGTGACCAACACCTGGCTATTATTTCTCGGTATCGCTTCTTGGCTAGAAAGCAAGAAAACAAAAGACAAAAATAAAAAAATGCAGAGTAGAGACTCCTAAGTGTGCCTGGTGCTGTTGAAAGGCAAGGAGGTGGCTCTGAAGGAATGAGTATGAGCCTGATGAGGTACTAGTCCCATTATACAGGTTTATAGCATTGTAGACTTAGGTGTGGAAGGGACCATAAAAGACCATCTGGCCCAACCTCCTCAACTTAGAGGGAAGGAAACTGAGCGGTGAAGTGATTTGTTCAGGGTCACAGACCTTTAGTATGTCAGAGGCAAGATTTGAACCCCAAATTTCATACTGAGTCAATACTGCCATTTTTGCTTCACGCAGTGTGCTATCTTAGTGCATGGCTACTCCTTTAATCAGCTCAGAGCCTCCCAATGTCTTATTAGACAGTCACCAAAAAACCCACCCAACAAACCCAAACCCCAGACAACTAGAACAATAGGTTTAGAAAATAATGGATCTTTAGATATTACTAACAGGGGGCAGCAAGGTGGCACAGTGACTAGAGAGCCAGGTCTGGAGTCAGGAAGTCCTAGGTTCAAATCTGGTCTCATATACTTCCTATCTGAGTGACCCTGGGCAAGTCACTTCTCTCCATTCGCCCAGCCCTTAATGTTCTTCTGTCTTAGAACTGATACTAAGATAGAAGGCAAGGGTTTTAATATACACATATACATACAGACCCACACAGACAAAGACACTACTCAGTACTTGTTTACATTAGTTTGCTAGGATCATCAAGTCACAGAATTTGAGGACTACAGATGACCTAAGATATAATCTAATCTAGAAGTTTTAAGCTTTTTTTCCTGTCATAGACCCCTCTAGTAGTCTGATAAAGCCTTTCTCAGAATATTGTTTTAAAATATATAAAATGAAATACATGGAATAACAAAGGAAACCAATTATATGGAAATAGTTATCTATATTATGTTTTCTATCTATCTATCATCTATCTATCTATCTATCTATCTATCTATCTATCTATCTATCTATCTATCTAAAATACATATTCATGGACTCCCAATTAAGAACCCTGAACTAGTCCAACTTTCTCATTTTATAGATGGGGAAACTGAGGCCCATAGAAGAGAAATGATTTTTTTCCAAGACTGAGGAGGAACTAAAAACTTCTGATTCTCATTTCAGTGTTTCCCATCCTTCAATGGTTCTGTCCAGTTTCTCAAAACAAAAAAAAACCAAGTTTTTGGATTTTAAAACAAAATAACTTATCTGTTCGACTTCCTCAACATCTCTTGAAATCTCTCTCCTCTCTAATCAAGCCACAACTACTCTAGGTTAGGTACTAATCATCCCTCATTTAGATTATTGCAGTAGCCTCTGGATTAGTTTTTCTGTAATCAGTTTTTCTCTTCTCCAATTCATTCTTCACATAGTTGTCAAAGAAATGTTCTTAAACACAGGTCAGTTTGTTTAACTTTTGTGCTCCAGAAACTTCATGGGCTCCCTGATCCCATTTGTTGGATCACTTTCTGTCAAAAATAGCATAGCTGGGGGCAGCTGGGTAGCTCAGTGGATTGAGAGTCAGGCCTAGAGATGGGAGGTCCTAGGTTCAAATCTGGCCTCAGACACTTCCCAGCTGTGTGACCCTGGGCAAGTCACTTGACCCCCATTGCGCATCCTTACCACTCTTCCACTAAGGAGCCAATACACAGAAGTTAAGGGTTTAAAAAAAAATAGCATAGCTAATAATTTCTTGAACTACCTTAAGACAATTTGATCCTTCAGAAGATAGAAGAGCCAAAAAGAGGGAAGTTCAGTAGCACTTAACAGGGAATAACTAGTTTCTGGGAATGTATAGGGTTCATGAAATATAAGGATATGAAAACGCAGACATAGACTAGTTCAATGATGGGCAAACTTTTTAAAGAGGGGCCAAAGGAAAGGAAATGCTCATCTGTCAAGTCTGTTTCTCTGGCAACTCTTTCGAAGTTTCATTGTATTGTATTCTACTCATTGTATTTGCCAGATTAGGAATAATGTCATGTGGCTGGATAGAACATTTCAGGGGGCCACATCTGTCCCGCAGTCCGTAGTTTGCCCATCACTGGACTAGTTGATAATTCAATTATATGGACTCAGACCTTGTTAAATGATTAGGTTCCAAAGTAGTTAAGAGCTTAATGTTGACCTAGCAGGAGATCTCCAGTGGAATGTCCAGGGATTTGCATCTGGCCCTATGCTTTTGTACATTTTTATGAATTACTTGGCTAAAGAATGGATACCACACTCATTAAATTTACAGATGAGATTCATCTGGGGGAGACAGCTAATTCCTTGGATGATAGGTCAGGATCCCAAAAGATTCCATCAGCTTTAGGCTGAAGCCTAATAAAATTCAATAGAGCTAAAAGTTTAGATCTTAGACTTAGATGAAAGAAATCAACCTAATGAGTGTAGAATGGGGGCAAGGAGGCATGTTTAGAAAAAAAGTTGATAATGTAAAAAAATCTCTTTCTCTCTCTGCAATCTAAACTCCTCCATTTGGCATTTTATGGACTGTAAATTCAATATGAGTCAGAAGTGGGGATGTGGCTGCCAGAAAAGCCAAGGCAACTTTGAGCTGAATGCTAACTTCTATCGCTTCCAGAAATGAGACGAGGCATCTGCACACTCTTCCCTAGTTAGATGACATGTGTTCTGTTCTAAGCAACACAGTTTGGGAAGAATATTGGGAAACTGGAGAGAATTTAGAAGAGAGCAACCAGGATCAGGCAAAAGCTCTGAAGGCCCTGCTTTATTGGGATTATGTGGAGGAACTGGTGATGTTTTACCTGGAGAATAGAAGACTGAAGATGGGAGGGGAGGCAATTGGTATCTGTGTCTAAGTATGTGAAAGATTATCATGTTCAAGGTGAAATAACGTTTCCTTTTTGACCTCCAATGGGCACAGCCAGCAACAATGAGTAAAGGTGTAGAGGCAAATTTAGGTTTGATGTTCAAGGAAAACCTTCTACCAGTTACATCACAGCTGACCCCAAATGGGCTCTTGCAGGGGACAGTGGGTTTGCTACAGGAATATGCTGGCCACTGTTTAACAACTGGCTCCCTGGAGGAAAAAAAAAGAAACCAAAATTCTGGACACACTATTAAATTTAATCTGCATTTTAACATTTTATCCATCATTTTATTAAGTCTAGATAATGAACAAAACAATTAAGCCCTGGTTTTGTAGAGTTTGCTCATTTCTAAAGTGTAAACGCTCTCATTCAAAAGTTAACAATTGGCTCTCTAGAGCTGGTAGGAGCTAGATTTGACACACCTTTGGTTCCTTCTCACTGGAGGTCTTTAGGAAAGGTTATATGACCCCTTCTGGGATATTCCAGAGTTAGGATTATTTTGGGGTATCCGACTGAATGACTGCTGGAGTCCCTTGGAACTCTAAAAATTCCATGCCCCTTTACCTCCAACCTATGCCTTGAATGATCTCTTCTCTTCAAGCCCTTAGTACTCTTTAAGATTAAGCTCAAGAACCATCTTCTTAATGAAAGAGACAGACAGACAGACAGAGACACAGAGACACACAGAGACAGAGAGACAGAGACACACAGAGAGACAGAGAGACAGAGAGAAAGAGAACCACTTTTCTCTCCCACAGATCACTTTGTATTTATTCTGTATATGTATATATCCTATATTAACTCACCTCTAAACATTTGTCTTGCTGGTAGAATATAAGCTCCTTGAAGGCAAGGACTCTCTTATTTCTGCATTTTTTATTTCCTAGCATCTAACACAATGCCCAGCACATAAGAGGTGTTTAATACTGATTGATTGGATCTCAGAATAGCAAAATTATTTAAATTTAGGTTTAGCTTAAAGATCAGTAAATAAATATGTAAATAAATAAGCATATAAATATATACATGAAATTCTTTTTTTTTTTTTGTTAAGAAACTGAGATAATATGTAAGAGCTCAGCCCTTAAGGAGTCTCTGTGCTTAAGACCTCTGGCCATTTATAGAAGAGAATGATATACAATACTTCTCTAGGAACCTACAAAATATATAAGAATACAAATAAAGAACAAACTGAGTGCCTGGACGGCCTCTTTTTATCATCATGGAGGTCTCACCTGTCTCCCTTTCTTGGCAAAACATGATTTTTGCAATTCTAGTATAACAATGACTGACTTCAATCCAGTAGACATTGCATAGGCCATCTCACACCACATCCTCATTTTATAGATGAGGAAACAGAGGCCCAAATAATTGGAGTGGCAAGCCCAAAGAAACAATGACAGTAAACAGCTGGACTTAAATTTGAACTTTAACCAAGCCCAAGTCCCGAAATCTATCTACTTCATCACTGCCAATTTAATACAGGTTCAAGCTTAGAAACTACTGGTTGCAGCTGCTGCTTTCCTGCTCAATAATTTTGCCTCTAGGATTATGGCAAGATGTTTCCAAAGGGCTTCTGAGGCAACAACTAGGATCAATAGTTGGAAGTTCCAGAAAGAAAAATATTGATTCAGTATGGAGGAGAACTTCCTGACTATTGGAGCTGTCCAAAGATAGAATGAACTGTTTTATGAAATAATGATTTCCCTGTCAATTGTTCAAGCAGAAACTGGACAATTACTTAAAAGGAATTGTATAAGGTAGATCTATGTACTGGGCAGGGACTTGGATAAGATGACCTCTAAGACCCCTTGCAGCTCTGGTATTCAATGATATTTCACCCCAAAGTCTAAGGCAGATAATTTTTCTTTAATGAAACCATCTCCTTCTTGCTCCTTGAAAAACTCTCCTGACCTTCCAAAATACTATATGAAGAGTAAATCATGTGCTACCCAGAAGTCAAGAGGTGAGCAATATGTTTTTGTCATATGACTCATTCTATAAGGCAATGGGGTCCCCAAATGGAGAACAAGGCTAACTTCCTCCCACAATGAAACAGCCAGGTGTGAGCTGAACTTGAGTTTCTTCAGCTGCAGTCTTCTGGGACATGTACCCGGAGAATGTTCAGCATGGCTAAATAAGACCTCATTTCTTTCTCAAACTTTCAGGCTGACAGGTGCAACTTATTAAAATCTTCAACGCACATGATGGGTCTATCTAAGGGCAGCTGGTATTTTCTGTCTTGAAATTAAAAAAAAAGTGAGGAGAATAAATAGCCGTTTATGAGATTTCCTTATGGAGAGCTGAGTTATCATTCAGATCTCTCACTATCTGATGCCCTCTCATGGGAATGTAGAGAGTGTTTGCAGGAGCTGATGACTTATCAGGGCAATACTCTTTTTTTTCTTTTATTCAAAGATATTTTATTTTCCCAATTACATGCAGTAACCATTTCCCACATGTTTTCTGAAATTATAAGATCCACATTGTCTCCCTTCCTTCCTCCCCTTATGCCTCTCAGAGATGGTAAATAATTTAATCTGGATTATAGATGTATTACCATGAAAAATATACTTCCATATTGATCATTGTTGCAAGAGAACACTCATATAAAACCAAAACCCCCAAATAAATCTGTAAATAAATGTGGAAGATAGTATGCTTTGATCGGCATCTGACTCCAGTAGTTCTTTATCTGGAGGTGGGTAGCATTCTTTGTTAGAAGCCTTTTGGAATGGAAGGGACAATACTCTTAAGGCAATATGATTCACTGGAAGAGAGAGCTGGATTTGGAGACAGAGGACCTGGGTTCAAATCCTTCCCCTGTCTCTTGTGACCTATCCAAATCTTAGGAAAGATACTTTGTGTCTCTGAGCCTTATCTTTCATATCTGTAAAATGACTAAACCATAACCATTCTGGAGAACAGCTTGGAATTATACTGAAGACATCACTAATTTGGGCATACCCTTTGACCCAGCAATACTACCAAAATGCCTAAACCCCAAAGAGATCAAAGGAAAAGAAAAAAGACTCATCTGTATAAAAATATTTATAGCAGCTCTTTTTGTAGTGTCAAAGAACTAAATACTATGAGGGTTTCTAAAATAGAGAATGTCTGAACAAATTGTGGTACTCGAATGTAATGGAACATGATTGGGCCATTAGAAAATGGTAGAAGAAATTGTTTAAAAGAAACCTCATGAGACTTTCATGAACCGATAAAGAGTGAAATGAGCAGAACCAGGAAAACAATGTACACAATTATAGCAAAAATAACAAATATGCAGTGATAAAATAATAGGAAAATATTTTTTCAAATTATATAGTGATAGCAAAAATAGTAAAGACAAGTAACTCTGAAAGACTTAAGAACTCTGATTATTGCAATGATTAACCATGATTCCAGAGGGCTAATGAGGAACATGCTACCCACTTCCTGACAGAGAGAGGCGATTGGTTAAAATTCAGAATGAGACCAATATTTTTGGACATGACCAATGTGGAACTATTTTTAAATTATGTATATTTCTCACCAAGATTTTGGGGAGAGAAAGAAGGGAACAAAATAAATGCTTGCTAATTTAAAATAACATTTAAAAAAGAATCAACTTTAATGTTCTTTGTAGCAAAAATCCATCCTATGGGGTAAGACAGGGGATATCACTGAGAGAGAGAAGTCCATGATGAGCAAATTCTTCCAAAGCAGGGCGGCACTTCCTATGCAACCCATAATCTTAATAGAGTTTTCTAGAGTACTGTGAAGTTAAATAACTTGCCCAAAGTTACATAACCAGTATGCGTCAGAAGCAAGACTGAACTTGGGTCTTCCTGGTTCCATGGCCAACTCTCTGTCCATGACACCATATTATCTCACATACTCCTACTGTATGTTCATGTATTATTTTGTATTATAGTTAGCAATGTTTGTGTTGTCTTCCTCTACTAGACCTTAACTTCTATGGAGGCACAGACTATTTCTCATCTAAACTGTCATTGCTTATGCCTTCCATCTCCATGGTGCTCAACACAAAGTAGGTATTTTTGTTGTTTTTTTAATTGATGTCTTATTTTTCTTTTTTTAAACCATTACCTTCCATCTTAGAATCAATATTAAATAATGCTTCTAAGGCAGAGTAGTGGGGAGGGTAGGCAATGAGAGTTAAGTGATTAAGCTAGGGAGTGTCTGAGCCCAGATTTGAATATCTTTCTTTTTCTTGAAGTATTATAGCTATCCCAAGTGCCCCTAACCCTCCCCCTCCCAGAAAGCCACCCCTTATAACAAATAGTATTTTTAAAGTGAAAAAAAATCACAACTGATTGATACATTGAAAAAGTCCAAAAACATGTCCATTGTATAAGACCTGTGAACCTTCCATCTCTGCAAAAGGGTAGGGTGGAGATGTTCTCTCATATATCTTCACTCAAATCTTACTTGATCGTTATAATTGTGTTATACTCACTTTTGATTTTTTTGTGTATATCATTGTTCTTTCCATTTATATTGTAGTTTCTGTGTATTGTGTTTACTTGATTCTACTTATTTCTCTCCGTATGAGTTCAGGCAGATCTTTTCATGCTTCTCCAAATCCATCATCCGTGTCAATTCTTATATTCCAGTAATATTCTGTAACATTTATGTACCGAAATTTATTTAGTCGTTCTCTATCAATGGGCTTCCAATTTGTATCCAATGCTTTGCTATCACAAAAAATGCATCTATAAAAATTTTTGGTGTGTAGGGACTTATCAATGACTTCTTTGAGGTCTAACTCCTATAATGGAGACTCAGGTTCAGAGGGCATGGGCATTTTAGACACTTTATATGCATAATTCCAAATTGCTTTTAACATTTTTAATTTTTTCAAGGTTATAGCTACACAACTTTAAATATTCATTTTCTAACATTTTGCAATCCTTATTTTCTCCCTAAATGGTTGTACTGTTTCACAGCTCTGCCAAAAATGTAGTGCTTATCATCCCATTCCAACATTGGTCTTTTTTTTGGTCATCTTTGCCAATTTGGAGGGTATGTGGTGAAACCTCAGGGTTTTTTTAATTTGCATTGCCCTAATTATTTGGAGCATTCTTTCATGTAGATGTAAAAATCTTTGTAATTCTTTTAAGAACCATTGTTCATATTCTTTGACCACTTACCTATTTAGGAATGCTTATTTTATATATGTGTGTATACATTTATATTGTTTATTTATTTTGGAAACAATGCCCTTATCAGAGGAAGCTAATGTAAAGTTTTCCCCATTCTACCACTTTCTTTTCATCTTAGGTGTATTAGTTTTGACTGCACAAAAGTTATCATGTAATCATGTAGCCAAAGTTATCCATTTTTCTATTTTGTAATCGCTTCTCTTTTTTGTTTGGTTGAGTATATCTCCTATCCATGGCTGTGAGAGATATGTGATCTGCTTTCCTTTTAATTTTTTTAATACTATGATCTTTAATATTAAGGTCATATATTATTCTAGAATGTATCGTTGAGTGTGATTTAAAGTGTTGGTCTAAGTCTAATTTCTGCCAGACTGATTTCCCGTTTTCCCAGCAGTTTTTATCAAATAAGAATTTTTCCCTCAGGAATTTATGTATTCTTATCAAACATTGGGTTATTGGATCCCCATTGTTTCTGATTGTCTCTTGACTAGTCTATTACATTGATCTAGCTCTCTATTTTTTAATTAGTACCATAGAGTTCTGATGACTGCTTCTTTACAATATTGTTTGAGGTCTGGATGTGCTATTCCTGCTTCATCCCTAACAAAGTAGCTATTAAATAAATATTTGTTGTATTTAAATGATTTGATTTCTATTTGAAATTTTAAATCCTGGAAACACCTTAGGTATTTTGAAATTATTATCATAGAAATATTTTCAGGTGCTTTGGAAGTCTTAAAATACAATAAAAATATGAATAATCATAATTATTATAATTTGTTATTGACGCTATTATCCTCTTTTCACTGAGATTCTAAGGCATTGAGTCATCGAGGAAATTCTAGAGGAATAGTAAGAGGATAAAGCTTAATTCAAGGAGGGGCACTGAGGATTCTGCTGATCAAAGAGTGCAAGTTTCCTGAAAACAGGGATCAGTGATGCATTTTTGCCTTTGCATTCCTTACTTTTTAGCACAATGCCCAGTATATGTCATTGTTGTTCATTTGTGTGCTTCATGAACCCATTTGAGGTTTTCTTGGCAAAGATACTAGACTGCTTTGCCATTTCCTTCTCCAGCTCACTTCACAGATGAAGAAACTCAGGCAAACAGAGTTAAATGACTTTTCCAGGGTCACAAAATTAGGGTCATACAGCTAAAAAAGTACTTGAGGTTAGATGTGAACCCAAGCCTCCTGGCTCCAAGCCTGTTGCTCTATTCACTGTGCTACCTAGCTGCCCACATCTGCTTTAGACATTTCCTCTCTTCTTACCTCGCACCCTTGCCTTGCTCCTTTTTTAGAACCACTCCAAATCCTAGGAGTAGTGTGGTATAATGAGGAAAGATGGTGGTTCTGAATTTAGAAAAACTGGGTTCAAATACTCCCCTCACCCTTGAATGTATGAGGAAGGGGGCAGTCAGTTCATGCGCATATCAGAATATGAGAGTAGACACTCAGAGTCAGCCAGACAAGAGTGGTGACTCTTGATTGGCTAAGATTTGGACACAAATTTTAAAGTCCTGCAGATTGGAAAAATATAAGCAGTTAGAATTTAGAGGAATTAGATTCTGAACTGAGGGAATTTGGGGAACAAACCTCTGGTTCTTAAATAAGGCAGAAATTGAGACAAATACTCTATGATGATTATTCTTGCTAAAATGGCAATTCACCATGGTAGGAGAGGTCCTAGAAAGGTAGACAGATTTAATAAGCCTGAGTCATCCAATTATCATTGGACAGATTTCTTGAATGTATGTTTTCTTGGCCTGAACTTTTGATATCATGTATAGGGCATATCTGTGAACAACTTTCTGTACATATAATACTTGGACTCTGGAGGGTGTGGTGGAGGAAAAGAGGTCCAGTAGGGAGCAGAGGCCCCAAAATAAGTCTTTCAAGGTGGCAGGGTTTGGGGGTTCAAGGTGAAAGGCTAGAGAGTAGCAGGATATTGAGCTTTATCTGGAAAAGATATGGAACCAGGAATTATGATATGAAAGAAGTAAGGTAGAAAATGAGTGCCCTTACTTGGTTTCTGGGGATTGATTTTTAAAAAAACATTTATTAATATTTATTTTTTGAAAAGTTAACATGGTTACATAATTCATGCTCTTACTTTCCTCTTCACGCCCCCCCCCCACTTCCTCCTCCCCACCATGGCTGATGTGTATTTACACTGATGATTGATTTTTTTTAAAAGATACAATTTACAGCTGGAAGGAATCTTAGAGATAATCTGATGTTGGTTAAAGTACTTTGCTAAAGATCACAAAGTTATAAGCAGCAGAGGTGGGGATTTGAACCCAAAGTTCTCTAATCTCTATAATTCAATGTTTGTTCTATTTTATCATGTGTCCCAATTCCCTAAAAAGTAGAGGTAGGATAATTAGATATTTCTCTTGGGTTTGCATTAAATTTTGGTCAAGGACACAAGGCTAGTAGAACAGGAGAATGTTGTAGACGTAAGTGGATTTCAGTAGGCATCTGACCTAATCTTTCATGATATGCTCATGAACAAGATGGAGAGATGTGGGCTAGGTTAGGTGAAAATATAGTTTAATAGATTCATCACTGGTCCAGTCACTGAACCCAAACCAAAGAGTAGTTGTTGATGGATCTATGTCAACCTAACCCATATTCTCTAACAGAGGGTCATAGGGCTCTTTCCTTTGTTCTGACTACATTTTTATTAATTCAATATTTTGATTAATTCCTTAGTTAAAGCCTCAAACTTGCACATTACACAAAGCTGGGAAGGTGAGCGCCTTTTCTCAAGGAAGTCACATTCTACTGACCAATCAGTGGATTTCAGCAGGCATCTGAATCAATCTTTCATGATATGCTTGTGAGCAAGATGGAGAGATGCGGCTCAGTGAGGTGACAGTGCAGTTTGATAGATTCATCACTGGTCCAGTCACTGAACCCAAACCAAAGAGTAGTTGTTAATGTATTTATGTCAACCTGGCCCATATTCTCTAACAGAGGACCATAGGGATCTTTCCTTTGTGCGGACTTTATATTAATTCAAGATTTTGATTAATTCCTCAGTTAAAACAAAAATAACATCAAATTTGCATTCGGAAAGGTGAGCGCCTTTTCTCAAGAAAGTCACATTCTTTTGGACAAATATAGGAAATAAAGCAAATAGAGCAGGTACCAAAGGAGGCTTAGGATTGAACCTTCTACCAGACTCTCCAAAGAAATAAAGTTGAGAAAACAACACTGATGAAAGGAAGAAAGAGGGGAGACATTAGTCAAGGCTGTAGGGCATCCCCCTCAGGGAATACAGTGAGGTGTACTTGAGGGAGCCTGAGTCTTGGGACAAGCATCCGTAGCACTTTGATAACCTGAATATACTCTCCTGGAGTGGTCAGTGCAGAAATTTTCATCCTGGAGATGTCTAGCTTGAGGCAAGGGACCTCTGAATAGCCCCTTGATGGTGGAGGAGAATGCAATAGTTTCTGTCCTGTTGGGATCAGAAGCCTCAGTTCTAGGTGTCTGCTTCCACCCTTCTCTAGTAGCTCCCTTCACACAATTTCCCTTGGCTTCCACAATATAACTGCTTCTTAGATTCTCCCCTTTAATGACTCCTTTCTTTCTCATCCTGGGCTAGGCTTTGGGGCTCCTTTCCTAGACTCTGGCCCAGCCCACTCCCTCCTACCATAATGGCCTGATGGTTTGAGGTTTCCAGAGCTATGTGCCCAAGGGATTTCAGTGAACAGTGGTCCAGATTCAGCTAGACAAATTGGGAGTGATCAGGAGCACTGACCTTCACAGGGTTTCTTGCTGTTGTTACAAAAAAAATAAACCTTTCTACTGAGGACCTAAAACCAGAATGTTTCTGGGGAGAAGGAACAGGCTAGTTTGCCCTGAAGGGGAGCTCAGGGACGCCCCACCCCGCAGCCCTGCTTCCTTATGACCTGGTTGTCTTCCCAGTGATGCCTCTACCTGGTCAAAGGAAGGGGATGGTAATGATCCAGGTCCCAGGGAGTTACAGACAGACAGGCAAGGTATACTAGGAAGAGTGTTGGATTTAGAGTCAAAGGATTTTGGTTCGAATCTTGCCTCTTACATCTGCTTCTTGGTTGTCCTGGAGCAAGTCTCGACTTAGCTCATCCTTAGTTTCTCTATGTGTAAAATATAGGCATTGAATGTGGTTATCTTATTAAATTAGGTTCCCACCTGATATAAATGTATGATCTTATTATCCTATGACTTTGCCCAAGGACATATAACTAGACGGACATACCTCTTTCTCTTCTGTGAACCTTCCCAGGTCCATGGGCACAGCTGGACAGGGTGACTTTATCCCCCATAGACTTGACCCAGAATCCTCATATCTGGACAGAATGATCCCTGAGGTCCATGCAGACAGACTGATTTCATGGGCTGACAGAATACCTCACCCTCCCCTCTCTGCCATAATGGGCATGGCATAATGGACTCACCCAAGATAATGGATGGTCTTTGAGGAAAGAGACTGTTTTTGTATCTCTAGCACCCAGTATGGTGCTCTGCCAATAGCAGGCACTTAATTAAAACACTGAATAAATGAACTGGGTGATTCTATCTTTAGGAGACCTTCCAAAAGAAAAAAAAACTCAGAAAGAGTTTGCTTGAATATTTCCTCTGTGATCATCAAAGTGACTTGCCTTCCTGACTACCTCCATCAACTTTTACCTTGTGTATAAAACTCTGTAATGTAAAATGTATGATACGGTACATAATTTTCAGAATACAATTATTTTAGTAAATTAATTTGTATCTTAATGCTCCAGTGGCAGTATTTAATTATTTAAGGCAAAATGGAATTTGGTTATAGATAATAAAATCAAAAGACAGATGGGAAAAATACTACTCCATATTGCTATTTATTTTCTGATTTATTTATATGAAGCAAAAGGACACTGACAATATCTTATGCTGACTTGTCTCCTTTGCACTCTACATAGTATCCTATACTCATAGATGGTAAAGATAGAGACATAAATGAATATGAGAGAGAAACTGACTTTTCCTTAAATATCAATTTCACATAAAATACAACTTTTCATAAAGCTAGGAAGCATAAAATTATTAAGCTAGGAAGCACAACATTATTAACATCTAATTATTTTACATTGAAAATGGCAGACTACTTAGAACTGAAAGAAATAGGAATAGCCCGTATATAATTTGGTCACTTTCTTATCCTTGATTGAAAATAATCACTATATAATTCCACCGTTGCTGTCCCACAAGCTTAAGCCCGTATACTTCTTCTAATCTGACCTGAACTTTTTCTCAAGAGATGAAAGTCTTCCTAGTTGATTATAGGACTTTGGTTCTGATGCTTTGGGGTATAAGTGAGTCTCGGTGTTCAAAAGGCTAAGAGGCAGCACCTGTTTAGTTTTTTTCATTTGCAAGGAATTTTTTGTTCCATATTTTACTCTTTGCTTCCATTAGGGCAAAGGTGTTAAATCATCTCTGATGGCACTTCCAGGAAGTTTCCTGGACATTGTCTATTCATTCTGACTATTTTGCATCTTTCTCCTTGCAAAAGCAGAAAGAAAAGAAGAAAACTAAAATATAGCTTTTTTGAGTCAGAAGAGAATTTAATAATTTCACCAAGATAGGTTGTCTTCAGTGAAAGGATAATAGGAGGGGTGAATGGAAATGAAGAAACAAGAAAAAAAGCTTTCATTCACCAGTGTTTTGGTTTAAGCTTTCAGTTTAACTGAAGAATGGGGTGGCTTCACCAGCCAAATTCACCAAAGGCTAAGTTTCTTAAAGTATGAGCACCTAACTCAATTCTTAATGCTGATTGCCTGGCAAGCTAGCCATATGGTTTCCCCTTTTAGAAGGGAAGAATGGAAAGGGAAGAATGGAAACCCTTCTTAAATTCTCCAGTCAGGGGCAGCTAGGTAGCACAGTGGAAAGAGCAGCAAGCCTGGAGTTGAGAGGACCTGGATTCAAATTTGACCACATAGCCTTTTTTTAAAGATGCGTGACCCTGGGCAAGTCATTTAACCTCAAATTGCCTAGCCCTTACCCTTCTGTCTTAGAGTTGCTACTAAGACAGAAAGTAAGGGTTTAAAAAAAATTCTCCAGTGAAAGATGCCCTCTCACTGCTGGTTTGTACCCTTTGCCAGAAGACTCTAGGATTCTTCCTTTTCTCTTATTATTGCTCTCAGGATCACATATAGATACAATTGGTCTTCTCAGCAATAATTCTATCAACCTCCCAACAGTTTTACAACCTGCTTTTTCTCAGAGACAACCAATTTTAAAAATATAATTAGATGTTAGTAATTTTGTGCTTCATAGCTTTATGAATAGTTATATTTTATGTGAAATTAACATTTAAGGGAAAAGACAGTTTCTCCCTCTTACTCATTCACATCTATAAGAAGCCTTTCCCCCTTACCATTATCTTTACCTTTTCGGCATATTTTAAAATACATTCAGAAAAGGACATAGGTATCCAAAGGAAAAAGGTACCAATAGGTAAAAAGGATAGTTCTTAGACATAGATATCCAATGATTTCTTTGCAGAAATCTAAAGAGTAGAACCTAAAGAGAGAGTTGTGGAGACCTTCACTGAGAAGGACCATTTAAAGTAAAGCCTTTGAATCTAGGCACTTGGGATTGAAGAGAAGATAAAGGAAGAAAAAGTCAAAAGAGCAGCTTTGAAGGATTCAGGGGTGTCCTCTGCCCTCTCCAACCTCCTTGGTTCCTGGGAGAGTGGGCTCAAACTTAAAGTGGTTGCCATAAAGCATTTCCCTTACTAAGTTAATTCTGGTTGTGGCATAGCCAGGGGATATTCCTGTTTGCAAGGCATAGTGTCTTAAGTGCTGGGATATTTCACTGCTCCACTGGCCCCAGTACGTTGGAGCTCAGTTCTAACTTTTTACCAGACTTGGCTGTTGCCACTATTGGCAGACTCTGCTTAAAATGATCATTGCAAATTGGGACAGTCCTGAAAGACATGACAAGGAATGCTGTCCACCTCCAGAGAAAGAACATTTGGAGTTGTCTTTCACATCAGTATATTTTTGGTTTTATTTGGGGATTTTGGTTATGTATGATTTTTCTCCTACAACAATGACCAATATGGAAGTGTTTTGCATGACAATATAAATAAAATTTAAAAAAAATGATTATCCTAGCTTGGGGTACTATGGTTCTTCTGGTTTTTCAAAGTTCATAAAGTCATCATCTAGTCTATTCCATCTCTGATACTTATTCATTCTGTTATGTTCATATGCTGGGAAATGATGGAACAATTTATAACAATTCCAGAGAAAAAATTGATAATGGAGATAAGCAAAACATAGGGTTTTTTTTGTTGCTGTCAAATTATATCTTTTCTAGTGCAGGGATGGTGGGGGAGAGGGAAGGAGATACCTGGGAATTTTAATGTAACAACCACATGAATAAATAAACAAAAACCAGAGAAGAATAGACAAAAACAAGGACAGAAGAAACCTAGGCACCATGCCTTTAAACACCATGTGGCAGCTCAAGTGGAGATATAAGGCAGCTGCAGCAACTCCTGCTGTTGCTTCTGATACTATTTCTCTCCCTACCCAGAGAACCATATTATTGCTTTCATTTCATTTGAGAGCCAACTGGAAGAGAAAATGTTTCCATCAGGTCAAGCCTTTTATGTGTGTTCTAAGTTCTGACAGCAACCAATTGAAAAGGCTGGTCATTACCATGTAGTAAGCTCACAAGAAACAGGATAGCCACTCATTCTCTGAATCTTGGAGAAGAAAGACCCCTCCATCATGCATTTCTGGAAGCAGGCTCACCAAATATCCATAGAGGTTGATAATAGGCATTGTATATCTATCTAAGCTCTCCTTGGCTAGTCCTCCTGTCATATAGACCAGTGGATGGACAAACTTTTTAAAGAGGGGGCCAAAGGAAAGGAAATGCTCATCTGTCATTCTGTTTCTAAGGCAACTCTTTCAAAGTTTCATTGTATTGTATCCTACTTATTATATTCATCAGATTAGGAATAATTTCATTTCAGGGGACTGCATCTGGCCCATGCTGTAGTTTGCCCATCACTGGTATAGACAATAGGAAGTGCCAACTGGGTTTTTGGGGAGCCCCAAGTTTAGCCCTGTTCCTTGGGAACTTGCCTTAAGGGAAGTCCCAAACTGACCTTGTCTTAGTGAACAATCAACCTCAAAGTACTTAATGATCCCAGTTTAGGTATAATCAAATCTTAAGTACCTTTTTTCTTAGAAGTACTCTCCCAGGTAGCCCAGCCCCAGACTGGAATCATCTTTTTGTATCCATTGTAAAGCATCAGCTTCTTCCTGTTGATCCAGCCCTGGACTCCTCATTTCCTTGTGTCCATTGTAAAGCTAATTAATCTCACTTCCCTGTTCTTAGTTCCCCAAAAGGTATATGACTCCTATGTTCTATTATTCTTTTGGAAAATCATCCTTGATGGCGAATTTCCCAGAGACACTGTCCCCAGAGTCCCGGAGCTTTGGCTCTGTGTTGTATTTCGTGCTTGGCTCTGTGTGGTGGCTGAATATTAAGGACTTTGTCTCTTATGCTGATTAAAGATTTGGTTTTTATGACTACTTTAGTGGTTCTTTGTTTTTCCAAGTTGACAGAAGAGAGTTTATCTTTAATGAAGGGATAGAGAAGATGTGAATGGAGATAGAGAAGCAAGAAAAAAACTCTCACTCATCACTATTTTTGTTTAAGGTCTTTGCCTAAGTGAAAGATGGGGTGGCATCCTCAAAGGCTAGATTTCCCAAAATTTGAGAATTTGGCTTAATCCTTAATGCTGATTGCCTGTCAAGCTGGTCATGTGATTTCCTCTTTTAGAAAAGAAGGATGTAAACTCTTAAAGTCACCAGTGAAGGACCCTTTCTCACTGTTGGTTTATACCCACTCATAACTAATTCCCAGTGCTTCCTTTTTGTGATTCAAGAGGAATAGGTCTTTATTCTAGGTCTTTAGTAATTTAGAAGTTGCTTCTGTTTAGGGCAATGCTAATAGCTCCCAGAGCAATGAAGCTTGCATTAAACAAGCTTTTGGGCTATAAGCTCTTTGCTGAATCACTGCCTGATGAGTACATTATAGCAGGAATCTGAGACCCCAGTGGCCAGGCAACAATACCACAGAGCTTGGCATAGCAACGGGCCTAGACTAAACATTCATTGACCTCAAGGTTATTGGTTTTTAGTTATTGAGGAAAGAATCCAAGGGCAGTCTCAGGAGGTACTGCCATTCAAGGACAGGTTCAGATGACTAGTCCCAGCCTCTTCTGAATCCACTGGCCACCAATGACAACAATCAAGAGAATCTCCAAAAAGGGTCAGAGAAGGGAAGGGAGGGAGGGAAGGAGGGAAACCAACTTCCCCAAGGTTACACAGGTAGTAATCAGCAGACCAGGAATTTGAACTCAGATCCTCTGATTCCCAATGTAGTGCTTTTTCTATTTTACCACAATGATTCACACTAACCTTTTAAGTATACCTTATTACAGAGAAAGATGGATACTGAGATGAACTCTGATGCATGTTTGGACAAAGGGCCTTATGGACATGGGGAATATTATATTCCTTTAACTTTTGTATCTTTATCTGGAAAATGTATTCCTAATCAGTCAGTTAAGTATTTGTCAAGCATTTACAGGGTTCCAAGTTTCCGGGGGATACAAAAAAAAAAAAAGAAAAAAAAAACCAACAAAAACAACAAAACCTGCTTTCAAGGAGCTCACAGTTAAATGGGAGAGACATTTAAATAATTAGGTACATACAAGATCCTATCTGTCTCTCCGTCTATTTTTCTATCTATCTATTTATCTATCTATCTATCTATCTATCTATCTATCTATCTATCTATCTATCTGTCTGTCTGTCTGTCTGTCTGTCTGTCTGTCTACTTGCCTGTCTGTCTGTCTTATCTGCCTGCCTGCCTGCCTGTCTGTGCCTGTCTGTATCTGTCTGTCTGTCCTTCTTGTCTGCCTGCCTGCCAGCCTGTCTTTCTCTTTCTTTCTATTTATCTGCCTGTCTGTCTGTGTCTATCTGTCTGTATCTGTCTATCTATTTATCTAGAGAGAGAAAGAGAGAGATTGGAAGATAAAATCAGAGGGGAAAGCATTAGCAGCAGTTGTAGAGGGAAAGGTAGAGACTATAAAAGGCCTTTTGTAAAATGTGAGATAAAAAAAAAAATCTTTACCTTCCATCTTAGCATCAATACTGCATATTGGTTCCAAGGCAGAAGAGAGGTAAGGACTAGGCAATGGGAGTTAAGTGACTTGCCCAGGGTCACACATCTAGGGAGTGACTGAAGCCAAATTTGAACCCAGGAAGTCCCATCTCTAGGTCTGGCTCTCAATCCACTGAGCTCACTAGCTGCCCCCAACATTCTTCATATTAATGATCAGTGGAGAGGAAGGAAAGTTGAAGCCAAACGAGCAAATGGCTGAGTGGGTTCTTCTGGTTGAGGCAAACAAAAGAGTTAGTTTAATTGCTTGTCCAAGGGCAACAAGAAATATCATTTCATAGCACACTTGGTTATGATGCACTGTAGCATTCATGCCATGCATTTGCCAGAAGACTACCATGAAAATGGTTATGGCTTCAGTAATCTCATAGAAGACCTTCCCTTCTCAGATTAACTTCCATCTATTCTGTTTATATTTTAGATGTACCTAGTCTTTTACACAGTTGTCTCCCCCTATTGGAATGAAATTTCCCTGAGTGCAGGGACTATTTTTACCTTTCTTTAATTTTCCAGTTTATTAAACTTACTAGGTTTAATAAATTTTTGATGACTAACTAATAGTATCCATTGTAAAGGAAAGGAATTTAATAAAGAATTTGATAAGACCTTCCAGATTAAATGAACATCCATGAAGAAGTATTGATTAAGTAGCTACCATATGACAAACACTCTGCTAGGCACTGATTATAAAAAAAATGGAAAAAATCCTTACCTTCAAGACCCATTCTAATTGTGAAACAATATAGACCCACGTGGACATGTACAAAATATAAAGTTTGGGGGAGGGATAAAACAAATGGGGAGAATCTGATTAGGTTTCATTGTGCTTGAGGTGAATCTTGAAGGAAAGTAAAGATCCTTAGTGGCATAAATGAGGAAGGTGCATGTTTCAGGCATGAGAGACAACTAGTGAAAAGGCATAGAGGCCATTAATAAGTGTCATATTTAGTATATACACACATGCAAATATGCAACATACTAATGTCATGTAGACAGAGGATGCTTCTATTTGATATCACAAAGTTAGGTTTTGAATTGAGGTAGGCAGAGAGGAAGGGTACTTCCATTTTTTCCCCTAGAAGAGCTGGAAGGGATTCTTTATAGGTTGTCACATCATTTTGCAAATAAGAAAACCAAGGACCATAGAAAGAAAATGGCTTATCACACAGGTAGGTAAGTGAAGATTCAGGATTAGGGTTTAAATCTTTTGACTTCTAATCCAGTGATTCTGTCACTGGGTTAGACTGAGGCACAAGGACTACTCATGGTCATCTGCTCTGGATAATTGCCTTTATTCCCTCTCCAATTTGCTTATGGAAACAATCCAAAAGGTAAAGGCAGTGCTCACTTTGGATTGAGAGGTCCTAGGGACTCCTAATTCACATCTATTTCCATCAAAATGATGGCTCTGTGCCATTTTATTAGGATTGGTTGTGGGGGGGGGTGATGAGATGTAAGAAACATCCAATGTATGTTTATGGAGCATAAAGAAATCAAATCTCTCCATAAAAGTTTTGTCCAAGAAAGTAAAAATTCCCTTTCCTTGGAGAGGAAAAGACTACATGGTGTTCTTCTAAGAAAAACACGATAGAGAAGTCATGCCAAGTGGGAACATATTGAGTGACATGTTCATCATGAAAGAGAGATCTATTTGGCTTAAAAGCCAATGCTACCGGGGCAGCTGGGTAGCTCAGTGGATTGAGAGCCAGGCCTAGAGACAGGAGGTCCTAGGTTCAAATCCGGCCTCAGACACTTCCCAGCTGTGTGACCCTGGGCAAGTCACTTGACCCCCTTTGCTTACCCTTACCAATCTTCCACCTATAAGTCAATACACAGAAGTTAAGGGTTTAAAATTAAAAAAAAAAAAAGCCAATGCTACCCTTCCTCTACTTCTCTCTACCTGACATCTGCTCCCATCTACTTCTGTTTATCACCCAAAAAGGCTTGCCCATGACTGTGTGACCAACAAAATACTGTGAGCCATCATGACCCAAAGTCCTGAAATAAACATCATTATCTGAAATCCAGAATAGTTTTTAGAAGAAAAATGTGAAAGGAAGGAAGGAAGGTAGAAAAGAAATCTATTTATCCTTTGTTTTCAAAGAGTGATATCACAGGATGATGTTTTGACTTGTGCATGAATTGGGTTTAAGTGGAATAGAGTTGCACAAAGTCATAAGCCTCACTCTCTCTTCCAGAGTCATCCAAGTCCAGTGACAAGACAAAAGTCAGGATAACAGTGATGGCTTGGGATACAATGGATGACCTTGGAATATTCCAAAGTCTGACCAAGCTCTAAGAGCTTCACAGTGCCTGCTTTAGCCAACTTCATGGCTACTGGAATATATTGTTCTTATCTACCAATTCCATTGAGGGAAGTCTTCACATATTTGGGGTAGATATCACCCTAACTCATGACAATTAAAGGCCTGTCAGTTACCCTCAACCCACTGTAGCCTTCCTGCCAAGACAGCTTCTTAATAATAACTGACATTTGGAAATCAATTTAAGGTTTCCAAAAGGCTTTACACACATCAACTCATTGGAACCTCTCACCAATCATGGATGGTGAGTGCTATGCTAGGGTAACTACATCATTAGTCTGATGCTTTTTCCAGCTAAAGAAACTGAGATCCAGAATGGGATGACTTGCTGAAGTCCATACTACTAGAAAACACCTGAATTTCTTATACATGGTAGGGGTCTTGTGGTGGCAAATGGCCAGACCTCAAAAAAAAAATCACTCATGTCTCTTGATCAAATTGGAAAAATATGTTTCTCTTCCCTGGTGGTTTTGAAGACCTGGTGTTATACATGTAACTTGACTTGTCACAAAATAAATACCTTATAGGTGAGAGAATGGAATTTCCTAGCATTAAGAAATTTACCTGAAAATGAAATCATTTTTTTGTTGTATTTCCCATTCTGCCAACTACCACCATTTCGAATTGTGTAATGAGTATCAGCCTACCCTAGTTCAACTTTATTTTATTTTTACTATTTTGATAACCATTTTACAATACAATTGATTTCCTTTTTAATTCTACATATTTTATTTCATGTATTTAAAAACATTATTTATTATGAGAAGTGTTCCGTAGGCTTCAACAGACTGCCAAAGGAGTCTATGACACAGTAATTGGATGGTTAGCCTTGGATGATTAGGTTACTAGGCTTTGCTGAGCATGCTCTAAGCATGCTACATCTGTGAAAGGTTAATGATAGCCATGGCATGAGTGGATGAGGGGAAGAATGATCTATGAGACAGAGAATGGGCTTACAAGGTGATGAATGGATAGATGAGCGATGAATGAAAAAGCATTTATTAACACTTACTATGAGATAAGCATTGGGCTAAGTGCTAAGGATACCAGAATGAATAAGCAAGATAGTCCTTTCCCTCAAGGAGCTAATGAGGAAGACAACATATAAAGATGAGGCAGAATTGGAATGTAGAGGGAGAGACATGGTTGCTTAATGTTGAGGAATTGTCATGGTAGCCTAGTTCCAGGCAAGATAAGCAAAAAGTTCATCTATTACAGTCCAAATTCTGAGGGGAAATGTTTTATAAACCATAAAACACTACACATAAGCTGTTATTATAGAGTCCCTAAATTGGGCCTTAGAGAAAACATTTCCAGATATACATAGCATATGGTACTGATTTGGAAGAAGTATAACATTCCCTTTCTTTTATTGTTCCATGGAAACAGGGTGATCTTCAGTGCACCAAATAGGCATCTGGGGGAGTGGCTATTTTGCATTTTTCTGAAACAAGTTAACACCAGAATAGACTTCTGGCTTAAGCTAAAACTCAACTTTTCGAGATTGTTTCCTTCATGGATGGTTGATCTATAATGGTCTTTTAAGGAGAACTCAGTGACTTTTGAAGCACATTCCTAACCTTTTGAAGCAAATGGCCAGAGGGCAAATACCATGATCTTCTATTAAACCTTCCTGGGTGCCATTGTCAGGAATAGAGTGCTGGGCCAGCAACATGTCTAGTCTGACCCAATGCAGCATTTCTTTTGCTTTTAGGTACTCTCATCCTTCTCTGACCGAATAAAGTGAAAAAAATTAACATTGGCATAAACTATTTTATATTTGTTCACCTGATATAGATATGTATATGTACATACACATATATGTATATATACACACATATCTATCTTTATATAAAAAGCTTAGCTATATTAAAAAACTATATATACAGGAGGTCCTAGGTTCAAACCCGGCCTCAGCCACTTCCCAGCTGTGTGACCCTGGGCAAGTCACTTGACCCCCAGTGCCCACCCTTACCAATCTTCCACCTATGAGACAATACACCGAAGTACAAGGGTTTAAAAAAAAAACTATATATATATCATCTCCATAAAAATTATACATATCTATATGTAAAACTATATATGAAAACTATATATCTCTATGTAAAACTATTTATTTTTATAAAAACTATATCTATCTCTATAAAAACAATATATCTATATGTAAAACTATATATCTCTATTAAAACTACATATATCTATATAGAAAACTATATATCTATATGTAAAACTACATATAAAACCTATATATTTATATGTAAAACTATAAAAACTATATCTAGCTATATAAAACTATATAACTATTTGTAGAAACTATATATCTATAAAACTATATATTTATGTATAAAACTATATATCTATATACAAACTACATCTAGCTATATACAAACTATATATCTATATGTAAAACTATATCTATATATAAAACTATATATCTATGTGCAAAACTATGTCTATGTATAAAAACTATGTATCTCTATGAAAAACTATATATTTTTTCTTCAATGTTTTTTCCATTAGAATAAACTTTTTGTGAATAAGCTTTGTTTCATTCATTTTGTTTTTATCCCCAGGGTCTCACACATACAAAGTTCTTAATAAGGCAATTGTTGATAGGTTAATATTAATTTGTTCTATTACCAAAAAAGTAGTCATTTTGTCCATCTATGAAATAGTCTGCAGAACATTAAGCAGAAAAGAGAGGAAGTATTTGTCCTAGCATCATTTTCAGCTATACTTTATCAGAAAAGCTGAGGGAAAGAGGTGAACAATATGGTGAATAATAATAATATGGTAAATAACGCTATCTACCTCCAAAGAGATACAATATGAGTGCAGATTGAAGCAAACTTTAAACATTTTTCTTTATTCTTCTTGCCTTTTTGTGCAACATGGCTAGTATGGAAATATGTTTTGCGTGATTTCACAAATATAATTGATGTCATATTGCTTGCTTTCTCAGTAAGTGGGAGGAGAGAATAAAAATTCTTAAAAATAAATGCTTTCAAAGAGATCACAGTCTAATGACAGAGAGAGTATGCAAATAATTCTGTATGATCAAGATAGACATAACTAGGGGCAGCCAGGTGACTCAGTGGATAGAGAGCCAGACTTATAGACTAGAGTTCCTAGGTTCAAATCTGGTCTCAGATATTTACTAGCTGTGTGACCCTTAGCAAGTCACTTAACCCCATTTGCTTAGCTCTTACTGCTCTTCTACCTTGGAACCAATACTTAGTAGTAATTCTAAGATGAAAGATAAGGATTTAAATATATATATATAACTAAGTAGTATGGTAGGATAGAACACTAGGCTTGGAGTCAGGAATACTTGAGTTTAAATCTGTCTCCAGACATTTACTAGCTGTGCAATCTTGGGCAAGTCTTGAGCAACTTCTTTCTGCCTCAGTTTTCTCATATATAAAATGGCACCCATCTCCCAGGGTTGTTGTGAGGATCAAAAGGAATGACACATATAAAGCATTCTGCAAATCCTAGTGTTATTTAATCATTTTCAGTTATGTCCATTTTTTATGACCCCATTTTGGGGTTTTCTTGGTAAATA
Source organism: Gracilinanus agilis (assembly GCF_016433145.1). Lineage (NCBI taxonomy): Eukaryota > Metazoa > Chordata > Mammalia > Didelphimorphia > Didelphidae > Gracilinanus > Gracilinanus agilis. The sequence goes on from NC_058133.1 coordinate 470,039,399, forward strand.
TCCTAGAGTGCTTTCTCATTTCCTTCTCTAGCTCATTTTTTTTTAAACCCTTGTACTTCGGTGTATTGTCTCATAGGTGGAAGATTGGTAAGGGTGGGCAATGGGGGTCAAGTGACTTGCCCAGGGTCACACAGCTGAGAAGTGTCTGAGGCCGGGTTTGAACCTAGGACCTCCTGTCTCTAGGCCTGACTCTCACTCCACTGAGCTACCCAGCTGCCCCTACTAGCTCATTTTTTATAGAAGAGGAAACTGAAGAAAAGAGGGTTAAGTGACTCAGCCAGGATCACATAGCTAGTAAGTATCTGAAGATAGATTTGAACTCAGGTCTTCCTGGCTCCAGGCTTGGCATTCTATCTACCTACTGTGCCACCTAACTGCCTAAGTAAATGTGAGGTATGGCTATTATCATTAGGAATAGGGTTTCCAGCCCACTACATCCTTTATTTTTTAAATGAAAAAGTTTATTTGTCATCACATATTATGGAAACTGTCTATTCTACTCTCTCCTCACCACCAAAGCCCTGCAACCAATTTCATTATAGACTAATCTATAGAAATAACATTTTCACTAGTTTGCCTTATTTGTGCTACCTTTTCCTCATAGGGAGCTGATGGATTGAAAGATATTAACAGTCACATTTACATTGTATTTCGTGGTTCACAAAGCATTTTCCTTCTTATTGCCTGTGAGGTAGATAGAACAAATATTCTCATTTCACAAATGAGGAAATTGAGACTCAGGGTGTCTAAGTGATTTATGCAAGATCATATGACTAGGAGTGGCTAGATTGCTCAGTGCAATGAGACCCAGACCCAGAGATAAAAGATCCTGAGTTCAAGTCTAACCTCAGACACTTCCTGGGCAAGTAACTTAACCCCCATTGCCTAGCCCTTGCCGTTCTTCTGTCTTAGAACCAATACTCAGTATTGATTCTAAAAGGGAAGGGAAGGGTTAAAAAATAAAGATTACATGGATAGTAAGTGGTAAAACTGGGATTTAAACCCATACCTTCTGGGGCCAAACCTAAGTCTCATTCTACTATATCCCACTGCTTCTCCAATGTTGCCTCTTCTTTTCTGACATAAATTCCACATAGGCTTTCTTTTTCTGCCCCTACAGTCTAAATGAATACCAGGAAAGAAATTGTATCACAGGCTCCTCTTGCAGGCACCAGGAAAGAATATCATTATAAGTATAAAACTGCTTATAAAGTTCTTACTGTAACTGGAAGAAACTGGATACATTAACAGCTAAGTCCCAGATCGGTTTGCACCTCATTAAACAATAGCTCCTGTGAACTTGATAATAGCCCAGCAGTCCTTTGCAATGGACCTAAATAGAACTTATATCCAGAGCCAGTCTAAAGGCAGCAGATGTCTAGGGATCCATAAAAGATACAACTGCTCACAGTCAGGTGCGTGTTATCATGGCGTACCTCTGCACTGAGAAACCCCAAGTGTTAATATACACTAACTTCATCATCTAATATAGCCCCACAGTGACTCAGCAGGTCCCTTATCAGAAAAAGGAGAACTGAATCTACCACCCCCCATGTTGCTAGAAATAAAATGCTTGAAAAAAAGTTAATACAGGTTGATTCAGGTTACTTTATTTCAGCTTAATTCAACTTAACTGTATCATCCTCCCTCAGCTGGTCCATTCAAGTGAACCTCCTACTGACTGACTTCCTTTCTTTATCAGCCAACTGAAGGATGCATTAGCTCAAAGGAGAAGAACTAATTAAACAACATAGCCCAAGAGATGCAAGATCCCTCCATGTATTCTGGAATATGCTTACCAAACCACCAGTGGGAAGGGGGACCCAGGGTAGGATCAAACTTCCTATATGCCTAAGGAATAATCAGAGGCATACAGTCATGTAGAGATCAGCACAGCCAGGGTTCTCTGCCTCTGAACCTGTGGCTTGCTGCATCACACAACTATCAATGCCTGGCATGGAAGTGCTTGATGTCTTTGGAGAATCTAATTCTCTGGTCTGCATGCCCAGCTGGTATGTCTTCCTGAGTTGCTCTTTACTGCCCTCTGCTGGTGCAATTACTGTGATTTGTATATTGAGTGATGGAATCATCCTTTCAAGTTCTCATCCAGTTTCCCATTCCTATTTCTTTCATTAGTTCAAATCTGGCCTCAGTCATTTATTCCCTGTGTGATCCTGGGCAAATCACTTCACCCTGTTTGCCTCAGTTTCCTTATATGTCAAAGGAACTAGAAAAAAATGTTAAGTCACTTCAGTATCCCCCTCTGATTATTCCTTAGTCATATGAGAAGTTTGATCTTGACCTGAGCCCCACTTCCCACTGATGGTTTGGTAGAATAAGAGAATGTATCCCACAATACATGGAGGGATCTTGCATCTCTTGGCTATGTTGTTTAATTAGGTCTTGCTCTTTGAGCTAATGTACTCTTCAGTTGGCTGATAAAGAAAGGAAGCCTATCAGTGGGGGGTTCTCTTGAATGGACCAGCTGAGGGAGGATGATCCAGCAAAGAAAACCCCAAATTATGTCACAAAGAGTAAAAAACAACAGAAAACAACTAAACAATAACAATAACAACCATTTTTTGGTGATTTGAAATCATATTTTCAATGACCACCCAGTTTCTCTCTCTTTTTATGGCTAATCTTTGAGGAAAAAGTAGTTTTTTCTTCAGTTTTGCACCCCAGAACTCCTTAATCCTCTGATTAAACTACCTGTTTTGAACTTACCTTCTCTAAGGTGAACAAAAATCTTTTAATTGCCCAGTGCAATGACATTTGCTTAATTGTCCTTTCTGAAATTTTAAATACTGTTGCCAACTTCCTTTCTGCTCACATCTTTCTTCAGAGTCACAAAATTTAAGGGTTGAAATTAATATCATCTATTTCAACCAGATATATCAAAGGCTTATAGGTGGAGCAGTAGATAGTGGGCTGAACCTTAAGTAAAGAAGACCTGAGCCAAATCTGGCCTCAGATACTTACTAGCTGGGTGACCCTGGGCAATTCACTTAATGTTCTTTGTCTCAGTTTTCTCATCTGTCAAATGAGTTGGAAAAGAAGATGGCAGACCACTCCAGTGTCTAAGAAAACCCTGTTATGAGAAGTTGGACAGGGCCAAAATAACTGAACTACCACAAAGGTGGGGATAATAATAGCACCTACTTACCAAGGTTGTTCTGAGGATCAGATGAGATAATATTTGTAAGGGACTTTTTAAATCTACTAGCTATTATTCAAAGAATCCTTTCTACTATGACCCCAACAAGCAAATTCTTGCTTAAAGACCTTCACTGAGTGATATCTATGTCACTGGTCAACACATTTCACTTTGGGGCATCTGGAATCATTAAGGTGATTTTCTTTTCATCAGTTCCAAATCTGTCTCTCTCCACATTTCATCCACTGCTCCTAGTTCTCTCTGGAGCCAAGTAGAACAAATCTAATTCCTCATCTCTACATCAGTAATTTAAGTGCTTGAAGAGGACTATTTTACCATCTGGGTTTATGGGATCATAACTGAAAGGGACCTTAAAGATATTGTCTTATCTGCTCCTAAGTAGCTGGTTCCTTTAAATGAAATGCATGTCAGGACAGCTAAGGTACTCAGTGGATGAAAGTCAGTCTGGATAAGTGAGGTCCTAGGCTCAAATCTAGCCCTAGAGACTTCCTTTCTGTGTGACCCTGGACAAGTCACTTAACCCCAATTGCTTAGCCTCTTACCATTCTTCTACCTTGAAATCAATACACAGTGTTGATTCTGAAGGGGAAGATTGGAGTTTAAAAAATGAAATGCATATCTCTAGTTTCCTCATTAGTTGCCCTGTTCTTGATATACATTAGGTTATTTTAATCTTTCTTAGAATGTAGTATTGAGAAGTGAACCTAATCCTTCAGGGATAATCAATATAATATGACTATTACCTGCCTTGTTCCTTCTGGATACTGACAGTAAAGCAGCTCAGGGTAGCATTAGCTTTTTTTTTACTATTTGACTGTTATTATTGACCTATACTAAGCTTGAAGTCCACTAACACCCATCATTCCCTCAAATCTTTTTCATGGCAATTGTTGTCTAGTCATACCTCTCCTCTTGTCCTTACTAAGTGTCATTTGGAACAATTATATTGAATTCTATATTCATCCTTACTAAATTTTGCCTTATTCAATTCGTCAATCATCCTTTAGTTACTGATGCTAATGAAGTCGAATAGTACAATGTACCCAGAAACACAGAGAGAGGTCATTGTGCAGAGATCTTTTTTGGACTAGCTATTAAAAAGGTAGAGGGAGGGGGCAGTTGGGTAGCTCAGTGGATTGAGAGTCAGGCCTAGAGACGGGAAATCCTAGGTTCAAATCCAGACACTTCCCAGCTGTGTGACCCTGGGCAAGTCACTTGACCCCCATTGCCCACCCTTACCACTCTTCCACCAAGGAGCCAATACACAGAAGTTAAGGGTTTAAAAAAAAGTAGAGGGAGAAACTGAGTGAGAAATAAAATAGAGGTTGACTAGTTGAAGTATAAATCTATAATCTGGAATGAATGGAGACAAACTTATATCTTGCTAAAAGCTGAAGTTTCCTGGCAGCAACTGATTTCATAGTTGACATTGATGAAAATTTGACTACTTTTGGTTTGAAAATAAAAGGACAGTAATACCCTGTGTCCCACAAAAACAAAACAAAACAAAAACAATTTGCATAGTTTCCATATCTCTTAAGTTTGCAAAGTAGGTAATACCATTGTTCCCAAATCCTCAAATATGGTAGGACCTAGATGTCTTTAAGGGTATGTAGGTGGGGTAGTAAAAAGAGAAAGCAATAGATTTGGAGACAGTTCAAATTCTGCCTTAGATACTTACAAACTATGTGACCTTAGATAAGTCACTTAACTTCTCTCAGATTAAGTTTTCCCATCTGTGAAATGGAGATGATGATATCACTTGACCTATAAGATTCTTGTAAGGATCAAATAAGATCACATTTTGCAAACCTTATAGAACTATATAAATGACAGCTATGATGATTATGATGATTATGATAATAATATGGTAGAAAAGAGATTTCTGGAATTCCAGAAGGTAGTGTTATTAACTTCATTTTACATTTGAGACCTGGGTGTCCTCCCTTAAAATGGAGGCTTTGGGAGGAGCTCTTTGCTGTCCCCTCCAATCAGAAGGATCCTAGGACAGAGAATACTGATGAAGTTTGAGTACCAAGGCTGAAGCCATCGTGGAGGATGCTAAGATTTTGGATGGTAAGGTTCCTGGGGGCATGATGGAGTACAACTGGAATGAAATTAAAATATCCACTATTACATATTTGATAGATGATCTAATCTGCTTGAGGATCTTTAAGGATGGGAAACCTACCACCTTTCTAGAAAACCCATTCTGCCTTTGGATAGATTAACTAGTTCAATGGTATTTCTTGACATCTAACCTAAACCTCTTTCCAAATTCCACTCATTCCTTCTGGTTCTGGCCTTGGGAATCAAACAGAACAAATCTAATCTCCACTCTAATTGCTCTTGCTGTTGTTGTTCAGTTGTTTTTCAATCATATCTAACTCTTTGTGACTCCACTTAAGGTTTTCTTGGCAAAGTTACTGGAGTGGTTTGCCATTTCCTTCTCCAGCTTATTTTACAAATAACAAAGTAGAGGCAAACAGATTTAAGTGACTCACCCAGGGTCACACTATTAGTAAGTGTCTGAAACCAGAATTGAACTCAGAAAGATGAGTCTTCCTGAGTTTAGGCTCCATTTGCTATCCACTGGGCCACCTACCTATTCCTCTACTTAATGTATCTTTTAAATATTTGGAAACAACTATCATATTCTCCCTGATTCTTCTCTTAAATTGGAAGATTTAAATCAATATCAATAAATCCAAGAATTAAATTTATAAAGTTTATTAATAATCACTTGAAGTAGAAGAAATAAAAAAGAAATAGAAGTATAAAAACTAATTATCTAACAAAAATAAGACCACTTGAGTATATTCTCCTGCCTTTATCCTACACAGTGCACATAGTATTTGCACTCAGCATGAGGACACAAATGGGATGTTGGGTAGGAGAGTTCTGGGGAGCAAAATTCTGATTACACACCTCATTCATTCATACAATGAACACTTACTGAATACAGCTAGGACATGCAAAGCCTGTTCTAACTCCTTCATCTTACAGATGATGACACTAAGATTCAGAAAAGTGACTGTCCAGGGTCCCTGAGGTAGTTAATAGTAGAACTAGATCCCAAACTTCATCCTCTAACACCAAAGTCAATGATTTGTGGACTAGTCCTGAATCATTCATTCACTCATTCCATGAGGGCAGATACCCTTGTGTCTTTGTCTCTCCATCAGTTTCTAACTCAGAAACCGAGTAGGAATCTAATACATGATTCACAAAATCTTTGTATCTGGGAGCTTTAAAGATTCTACAATCCAACTGGCAAGAGAAGATATTAGAAGTATTCACATCAAGTGTTCTTCCTGGCAGTAGTGACAACCAGGGTTTTGCATAATCAATGAGTTTCCTGAAAAGTTGAAACTGGATTTTGGAATTGACCACATTTGCCTTACATTGAAATCCCGGTGATTTTTTTTTCTTTTGCTTCTGATTAATCTTCCCTTGGCAGTTACTGCTGATGCTCAGCTATAAGTCTCTGCAAGCTCTTAGTTTCTCTGGCAAGTAGTGAACAAGCTGTAGATAAACACTTAAATAGTTGTAGGATATTTAATGGAACCCTTTTACAACACTCAGAAATCCTTTTAGAATTTGAGTGATCATACTATATCCCTTTGGAAAATGAGGAGGAACTTCAAGACTCTTGTGGGATGCTTCAGAGTTATGGTGCCTTTAGTTCTTACCCCATTGGGATTTGAGGTGGGGTATCTCCATCCTCATCCTTGATTCTCTATGTAAGTTTGTGAAGGTTCTTGGGACTGGGCCAAGCAAGAAGTAGAGAATGCAGGTGGAGATTAGGGTAGAACTGTCCAGCTTACCCCTATGGTATGGTCCAGGGGAAACAACATTGGACTAGGAAGTTCAGAAGGTCTGAAGCCAAAATCCAACTCACTCACTTCCATAGGGCATAGAATGCTGGAACTAGAGGAGCTCTTGGAGATCATCCAGTCCAACCTTTACTGATTTAATATCTCCAAGAGTGAGTTTCCTAAAGAACAATACTTGCTTCACATAAGGTAATGGAAGTGCTTCGTAAACTATAGAAATGTGAACTGTGGATAACAGTAATAATGATGATGATACTGGCCACCCTTATGGGCCAAACATGGATTTTGATGGCATATTCATTGAGTAAACAAATTAACAAGTTATTTTAAGTTATTTTTCAGGAATAGCTAGGTAGCTCAGTGGATTGAGATCCAGGTCTAGTAACAGGGGGTCCTGGGTTCAAATTTGACTTCAGATAATTCCTGGCTGTATGACCATGGGCAAGTCACTTAACCCTCACTGTCTAACCCTTACCACTCTTTTGCCTTGGGACCAACATATAGTATTGATTTTAAGATGGAGGGTAAGGGTTTCAAAACAAAAAAAAAAGTAATTGTTCTGTAAAATCCTTGTAAAATATACAATGCTAGGTCTTTGAAAATCCCCAATAAATGAGAAACTCCATATGTGTTTTATTCTGTTAGAAAGAACTTGAGTTAATATGATTTTAAAGGTGGGGGAAGGAGGGAGGGAGGGAGGGAGAGAGAGAGAGGGAGAGAGAGGGAGAGAGAGAGAGAGAGAGAGAGAGAGAGAGAGAGAGAGAG
>NC_058133.1:470047563-470095978 GCF_016433145.1 Gracilinanus agilis
AGAGAGAGAGAGAGAGAGAGAGAGAGAGAGAGAGAGAGAGAGAGAGAGAGAGAGAGAGAGAAGGAAACTAAATCACTAACATCAAAAATGAAAAGGGTGAATTTGCCTCAAATGAAGATGAAATCAAATTAATTATTAAGTTATTTTTCCCAATTATATGCTAACAAATTGAACAATTTAAGTAAAATGAAAGAATACTTAGAAAAATATAAATTATCTAGACTAATAGAGAGGAGATAGACTCTCTAAGTAAATCTATTTTGAAAAAGAAATTGAACAGGATGTAAATGAACATACTAAGGAAAAAAGTATCAGGACCAAATGGATTTACAAATGAATTCTATCAAACATTTAAAGATCATCTAATTCTAATATTAAATAAATTATTTAGAACAATTGGTAAGGAAGAAGTCCTGCCAACCTCCTTTTATTAAACAAATATGTGCTGATGCCTAAACCAGGAAATGCAAAAACAGAGAAAAAAAATTATAGGTCAATTTCATTAATGAACATAGATGCAAAAATCTTAAGTAAAATATTTTCCATGATTCTACAACAATATATCACAAAGATTATATTATATATATATATGTATATATTTATATTATTGCCAAATAGAATTTATACCAAGTATGCAGTGATAGTTTGATATAAGGAAAATCATTTACATAATTGATTATATCAGCAATAAAAGTAACCAAAATTATATAATTATATCAATAGATATAGAAAAAGCTTTTGACAAAAGACAGCACTCATTCCTATTGAAACACTTGAAAGCATAGGTATAAATGGATTTTTCCTTAGAATTATAAGAAATATATATAAAGTCTTCAGCAAGCATTACCTAAAATGGGCTGTTAGAAGTCTTTCTAAAAGATCAGGAATGAAACAGGATGCCCATTATCACCAATATTATTTAATATTGTATTAGAAATGCTAACAATAGTAATAAAAAAAGATAAAGAAATTGAAGAAATCAGAATGACACAGATATAATAAAAAGTCTCCTTTTGCAAATAATGATAGCATACATAGAAAATCTTAGCAATTCAGCTAAAAATTAGTTGAAACTATCAATAATTTTTACATAGTTGCAAGATATAGATTAAACTCACATAATGTTATCAGCATGTCTATATTTCACCAACAAAGTCCTGCAAGAAGAGAGAGTACAAGGTAACCCATTTAAAATAATCATTGATAGAATAAAACACCCAGAATTATACTTGCCAGAATATATAGACAGAACCAGGAACTTCATTAACATAACTATAAAACACTTTTCATACAAATGAAGTCAAATTTAAATAATCTGAGAAATAGTAATTGTTCATCCTTGGGCACAGCTAATATAATTAAAATGAACAGTCCTTCCTAAACTAATTTATTTATTCAATGCCATCCTCTAAAAAATAACAAAATACATTTGAAGAAAGATTATCAGAGGAATGAATGAAAAAAATATAAAGGAAGGAGGTCTAGCAGTACCAGATTTATACTGTATTATAAAGTAATAATTGTCAAAACTATTTGGTGCTGGCTAAGAAATAGAGGGGGGCAGCTGAGTAGCTCAGTGGATTGAGAGCCAGGCCTAGAGATGGGAGGTTCTAGGTTCAAATCCGGCCTCAGACACTTCCCAGCTGTGTGACCCTGGGCAAGTCACTTGACCCCCATTGCCCACCCTTACCACTCTTCCACCTATGAGTCAATACACAGAAGTTAAGGGTTTAAAAAAAAAAGTAAAAAAAAAAAAGTAAGAAATAGATAAGTAGATCAGTGGAACAGGACAGACATGCAACCAACAATTATAAAAGATTATAGCAACCTTGTGTTTGACAAGAATAAAGATATAAGTTTGGGGAATAAGAATTTACTATATGGAAAAATTTGTTGGGAAAACTGGAAAGGAGTCTCATAGAAACTAGATATAGACAAGTGGTTCCCAAACTTTTTTGGGCCTACCACCTCCTTTCCAGAAAAAATATTACTTAGCCCCCTGGAAATTAATTTTTTAAATTTTAATAGCAATTAATAAGAAAGATAAATGCACCTGTGGCCATCCCCACCCCACCTGGATCACTGCAGCACCCACTTTGGGAATCACTGATGTAGACCAATATCTTACACCAGTGATGGGCAAACTATGGCCTGTCCACGGGCCAGATGCAGCCCCCTGAAATGTTCTATCCAGCCCTGTGACATTACTCCTAATCTGGCAAATACAATGATTAGGATATAATACAATGAAACTTCGAAAGAGTTGCCTTAGAAACAGACTGACAGATGAGCATTTCCTTTCCTTTGGCCCCTCTTTAAAAAGTTTGCCCATCACTGTCTCACACCATTTATCAACATAACATCAAAATGGATACATGATCTAGACATAAAGGGAGATATAAGCAAATCAGAAGAAAGGAAACATTTCCTATCAAATTCGTGGATAGAAGAAGAATTTATGAATAAATAAGAAATAGGAAGCATTATAAGATATAAAAAGGACAATTTCAAATACATTAATCTTAAAAGGTTTTATATAAATAAAGCTAATGTAGCCAAGATTAGATGGAAAGCAATAAATTGGGGGGGATTTATAGACAGTTTCTCAGGTAGAGGTCTCATATCTAAAATACATAGAGAACTTTGTCAAATTTATAAGAATATTAGCCATTCCTCAATTGATAAATGGTTAAAAGATAGGAATAGGCAATTTTAGAATGAAGAAATCAATTCTATACATAACTATGTGAAAAATGGTCTACATCATTATTAATTAGAGAAAAGTAAATCAAAACAACTCTGAGAGATCACCTCACACCTATCAAATTAGCTAAAAGGATAAAAGGGCAAAATGACAAATGTTGGATGGGATGTAGAAAAATGGCCAATGAAAAAATGTTAGAAGTGTGAACTGATTCAATCATTTTGGAGAGCTACCTGGAATTATGCTCCAAATCATTATAAAACTGTATGTATCTTTTGGTCCAGCAAGACTATTATTAGGATAATTTCCTAAGGTGATCAGGGAAAAAGGAAAAGAATCTATAGGTTCTAAATGTTAATATCAGCTTTCTTTGTGGTGGCAAAGAATTGGAAATTGAGGGGATGCCCATCAACTGGAGAATGGCTAAAAAAGTTGTGGTATATGCTTGTGATATAACATTATTGTGCTGTAAGAAATGATGAGCAACTTAATTAAAAAAAAAACATAGGGAGAAATTGGCCTCAGGATGGTGGCAGTGGCAGGGCTAGCTAAGAAATAGAATGAAAGATCAATGGAGTAGATTACATACACAATATAGAGGGGCAAATGACTTTAGCAAACTAGTGTTTGATAAAGCCAAAGTTCCCAGCTTTTGGAAGAATTCTCCATTTCACAAAAACTGCTGGGAAAACTCAAAAACAGTTCGACAGAAGCTAGGTATATAATATCTCACACACTATACCAAGATAAGGTCAAAATGGACATATGATTTAGATATAAAGAGTGATACCATAACTACATTAGGGGAGCACAGAATAGTTTACTGTAGTACCGAAGAATTTTTTCCCAAACAAGATATAGAGAGTATTATAAGATGTAAACTTAATAATTTTGATATTAAATTAAAATGTTTTTGTATGAACCAAACAAATATAACCAAGATTAGAAGGGAACAACAAACTGGGGAAAATGTTTTATAACAAATTTCTCTGATAAAGGTCTAATTTCCCAAATGTATAGAGAACTAAATAAGAAGTATATGAATACAAACCGTTCCCCAACTGGCAAATGGTCAAAGGATATGAACAAGCAATTTTCAGATGAAGAAATCAAAGCTATCAATAACGATATGAAAAAATGTTCTAAATCATTCTTGATTAGAGAAATGCAAAGTAAAACAATACTGAGGTATCACCTCACACCTATCAAATTGGCGAATATGGCAGTAGAGGAAAGTGGCAAATGTTGGAGGGGATGTGGCAAATGCACTAATGCATTGCTGATGGAGTTGTGAACTGATCCATCCATTCCAGAGGACAATTTGGGGCTATGCTCAAAGGGCCATAAAACCGTACATACCCTTTGATCCTGTAATACCACTACTGGGTCTGTATCCCAAAGAGATAATAAAAATGGGGAAAGGACCTACTTGTACAAAAATATTTATAGCAGCTCTTTTTGTAGTGGCAAAAAATTGGAAATTGAGGGGATGTCCATCAATTGGGGAATAGTTGAACAAATTGTGGTATATGTTGGTGATGGAATACTATTGTGCTATGAGATATGATAAACAGGATGATTTCAGAAAAAGCTGGAAAGATTAACAGGAACTTATGCAGAATGAAATAAGCAGAACTGGGAGAACATTGTACACAATATCAGCAATACTGGACCTTGATTATCTATGAAAATTTGGCTACACTCAGCAACGCACTGATCTGGGACAATCCTGAGAGACATGACAGGGAATGCTATCCATTTCCAGAGAAAGAACTGTTGGAGTCATCTTTCACATTAGTGTATTTATGGTTTTATTTGGAGGTTTCGGTTATGTATAAGTTTGCTCTTACAACAATGATTAATATGGAAGTATTTTTTGCATGACAATAAAAATAAAAAGCTCCAAATCACTAGTGAGTAGAGAGACACAAATTAAAACAACTCTGAGGTACCACCTCACTACCATCAGACTGGCTAATATGACAACAATGGAAAATAATAAATTTTGGAGGGCATATGAAAAAATTGGGACACATACATGGCTGGTAGAACTGTGACATTCTGGAGAACAATCTGGAACTATGCCCAAAGGGCCATCAAAGTGTGCATACCCTTTAACCCAGAAATACCATTAGTTGGTCTGTATCCCAAAGAGATTAAAGATAGGGGAAAAGAACCTACTTGTACAAAAATCTTTCAGCAGCTCCTTTTAGGGTGGCAAAGAACTGGAAACTGAAGGAATATCCATCAGTTAAGGAATAGCTAAACACATTGTGATATATGCTTGTAATGGAATACTATTGTGCCATAAGATGATCACAAAAACCCTGGAAAGCTATACAAAATGATGCAAAATGAAATGAGCAGAACCAGAACACAGTAACAACAATAGTGTATGATGTTCAACTGTGAATAACTTAACTATTATCAGCAATAGAAGGATCCAGGCCAACTCCAAGGAACTCATGATGATAAAAGAATATTCACCACCATAGAAGGAATAGATGATCTGAATGCAAATTGAAACATGGAATTCTTTACTTTATTTCCTCCATTAATTTTTTTCTCTAGCATAATTTATCTTATTTCACAACATGATGAACATAGAAATATATATTGTTTGATAGGACATGTGCAACCTGTATCATATTACCTGTCTTCTTGGGGAGGGGGAGGGATGGGAGAGAGGGAGAGAACATGAATTGCAAAATATGAGAAAATGAATATTAAGAAATTGTATTAACATATGACCTGGAAAAGATTATTGAAATAAAAAAAGAAAAGTTAAAAAAGGCCATGGGAAGATCTACACAAAATTATGAAACAAGCAGAACCAAGGTAACATTATATATAGCAAAAAAAATTTTGTTTGAAGAATGACTTGTATATATCCACCTCCAGAGAAAAAACTGATAAACATGAACACACAATACAGTTTTATATGTACATATATCTTTTTTGTCAGATGATGTCTTTTCTAGAGTAGAGAGGGGAGGGAGGGAATTACCTTCGAATTTTAATATAACAAACCAAAAAATAAATAAATAAATAAATAAATTTTAAAGAGAAAGCACACTCATTTTATATCAATAAATCTGAGTTCAGTGTGACTCCTGAGGCTTTCTTATCCATGCGACACTGGATGACAAAACTCTCTGATTTTTGGTTTCTTCATTGGAAAAATGAAGAGGATGGACTAGAGATGATGTCCCTTCCAGTCAACATTCTATGACCTAATGATCCTTCTTGATGTCACTAGGGTATCCTGGATTAAAGTAGGAATTCCACTTGAGAGTGAAATAAACCTCCAAGCAAGGCTATCCAATATTGTTGGATGAGATCCACCTCAGCCTGCAGCAGACTGGCCATGTTTGTTTACTTAATCATTTCGAGTCATATCTGACTCTTCATGACCTCTTTTGGGGTTTTCCTTGGCAAAGCTACTCGAGTCGTTTGCCATTTCTTCCTCCAGCTCATTTTTTGGATGAGGAAAATGAAGCGAACAGTGTTAAGTAACTTGCCCAGGGTTATACAGCTAATAAGAGTCTAAGACTGAATTTGAACTCGGGTCTTCCTAACTCCAGGTCTGACACTGTGCTACCACCCGGCTGCCTATAGCAGACTGGAGAAGATGGAGATTATTCCCTAGAGCAGATCCTAAATCTGATCCACATTTGCAGGTGAGTCTTACTTCCTAGAACTCCATAATCAGCTCCAGAAATATGAAAGGGCTTTACAGTTTCTTTACAAGGTGTGAATTGGATACTCTACAATAGACCATTCAGGGTGTGAATTACCCCTCAAAGTTTCATGTCCTTTTTAACACAGAACTTAAACCATTCAAAGTCCTATGAGGCAAAACCACAAGTCTCCTTGTCTCTGCTACCCTAACATCTGATAATCTCATCAGGTGTTGGAATAAACTTTAAAAGGGTTAGCAAAAATGAGTCCTATAAATAGAATCAGAAGGCTTTCAAATGGAAAAGAAAAGGAAGGAGAAAATTTTTTTACCTAAAAAGTTAGATACTGTAAACAGTAGCAACAGTGTAAAATATCAGTGTTGTGTCATTTTTCAGTGCTGTCTGACTCTTCATGACCCCATTTGGGGTTTTCTTGGCAAAAATATTGGAATAGTTTGCCATTTCCTTCTCCAGCTCATATGACAGATGAGGACACTGAAGCAATCACGGTTAAGTGACTTGCCTAAGGTCAAACAGTGTCTGAGACCAGATTCGAACTCAGGAAGATGAGTCTTCCTGACTCTAGACCTAGTACACTATCTACTGTGCCTCTTCATTGACCCAAATTTGCAAAATGCTTCAAATATATTCTCTTATATATTTGGACTTAGAAAGACCAATCAGACCTTGTCCCTTCTGCATAAGGACTCCCTGGAGTATATATGACAATAACCAAGCTCCTACTCTGCTTTCATTAGAGGGTCATGCAAGTAAGCCTAAGCAACCTCTAATTCCCACAGGCTGACATGTATAGAAAAGATCATGACAGTGAAGGAAATCAAAGTTCAATTAGAATCAGCAAATTATTAAACACCACTATATATAAGGCCAATATTGGATTAGATGTCAAGGATACTAAGATGGTCCCTGCCTTCAAGGAGTTTCCATTCAAGGGATATGTGGTAGTGGTGGGGGAATACAAGAGCTACATAGATGCAAAAATATAATTTGCAAAGGAAGCAAATACTTAAAATTGAGGAAATCAAGCAAGATTTTTTGTAGAAGATAGCACTGAGCTGAGATTGAAAGGAAGGGAATGCATTCTAGGTATTGAGGTATGGTGGAATATGAACAGAATTTTCAATAAAAGATTATTTTTGGACATACAACTTAATTGTAACAAAATTCCATGATGAGTTATGTAACAATCATACTATTTTCTTTTTTTAATTATTATTCTTTTATTCGGAGGCTGTGGTAATGAAGACATGGGAAATGAGACTGGCAAAGCAGTTTCCAGTAATCTTGGCACATGTGAGAAGATGAATGTTGTCCCACTTTCTCACTGAAGGTCTCCAGAAGCATACACTCACAGCAGGAAAAAAGCCACATGATAGGAGAGAAGGAATGCAAAGAATACTCCCTAGAATGTAGGGTTGCCTGTTTCTTTTTCTTTCCAAAGTTTACAAGAGTCAGACTTCCCGATTTCTCTTTAGGTAATAGGCAAGAGCAGATGTTGCTTTGGGTTTTTGGTTTTCTAGACTTCCATAAAGCAGACTATAGAAGATTCAGGAATGTGGCTGTTAAAAATTAGTATTGTAATAATCAGATTTTGGAGCAAAGACCTCTGAACAAAGAGGAAGGATCTCAAGTCTCCAAAACTATTTTATTAGCTGATTTCTTTCATTGTTCCTTCCTTTGGCTTCTTCTGGTAGAGCCTATGATTTTCTGATAGATAGGGACTCAATATCCTACCTCTTCCTTCCTTATTCCTTTCCCATAAACCAGTGATGGGCAAACTATTCCCCACGGGCCAGATCCAGGCCATAGTTTTCCCATCACTGCCTTAAGCAATTCCCAAATCACTATGTTTGCTTAAGGCAGTGATGGGAAAAATATGGCCTGGATCTGGTCTGTGGAGAATAGTTTGCCCATCACTACTATAAACTATGGACATATATGTTCAATTGGGGATGCTCCAGTTGAAAATTTGGTTCTGTAACATTTTGAGGTACTATTTTAAGGTTGATTTGGGAGGATTCTCAGAGCTGTTCCAGCTTTCACTGCTATTAAGCCACCATCTTGAATTTGATACCCCATTTGAAAACTTGGAAAGTCATGTGGGAAGAGGATTAGGAAATGGCTAGAGGAAGATGGCTCCCTATAGAAATAAGTGATTTACTTCCTTCTTTTTTTCTTTTCCTGTGTTCAATAAACTATAACCCTGGGTTCAGTAGTAAGGGGAAGCAGTATCAGCATTTGCTCCCAGAGGACCTCTGGTGGTAAGTGGTGATACTATATAATTTTTAAGACTAACTCATGCATTTTCCAGAGACTAATGAGTCTGGAGGGTTGGAGCAAGCAACTCAGTTGGTTACTAAAGTAGAATGCTACCTAGTGGTCAGTTTTTATATGTACTCTCTTTCTGGACAATTGATATGAATGATATATTGTCATTCTGAAAACTTAGGTAAGGCAACATAAGCCATATTATCCAAAGACACCAAAGAAAGTGCACGAAAGCTTATAGGGATTATAATGGTATAGAATCTGAGATGTCCAAAGGTCTCATTTATGCACTTTCTCTGAAAGGGAGAGCGCCATTAAAATATTGAGGTTTTAATTGGAGGGATGTGAAAAGTTCCAAAGTCTGAGATAAACTACAAACTATGATTTAAAATAATATGAAGTGGGATACCATAAAACAAAATAAAGTATCTTTTGGGAACAAAGTACTTCAGCAGTCATGGAAAGTTTAGCATGGGTAAGATGTCAACAGTTTTGGTCAGGGTGCTGCCAGAATGTTGTCATTCTCTTGGGATGAGGATGAGTCAATTCCAAAGTCTACTATTATTATGGTCCCAGGACAGAGGGGAGTCAACAGAGTTGCCACAGACTTGTTGAAGTCTGTACAGTAAGGAAAAAGTTTGGAACTTGAGTCAACAGAATTTGGGCTCAAATCCTCTTTCTGGCATTTATAAACTAAGTAACTAAGTGATCATGAACATGCCTCAAAACAAAACATATATGCACAAAAATGTGTGTATTTACACACACGTAGATGATGCACAAAATAAATACAAGGAGGTCTGGGAAGAGAAGGCACTAGGAATTAGGGGAACTAAGAAAGGCTTCAAATAAAAGGAAAAATTTGAGTTGAGTCTTGAAAGAAAACCAACGACTCCCAGAGGAAGAGAAGGGAAGGGAGTACATTCCAGATATAGGGGACAATGAGTGTAAAGATGAAAAGATGGGAGATGGAGCCCTGGAAGTGAGAAACAGCAAATTGTCTAACATGACTAGAACACAAAATTCACAGATAAGAGTAATATGCAAAGAGACTAGAAAGATGGAATGGACCAGGTCATATCAGCTAAACTATTTGATTCTGGAATAACACAGTCCACCTGGTTAATACTGGAAAGTAACATTAAATATAGTATCAAATCAATAATTTTAGTTCTGCAACATGGGGTGGCCATTGTGAGAGTACAGGGTGGTTCAGATGACAGACAGATGCGTAAAGTTAGCACCACCAGGGGCCACAAGAGGGCCAACTCATAA
This sequence comes from Gracilinanus agilis, assembly GCF_016433145.1. Lineage (NCBI taxonomy): Eukaryota > Metazoa > Chordata > Mammalia > Didelphimorphia > Didelphidae > Gracilinanus > Gracilinanus agilis. Next base: position 470,057,512 of record NC_058133.1, read on the forward strand.
CTCCCTATTTTAAGCAATTCTTTTGTCATTTCTACAGTGCTGAAGGATGGCAAGTACTTTCAATGCCCTCTAAATTGGGCAAAGTTCCAGTTTCCTCACCTTTGTTACATCTTTGTCCAACGTGCTCTAAACCAAGGCCAAAGTCTAACATTAACCACCTTTTGCCCCATAGCAGCAATCTGCTTGTCTCCTGATGCCCATAAATATTCCCACAGAATGTCATCCATCATTTCCCTCTCCAGCTGCTCTGCAGCAGTGAGAATCATGAAGTTAATTTTTCCACAAGAACATTGCCGTCTGAATGGCTTTCCATTTTCCAGCTCTACTGCATTTGAACATCCTGACATCATCCCTAATCCAGCAGATGGGAAAGACACATTAGCTGCCTGGATCCAAAAATACAGATCCATAAGCATCCCACTGTGAAGATTAAAATTAATATTCAATAACTAAGTATTATATTTTTTAAAATGTATTAATAAAAACTAACATAAAAAATTAGAGTGAAAAGATGTAAGGAACTCAGATGCCCTTGTGAAAAAAGAGAGTGAGAGGGAGGAGCTAAAGAACTTGTAAAACAATACCATGACCATGCAAACATGGAGGCGCAGGAGAGATTAAAGGGAATTTTGGGAAATACTAAGGGACTTCTGGGGGATGAAGTCTAAAGGTTCAAAATCTCCATTTATATACCACACAACTATTGATAGAATGCAACAATTAAGTCCTAAGTTACCTATGTTGTGGCGGGCTCTGTGATGGGTGTTTGGGGATATAAAGATAAGATACAAGCCCTATCCTCAAAGTACTGAAAATCCAGTAGAAGAGGTATGAAATGTTTGCAATAAATATGATATAAGGCAAAAAGATGCTTAAGGACAAAGGCAATATCTAGATAGGGTGCTCTGGGAAAATGTGAGGAGGGATAGCTCACTAATATCCAGGACAGGCAAGGTGCAGCTCAGGGAAGGCTTTGAGGAAGAAGTGACACCAAAGCTGGGTTTCCACTTTCATGCTATCATTTAATAAAAACCTATAGGTTTCCATAACGAAATAACATTTCTCTTAATGTTAATGGAAATTATATGTTCTTATTGGGGGAATCATAGATTTAGAGTTGGAAAAGGACCTTTGCTCTACTACTGTCATCTAACCCTCTCTCTGTACAGATGAGGAAAAAAACCCAGAGAACTTCACAACTTTCACAGTAGGCAGAGTGCTGGACCTGGAGTTAGAAAGACCTATGTTCAAATCTACTCTCACATACTTACAAACTGTGTGACCCTGGGCAAGTCACTTAATCTTTATCTGACTAAGTTTGGAAAACGGGTTATTATCTCTCAGGGTTGTTGAGAAGATAAAAATCAAATGAGATAATATGTATAAAGTATATTATAAATCTTTAAAATGCTACATGATGAGTTATTATTAATTTACTACTATTATTATTCTTATTGTTAATAGTACCTCCCATTTGCTAAATGAAAGGAATAAGAAAATAGAGAAGATCTTAGAGAATCTCAATTTTAATCATTGAAATTGGGTCCCTCCTTTCTGATCCAAGATATATCATCCCCATAGGTATAGCTTCCTTCCCAAATGTTTCCCCATGTTTTCCATGATCCTTTGTTATTGTTCAGTTGTTTCAGTCATGTCTGAGTCTTTGTGACCACATTTGAGGTTTCCTTTGTAAAGGTATTGGAAAAGATTTCTATTTCCTTCTCCAGCTCATTTTAACAGTTGAGGAAACTGAGGCAATCAGGGTTTAAGTGACTTGTCCAGGACTACACAGTTGGTGAATAAATATCTGAGGCCAGATTTGAACTTATGAATATGAATCTTCCTCACTCCAGATTCTTTATGCACTATGGTACCACTTAGCTGCCCCTGTGATCCTAGGATAAAATAAGCATTTTCAACTTGGATCCTAAGGACGTCCATAATATGACTTCCACTTTCCTTTCCAACTTTATTTCATATTAATTTCTTTCATATCTTCTATGTCCCAGCTACCTGGTATAGTAATTATTTGCTAAACTCAATATTCTGTCTTTTTTCCACTGCATATTTACATAAGCCATTTTACTTGTCTCACTTGCACTCCCTCCTTAACTCTTCAATCTCTAGAATCCTTATCTTCCTTCTTTCAATTTTTGGTCAAGGCACTGCCTCCTCCCTGAAACCTTTTCTGATTTCTCCTCTCCCCATCTTTCTCTTATCTGCCTCCTCAAATGACCATATATTTATATTTTTTGTGGATGTTGCATCTCCTGAGTGATAATAGCTGATATTTACCTAAGATCTTCAAATTTCCAGAGCACTTTACTGATTTCACATTATTTCACTTCACAACAACTCTATGAAGTAGATATTGCAAGTATTATCATCTTCAGTGCCATTAACAGAGTTGCCTAGTAAATATGTTGAATTGAAATCAATGTAGAGGAGAGGTACAGAAGGAAAAAAGAGGGGGTTATGGGAAAAATAATGAAAGAACATTTTCTTTCAATTGGGGAGAATTAGAGAAGATCTTGAAGGAAGTGAGTAATTTTACAGATAGAAATTAGAGAAGGACAGGAAGGCAAATCCAATCCAGACCAAAGGGACTTCATGAAACGGGAGAGGAAGATATGGGTTTTGAGTTAATTAGCAAGCATCCAAATGAAGTGGGTATTCGATTATGAAAGAAGCGTAGCTAGCAATAAGTTCCATTCTTAGCCAGAAAGGTAAACTCAAGACATGATGTCTTCAGGGACCTTTCTTTCCATATTTCCTATTAGATTATTAGCCTCTTGAGGGCAGGGCATGGGTCTGATATCAAGGTCTTAAAGTTAGCCATTGATTTATAAATGCTCATTGAATATACAAATGCCTACAGTTTGAAATGATTTCTATCTCTATGAGGGACTTGTTCTTTGTAGAGAAGGTAGAAGATCTTGATTCTAGGTTGTATTGAGATATGGAGTAGTTCTACAGAGAAGCCACAGTAGAAAATGGCACAGATGACATTTTCTACACCATAAAAACATGTATATCTTATGTTTGTGTGGGGTTTAAGATGACCTGATTCTCAGAATCACCCAGGAAGGAAGGTAGTGTAAGAACCATACTACCTATTATAGGAGGCAGTCAGGTGGCTTAAAGAATAGAGAGCCAGGTCTGGAGATGGAAGGTGTGACACTGGGCAAGTGTGTAATTTGAATCTATTACCCTAAAAACTATGATCCCCAGCAAAACTATGATCCCCAGCACCCTACTCACTTCCTGTCATTATGTGCTGATGTAGACAGGATAGAAATTGGGTGCAGCCCCATGTCTTTTTTTCTTGTCTTCCTGTGGAAACTTTGGTAGGCTTTTTGAGCAGGTAGAAAAAACTTAGTCACATGGTTCTATTTTGTTAGATAATAAACTTTTAAAAATGATGCTTGAAGTATTGGACATTAATTTAAATCCTACACAAGTCATTTAACCTCCATTGCCTAGCTCTTACAAATCTTCTGCCTTAGAACCAACATACAATATTAATTCTAAGACAGAAGGTAAGGGTTTTTTTTTAAACAGAACTATCCTACTTATTCTAAAGAAGAAGAAATTGAACCTCATAAAATTAAGTGATTTTTTTCCCCAAGTACACCCAAGTAATAATTGGGGATTCTGGGATTTGAATATAGGCCTTTTGGCTTGAAACTCCTTGGAAAGTAATGCTAAACAATAGAAGGGATGGCATCAGGGGACTTGGGTTTTTAGATTCTACTTACTGTGTGACTTTGGGGAAATCTCTTTTTGTCCTCAGTTTTCCTCCTCTTTTAAATGGAGGTGAAGTCTAGACCACCAGGTCTAGAGTTGAGAGGATCTGAGTTCAAATATGGCCTGAAACACTTCCTAGTTCTGTGATCCTGGATAAGTAACTTAACCCCAATTGCTTAGTTTTTACTGTTCTTCTGACTTAGAATTAGTATGTCAGAAGGTAAGAGCTGTTTTTTATTTTTTTTAAAGGAGGGCTTAGATTAGGTGATCCCTACAATTTCTTATAGCTCAACACTAGTTATTAAATTGATTGAAAATCATCTAAGCTGAGAAACTAACAGCAGAGAGATCTTTCCAAGGCCTGGTTGCAGGAAGGGTCAGTCAGAGAATCTTTAGGATAAGATATATGTTTGGGGATTAAAAATCTAAGAATATGGAACTCTTGTGTGGTTTCCTTCTTTGAAAACCTAGAAGAGGTAGAAGTAGGATGTGTTTGAAGATAGTCTGTCAGAGTGGAAAGGTCATTGAATTTTGAGTCACAAAACCTGAGTTTAAATCTCAGCTCCTGTCATTTCCTATGTGACAAGGGCAAGTCATTTAAAGCCTCAGTTTTCTCATGTATAAAATGAAGAGTTTAGTCTATATGAGCCATAAGGTCTTTCAGCTTAAGATCAATGACCCTGTGAAGACCTTTCTCCAATGGGGATTTGTCTCCTACTTATACCTCTGAAGATGGTATCACCCATATGGAAGATACTAGTGGGCCTGTCTCAGTGATATGGGAGAATAGGCTCAAGATTTTCATACAGCCATGCATCCTAGAGAATGAAATTAAGCAGACATTAGAAAGTACTGCTAATAATAAGGCTAGTGAAAGAGAGAGAAATCCAGCTGAGCTATTTAAACTCCTAAAAGATGATACTGTTAAAGTGTTGCACTCAATATGCCAGCAGTTTTGGAAAAGTCAACAGTGGCCCCTAGACTGAAAAAAGAACAGTTTATATCTCAGTCCTAAAGAAAGGCAATGCCAGAAAATCCTGAAGTCACTGTGTTCATTCTGCATGACAGCAAAGTTAAGCTTAAGGTTCTGCAAGCTAGCCTTTGGCAATATGTGAACCAAAAATTATCAGAAGAAGAGGCTGATTTTTGAAGAGGCAAAGGAACTAGAGACCAAATTGCCAACATTCATTGGATTGTGGATAATGCAGGAGAGTTCCAGAAAAGCACCTGCTTCTACTTCATTGACTATACTAAAGCCTTTGACTATGTGGATCACAAGAGTGGAGGAATAAAATATGATATGGTCTGTGGGGTCATGAAGAGTTAGATAAACTGAAGGACTCAACAACAATAACAAAGGGACATTGAGAGTTCATCTGCCATGGAGTCAGGAGCAGCCTTTTTCCATTGGCTTGTATAGACAGAACTTAGAACTCTTTGCATCTTAAAAAACTACCTGGCAATACTCTGAAACTTTTTTCTGCATTTCCATATGAAGGTGAAAATTTTCTTCATTCATACTATGGAAGACAGGAGGGCCTGAGATCTGAGTCGTCCATCTCTCCATACTACCCAGCTTATGGAATGGAGTCCATAGCAAAGGATCTGAGCTTTTGATTTTTTATTTTGTCCTTTTCAATTCTAGGAGTAAGCAGTAGAATCTTCTGTTTAGGTGCTTTAGTCATGGGAATCTTGGCATTCAGGTATCTAAAGCAGGTATAGTAGCTATCCCAGCAGCCAGGTCCTGGAGACCAATAGCCCAGGGATATTTCTATCAGCAGAGTTTTGGACTCAAATTTGGTAGGACTAATGCTGTGGAGAACTGATCTAACCTGGGAACCTGATCCCCTCTCCAGAAATTGAGATCCTGGGTAGGAGATTATGCCTATGAGGTGTTTGATCTTTCTATATTTTTAAAAGCTAATCTGATGTTAAGTGGCAAAGTGGGATTGGAGAGCTAATCATAGGGTCCCTAAAATAAGAGGATCACAATGGGAAGTGTCTAAGTCTAGGGCAAAAAAGAAAGAATCCCCAACCCTGGGGAAAAGATGGTGGTGGTGGCTGAGGTGTAAAATTTTAGCAGACCTGGTCCTCAGTAGGTGGGTCCCGAGTAATCCTTGCTATACATAGAAGAAGGATATTAGACAATACTCTGCTAAAATGTGTGTGTGTATTTACTTGTATGTTTGTGTATGAAACAAACAACCTTACAGTTAGACTGTTAGCAAGGGTGAGGGCAAAATAGAAGTCTGCTCAGTCCTCTATGAGATGTCAGCTTTACTGCATCTGTTTAGCCCATTAATGGAGACTAGAATATTTGAGCAACTATTGACTGGTGTAAATGCCTCTTGGAAGCAGCTTTTCTTGCTTTTTTGTTCCTGAAACATCTTGGAGCAGGTAGGCATTCATGTTTGTTAGGCTGAATCAGCAGCTGGGAATGGAGGATGAGTGTGAAGAAGGGAAAGAAGGATTGTCAGCTTCGGTGACACTCAATATGGTGCTCTCAATAGAACAGAGAAATAGCTGCAAATGGGGAAGGTGTTGCCCAGCCACTGTTACAGACCAAGTGGCCTTGAGAAAAGCTGTTTGTTATCTGTGCCACTTTTGACTGCTGACGCTTAGTGTGTGTGTTTTGTTTTTTAAAAATTATTGATGCATTTTGTTTTCTTCAGGAGTTGTTTTCGGAAACTGGGAGCTATAATAGAAGGTCACAAGGACACCTGCTGGCTTCGATTTAGACTAAAGAACTACTTCATGCTTTGTATTGAAAAGGAAGCTATTCATAAAGGATACTTAAAGGCTTCCTGGACAGTTAAAAAACAAAGATAGCTATTAACTCTGCAATCTAGAGAGATTTGTTTTTGTTCAGTCATTTTTCATTCTCTTCATGACCCTGTTTGAGGTTTACTTGGCAGAGATCCTATAGTGGTTTGCCATTTCCTTTCTCCAGCTCATTTTACAGATGAGGAAACTAAGGCAATCATGCTTAAGTGATTTGTCCAGTCCCACAGTTAGTAAGAGTCTGAAGGTGAATTTAAACTCTGGTCTTCCTGATTACAAGTTCAGGGCTCTATCCATTGCCCTGCCTAACTGCTCTAAATTAGAGAGGGAATGATATTAAAATGAATCTTTTCTCTGAGTTAATTTTCTCATTTGTGCTTTGGTTATAATGATAGTCTTCTTGCTCTACTTGCTTCCTGTTGAAGTAGACAAGTCCCCTAACCTATCTGGGCCTCAGTTTTCTGATCTTAACACGGGGGAAACAAGAGAACTGGACCCAGTGACTTCTGAGGTCCCTTCTAGCTCTAATAACCTCTCAAGCTTTTCTATTTCTCATAATGGCTTGTAACCTCGGAGTCTTCTATTCCTCAGTCTCCCTCAACCCACATATCTAATCTATGATCTATAATAACCAATTCATAGGATTTTTTAAACTCTAACTTTCTGTCTTATAGTTGTTTCTTTGGCAGAAGAACAGTAAGGGCTAGGCAACTGGGGTTAAGTGACTTGCCCAAGGTCACATAGCTAGGAAATATCTCACAGAGTTATTTTGAAGAAAGTACTTTGTAAACTGTAAAATACAAGTTCAATAGGAATTATTATAATTGTAACCTTTATATCATTCTAATCTGGTAAACATGTATTAAGTACCTACTAAGTCTAAAATAACACAATGGGTGCTTCTGTTGGGGGAGCGGAGGGAAAGACAAGACAAAAATGTCCTCAAAGGATACATGTTGTGTTTGGAGAGGAAGGATACAATGTCAATGTATTAATCTGATAATTGGAGAAGAAGAGAGCAACTCTGCTGCTCTATCCACAAGGGTCTCTCCTATCACTGAACTCTTTAAAAAAAGGAGAAAGTTTGAAAGAGTAAAATGGCAGTGGAGGGAGATTCTTACTCACTATTGCTACATCATGTTTAAAACAGAACTCATTATCTACCCTCCTTCCACATGCACCTGTGTTTCTTTCAGACTTCCTTATTTTCCTCAATAGTTTGCAATCTTGGAATCTCTCTTCCTTTTATCTCTCTTACTCCACCTATCAAATTAGTTGCCAAGTCTTACTAATTTCACCTGCAAAATATTTCTCACATTAATCCCACATAGCTTCTAATTTAGTTCAAGCCTTCATCAAGGCATTACACTAAACTGAGACCTAGAGTGTTGAAATGATTTGTTCAAGGTCCCAGGAAAAATAAACAGAAGAGTTTAGATTTAAATTCAGATCCTGGGACTATAAATCTAGGTCCTTAGCCACATTATACTGTGCTCCCTCTGGTGATGGATAATACAGCAACCACTTAGGAGCTAAATGTAGTTAGAATCTAGGCTCCCACTATGGTAGAAGCAAAACCAAAGTAAAAAAAAAAAAAAAAAAAAAAAAAAGCCTTCAGGAGAGTCAAAATCCTGGGAGCCCAGATGCCAAGTTCTGGAAGCTTTTCCTGGGCAATGGTTATCAGTTATGAAATGGACCTGCAAAGCCAGATCCTGATTTTCCCCTTCTAGGGCGACAGCTGTTTGACTTCTCTTCAGAACTGGGAATTATTTGGTTTGGGCAAACAAGATCTTGAAAGGACTGGGCACTCTCCTAATTTTCCATGATTACTTGCCTGGTTTTATTTAACCACAAGGCCAAGGGGAAATTTTCCATTGATTTACAAATTTTGCTCAGGAAGTGTTATAATACCAATTGTCAGTCTTGATAAGGCCTCTTAAAATGAAAACTCAGCCATGAAAACTCAGATTTATGGAGCAGTTCAATAGCGAGAGGGATGTGATGATTCATATTACAAAAAGATTATTATCATTTAACTGAAGTTCCATTAAATATAAAATCTTTCATTGTAGTTAAGTACTTGCTTACTGAACATTAACTATTTGTCGAGAGTCTAGAGGAGAAATTTAACAAGCTATTCATCCTAGTATACTGAGGGAAAGCAAGTAAAAATGAAGATAAAATATTTCTGGGGGTAGCTAGGTGGCTCAGTGGATTGAGAGCCAGATCTAGAGATGGGAGGTTCTAGGTTCAAATCTGACCTCACATACTTCCTAGCATTGTGATCCTGGGTAAGTCACTTAACCCCAGTTTCCTAGAGCTCACCACTCTTTTGCCTTGGAACCCATTCTCAGTATTGACTATAAAATGGAAGGGAAGGATTTTGGAAGGAAAGAAGGAAGGAAGGAAGGAAGGAAGGAAGGAAGGANAGCGAGAGGGATGTGATGATTCATATTACAAAAAGATTATTATCATTTAACTGAAGTTCCATTAAATATAAAATCTTTCATTGTAGTTAAGTACTTGCTTACTGAGCATTAACTATTTGTCGAGAGTCTAGAGGAGAAATTTAACAAGCTATTCATCCTAGTATACTGAGGGAAAGCAAGTAAAAATGAAAATAAAATATTTCTGGGGGCAGCTAGGTGGCTCAGTGGATTGAGAGCCAGATCTAGAGATGGGAGGTTCTAGGTTCAAATCTGACCTCACATACTTCCTAGCATTGTGATCCCGGGTAAGTCACTTAACCCCAGTTTCCTAGAGCTCACCACTCTTTTGCCTTGGAACCCATTCTCAGTATTGACTATAAAATGGAAGGGAAGGATTTTGGAAGGAAGGAAGGAAGGAAGGAAGGAAACTTAAAAACCACTTATTTGAGGTGAAGCTAGTTGGCTTAGTGGATTAAGAGCCAGCCCTAAACACAGGAGGTCCCAGGTTCAAGTCTAGCCTCAGACACTTACTGGCTCTGTGTGACCCTGGGCAAGTCACCAACCAATCAATACACAGTATTGATTCTGAGATGGATGGTAGGGGTTAAAAAAAAGCACATGGGAAGATTTCTAATTCTATGACTTTGAAAAAGTACTTTTCATCTCTGGCCTCGGTTTTCCCATATTTAAAATTAGAAGGCAGTATTCTATATCTGCTCAGATTCCTCTGGCTTGTTGAGTCCTAGTGCTTTATACCTATTCATTCTTAGGATTTGGATTCTGGGTACCATCATTTTCCTGAGGTCAACAATAAGAAATCTTTTGAATTACTGTCTGGTAGCCCAGTGCCACTTCTAAAATCACTGCCATGTAATAACAACAGGATCAATATCAGAGGTTCTCACAACTTTGGAAGATGGGGGGCAGAAGCTTTTTTTCTCTTTAGCAGATAAAGAAAGTGAATGTAACTTCAATTCCAAAGCCTACTGGTATAGGACTCTTTCCTTATTGGTGGAGATCAATGCCTCATGTCTGCTTGTGGGGTTTGACTGACTTGATGAGCCAAGCAGGTGAGAATTCCATTGGGATTGGAATTATAATTAATATCCTTCCTATGAGATCTCGAATATCTCTTCTAGTTCTAACCTTCTATAATTTTATTTCTATCTATCGGAATGCATAATATATAGTATCTACTTTGTGTCAGGCACTGTTAAGGACTTTTTACAAATACTGTCTCATTTGATTTCCAGTTACAGAAAGGCTTCAAGAAAAGGCTACATCAAAGAGAGATGGCAACTCAGTGAAGATAGCTCAGCAGAGATGCCCAGCAAAGAACAGAAGTGCCCAACTAAAAATAGATAAACAGCAGAGAGCCACAATGTGCCAACAGCAGCAGCTCTGAAGAAAAGGAGGTGCAATTTGCCCCAAAGGTATTTGAGTTTACTAGACAAATTTGTCCCGTCTAGGTGTACCCCTTCACATATATCCCCTCGTCACCGGGGTTTCCAAGCTTTATTCTCCACAACAAACATTCATTGATCACAGGTGTTCTTTAAATGTGCCCTCTGCCCACTGGTGCTGCAATAACCTGTGGAAGAGTGTAATTGCTTCATTTGGTGGAACATTCATGTGGATTGGATCAAAGATCCAATTTGTCATTTGGATACTAAAATCCTCATTTAAGAAGCTTGTACATTGAAAAGGGACTTTTATTTTTATGAAGAAAAGATGCAAGTGCTTTGAGGAATAAACCCTTCTCATATATTTAAAATACAATTTGGTTGAAATATAATTTATGCTCCATTTTCTTATAACTCTCACAAAGTGTCTACCTCTGGTATCCTTTTCTCTAGATCAAACCTGCCTAGAATAGCACAAGGGATTGTATTAAGGTTTTTCTTCACAGAATCTGAAAGTTGTGGCTTACATTAATGGGTTGAAAGTGTATTCCAAAGCTAGACAATCCTGGGACTCGAGACCTACCTTTCATATATTGGCTGGGTAACCCTAGGCAAGTTATTTAAGCTCTTAGTACTCTAGACAGTACTTACTTAGTACTATTATAGACTCTTATAGTCTTTTAGACTATAAGTTGAAGAAAAGATGCTAACTGCTTTGGGAAGGAGTTTACCACACCAGTGATATTACAGGTCCTGCCTCTCCCTTATTCTCAGAGGCCATTTAGTCTAACCTGTATGGAAAAAAATGAATCTTTTCTAGCACATCCTTGATAAGGGGTCATCCGACTTGGCTGTAAAGTCTTCACCAATTTGGACGTAATCCACTACAAGCGTTAGGCGGCTTTTTCCACCTCTGGATAGATCTAACTGTTCAGAAGTTTGTCTTGGCATGAAGTGTAAATTTGACACTTTAAAACTTCTATCTCTATTGCTCCTGGTTTTGTCCAATGGAGCTAATGACGATGAAAATCCAACTAATCCTTCTTGTACATGATAAGTCTTTAAATACTTGAAGCTAGCTGTTGTGCTTCCTCAGTCTTCTCTTCTTTAGTCTACACTTCCATAGTGACATAAACTAAATTTCATATGGCAAGTTCTCAGGGCCCTAGACCATTCTGGTGGTGGCCCTCCTCTGGGCATATTCCAGCTTATCAATATACTTCCTAAAATGCAGTTCTCAGAGCTAAACGTGATACTCCAAATGTAGTTTGACCAGGGCAAAGTACAGCAAGATTATCATCTCCTCCTTGGCAACTATGCTCTAAGATCCCATTAGTGGGTCCATGCATCACATCACACTGTTGATGCACATTGAGCTTGCAGGCTCTATATCCCCCAGATTTCTATCAAAGAAATCATCATATCAAACTCTGCCTCCCACATCTTTTATCTCTGGAATTGATTTTGTTTTGCCCTAATTCCCTCTTAGATTTCATTTAGATTAAATCCAATATTCCTAGTCTGTCAAACAAAACCTAAGGTTTTTCTCAGGCAGACCAATAATGGCTCAGGGGACAGTAGATGAGATGTGGTTGTTTTCCTTGAGACCTATCACAATACTCATGGTGGCTTGGTCTTCTCAGGAATGAGAATCTGAGGGCATTAACTAGGGATCATCACACTTGACTTTTATATTATTCTTTTCAGTCAATTTACTTTTTTCCTCCTCCTCTCTTCATCTGAATTGTTGGTCTTTGAGTGAAGATGGCATTCTTCAGAGCTTCTCATAACTCCTGGGCTGATTTCTTTCGTCAAATTTTAGTGAATGGTATCCTACTTATTTGTCTTATAAACCTTCTTAAATGTGGTCTCCTCAAATATAGGGTTTCTATCAGCCCGTTCCTAGTCATCCTCTCCTCCATCTCACATGTTATAGGGGTACGGTCCCTGACTTCCAACATCATATAATCTCTCTCCCTTCAACTAGTTTTCCTTATTAGTAAGAAACAGATCTAGAATAAAATTTCCACTTGTAAATTTTTAACTTTGAAAAGATAATATGATCATTGAGGCAAGTCAAGAAATTATGAGTTGCTTTGCTTTTGGCAGAGGGAGAGCCCATAATATTGAAGTCCCACATTACGAATATATTATACTTCAAATTCAGATTTATGATGTCTCTTGAACACCTTATTTATATCTGCTTTCTGTCCTAGTGGTATGTTGCATATTTAGATGTTTCAGTGATGTTCACCACAATATTCTGTCATGTTTCCCCCTTTGTTTCCTAGATTTGTTCTTAATATACAATGCTACCCTACCTCTACCCCTTTTCACCTATCTTGTTTCTTTTGAAGAAAGTATAACAATCCAGTTGAGTCTCTTGCTACCAAGTGTCATTGTACCTATGAGATCAGATTTCTCTCCCTACATTAGGACTGCCAGTTAATTTTGCTAATTGCCTATGCTTTGTGCATCTGTGTATAGACATTTGAAGCCAAGGATTTTGCCACTAATCTCTTTCTTAGATTTATCCCCTGTAAAAGTCTGGGTGTCCATTGCCCACCCTTACCACTCTCCCACCTAGGAGCCAATACACAGAAGTTAAAGGTTTAAAAAAAAAGTTTGGGTGTCTATCTCAACTGTTATCCTTCCTCTTCCACTGCAATTATTCTCTGTATCATCTAGCTAAGAGGACAGATTTTTCTTCACCCTCACCCTCAATTAACCATCTAGTTGAATTGCTAATTTATCTTAAATAACTTTTATGTTATTTGATTTTTTCAACTTCTAAGCACTTATTTTATTTTCCTTCTATCTCTATCCCCAACCCAAATCAAATTAAAATCTAGTAACATACATGTAATTCATGTATATATGTATACAAACATTCAAACAATTGCCCCTACTAGCTGTGTTCAAAAATATATTTCTTGTTCTGCATCTTGAGACCATCATCTACCTATCAAGAAATACATAGGATGTTTCATCATTAGTCCTCTGGAATTGTGGTTGGTCACTGAGATGGTCAGAGCTCTTACCTCTTCCCAAGTCACCTGTATTTACACAGTTATTGTTATTGTATAAATTGTACTCCTGGTTCTAATCACTTTTCTCTGTATCCATTTATACAAATCTTCCCAGGCTTCTCTGAAAGCACCTTTCTTTTTTTAAAAGGTATTTTATTTTCCTAATTATATGTAATGATTTTCCACATACATTTTCTGAAGTTATAAGACCCAAATTGTCTCCCTCTCTCCGTTCCCTATATCATCCTGGAGATGGTAAGCAATTTGGTCCAGATTATACATGTATTGGCATGCAAAATATATGAAACTATCTCTTTCATAATTTTTATGATGCCATAATATTCCATTGCATTCAATTCTACAATTCACTCCACTGTTCCCCAACTGAGAGGAATGGCTTTAGTTTCCAGTTCTTTGCCACTATAAAAAAAAGTTCCTATGAATATTTTTGTACATATGAGTCCTTTTCCTATTTCTTTGATTTCTTTGGGGTATAGGCTTGATAGTGGTATCTCTAGGTCAAGGGATATGCACAGTTTAGTAACTTTGGGGGGCATAAGTCCAAGTTATTTTCCAGAATGACTGGACAAGTTCACAGACCCACCAACAATATATTAAAGTGCCTTTACATTTGTCATTTGTCATTTGTTTTTGCCATCTTTTGAGGTAGTACCTCAGAGTTGCTTTAATTTGTATTTCCTAATTATTAGTTATATAGAGCACTTTTTCTTATTGCTATTAATAGTTTGGAGTTTTTACTTTGAAAACTGCTTCTTCATATTCTTTGATGATATATTAGTTGGGAACGATTCTTATAAATTTGAACCAGTTCCTTATTTATCTTAGGAATGTGAAGTTTATCAGAGAAACTTTGTGCAAATATTGCCCCCCTCCCCAGTTTTCTATTTCCTCCCACTTTTAACAATATTGGGTTTTTTTGTGCAAAAAATTTAAAATTTTATGTAAACAAACTTTTCCCTTTACTCTTCTGTATTCTTCTCTTTTGTTTGGTTATGAACTTTTACCATAGATCAGTAAGATAATTTCTTTTTACTCCTCTAACTTGCTTTATGGTATGACTATATTATATATATGTATATATTTGTGTATACACACACACACATATATATATGCATATATATATATGTTTATATATACATTTGGAACTCATCCTGGTATATAATATGAGATTCTGGTCTAAACCTAGTTTCTGCTAGACTGCTTTACAGTTTTCTGTGTGTGTGTGTGTGTGTGTGTGTGTTGTCAAATAGTGAGTCTTTACTGCAGTGATTGAGATCTTTAGCAAAGATCTCAATCACTGCAATAAAGAGCTACTAGGTTCATTTGCTTTGGTGTATTTATGCTGTACTGATAAATCTTCATTGGTATCAAATCTAGACTTCTTCCTTGATCTTCGATTAGTTGTGGGAGGGAGTTGGTCTATATTGCTTCTTTTTATTCCATTAATTAATTTAACAACATGCTTTCAGGGGCAGCTGGGTGGCTCAGTGAATTGAGAGCCAGGCCTAGAGATAGAGGTCCTAGGTTCAAATCTGGCCTCAGATACTTCCTAGTTGTGTGACCCTGGGCAAGTCACTTAATCCCCATTGCCTAGCTCTTACCACTCTTCTGCCTTGAAGCCAATACACAGTATTGACTCCAAGATGGAAGGTAAGGGTTTTAGAAAAAAAAACAAAAACAAACAAAAAAAACCCCTAATATGCTTTCCTACCTTTCTCTATCTCTGAGCCACCTCTTATTGTATCTCAGCAGAAGACTGAAATAGGTCCTTGTAAGACCCTGAGAATGATGTTGGCACTGGACCCACACACACCTTTTGGTTCCTCTTGTCTAGTGAAAGAGGGACTTGCCAGAAATGTATGGGAATATCCCCACTACAAGATTATTCTTGACCCAAAGTATGCAACAGTTTCTAGGAAAGATTCTTTTGAGCCAATGACATGAAGCATAGGTGAGCGTGGGGTAGGAAGTTCCTTATAAATGTCTCCTTTTAGAGTTCTGACAAAGCAAGGCTCCCAGGGGGAACACCCTGCCCCTGTGGTGGAATCCTCCTTCCATCAGTGTCCCTCCCTGTTTATTGGGATCCAGGCAGCCTGGCCCCAGATCAAAGCCCTGAAAATCCAAATGCAGCAGTCTGGGAGGGAGGAGGAGGGGGCTGCTTCTGATTAGGGGTTGTTGCCTTTGCCAAGTGGAGATGTCCTCTGTCTGTGGACAATTAAACCATTCTCACGGATCATCCACATGGATGCAGGAAAAGATCAGAATGACCTTTTTCTCCACCCTGGCCCTTCCTGGTTCCTCCCACTGACTCAGGTCTCTGCAGATTTGGGAAATCCCACAAGGTCCCAGCCTTCCACGAAAGCCTTGAAATGTAACAGGTGCTGGGTGGCTCTCAAATCAAATCCAGATCAAGCCTGCTTGGCTGGAATAGAATGAGATATAGCCAAAATGGTGGTGGGGACAGAATATTGGCTCCTTGGGATTTGTTTGACCCCAGGGATAGGTTGGTAGTTGGAGGTATTGCCAACAGAGCAGGATTGGTGTCAAAAAAAGGGCAAACAGTATGATGAGGGGCCTGGGTGCCATACTGTGAAAGGATTCATGGAAGAACTTGAATCTGAAATTGGAAAATGCCCATATGATGGGACTTCAGAGCATCCAGGAAGGTACCTTGATCCTAACTCTCTACCCTACCAGCCTGCCAATCCTAGAAATTTCACAATTAGATATTCTTTCTTTTGGTTTAATATTTTGTCTCCTGGGAAATGCAAATTCATGGGGGAGGGAAAAGGAGGAGTCACATAATAAGTCCCACCAGATATTTATATCTTAGTGGGGATGATTATTAAATCCTTTTCTGAAGGCAGATTTTAATGGGGGTGGGGAGGAGAGGAAAGGGAGGACAAATGTCAGCGGATGCTTTGGGAAGAGAAGAATTGGCCACTGGGTCAGGAAAAAAACCCAGATAGTGGAAGATAGTACCATGTAGGAGACAAATCCTAACAACTTTAAAAGTGGCATTGTTTAACCCCTTGAATTTTAATAAGAGCCTCTTCAGGACCAAAGCCAGCAAGATCCAAAGGAGTAAATTTCTTGGGCAGTATTTCCCAAGACACTCTGGATTTCTAGAATGTTGTTGCCAAGGGAGCCCTTATACTTTTATTTTTCACACGTGTTATAAATTTCTATTGAGGTTCTTTATAAGAAAAATAAATCAGTCACTTTGCAAAGATTCTCTACACATACACCCCCATCCTACTACCCAATAGAAACCTCTTTTCTAACGAATAAATATGATTAGGCCTAACAAATCAACACTTGGTCACATCTGAAAATTTATGTCTCATTCCACACCTACTGTCCACTACGTTTCTGCCAAGATGAAAAAAGTCTCAGTCCTCTGAGGTCACGAATAGTCATTGTGTTAACTAGTTCTGAGTCTTTTCAATGTTTTGTTTTATTGCAGCTCTCCCATATTATTGTAGTAATCACTTATATTGATCTTCTAGTTTTATAGTTAGAAAGTATTAAGTTCCAGAAGGAAGAAGAGGCTTACCCAAGAGCTACAATGCCAGAAATTCCTCCATTAATGATTCACTCCTTCTGGTCTGAAAGGTTTTCTATTTTCAAAGTTGCACACTTTGCTCTACTGGAATACAAACATCTCTTCCTTCTAAAATTGGTCATTATCAGCTAATACCTTAGTGGAATTCATTGGCAGTCAGATAGAGCAAAACAATGGTAACAGAAGTAGGAATAAACATGATAACAACAAGTAGTAATAAATAGTATAATAACAACAATAAAAATTATAGATTAACAACTCACATTTATATAGAACACCCTTTAAAATGCTTTAATGAGCACAAAGCCCATTTCCTGATAACAGCTTTTTTTTTTTTTTTAACTCTAACCTTCCATCTTAGAATCAATACTGTGTATTGGTTCTAAGTCAGAAGAGCAGTAAGAGTCACACTTCTAGAAAGTATCTAAAGTTGGATATGAATTCAATTCTTCCCTACTCTAGTCTCAGTGCTTTGGCCACTGTATTACCTATCTGAAGAAGTATTATAATCCTCATTTTGCAAGTGAGGAAACTGAGTCTCAGCGATCAAATTATTTACCTACATTCATGCAACAAATAAATATCAGAGGGGGGATTTGAATTCAAGTTTTCCAATAGCAATTCCAGTTATTTTTGGACAAAAACATTGGGGAAGCCCTTAGGAAGTAGAAAAGGGGCACTGGGAAAGCATAAGCTGGCACTCGAGGACTCACTTTGTCATTGTGTTAACTAGTTCTGAGTCTTTTCAATGTTTTGTTTTATTGCAGCTCTATCATATTATTGTAGTAATCATGTATATTGATCTTCTTCTAGTTTTATAGTTAGAAAGTATTAAGTTCCAGAAGGAAGAAGATGCTTACCCAAGAGCTATAATGCCATAAATTCCTACATTAATGATTCACTCCTCCCAACAATACAAATGGATGACTTTGTTTCCCATAATCCAATTAAATCAAAACCAATCAGTACTTGTTAAGCATCTACTATGAGGAAGGCACTGAGCTAGGCAACAGAGATAATAAAGAACCAAACAGTTCCTGTCCTCAAGGAGCTTACATTCATCTGTAGAGATAGAATAATTATACATAATTGTACATACAGGAACAAACACTAACAACTAAGGGGAATGAAGAGAGGGTTCCTATGGGAGTGTTAACAATGAAGTTAGAGTTTCTAAAAAGCAGAGGGGAGGATAAAATACCTTCTAACCAAGGAACTATCTGTGTAAAGGCAGTAAGATGGAGAACTGAATTGAAGAACAAGAAAGTAGACCAGTATGGTTGGTATGGTATAGTAGGGTATGGGATGGTGTGTGTGTATAAAGGAAAGGAATTCAAAATAAGTCTACAAAGGTAGCTAGGAATGAGAGGCAATAAGAAACCACAGAGTATAGATCCCCTTTCCCCCTCAGTATTTTTTTTGTGAACTACAGGTCAAGGCTATGCCCAAAGATCCCTAAATTATACCATATTACCAAAGACTTGAACCAAAGGAAGAGAGGGAGAGTCAGTAGAGCTTGGTGTGGGAGCAGCATATGGAATGCTTCAGTGACTTCAGTGGGCTGAGAGAAGTAGCATTCAGGAAGGACCTTGTCTTTACTCTGAGATGGGGACTCCAGGGAATGGAGACAGCATTTGTCTAGGGGTGTTTGGGTCCAAACACTTTAAGTGGTTGCATGATTTGTCTTTTGTAATAGTGCCTAATTAAATCCTTTGATAACATAGCCAGTGTGCTTGTTAAAAAGGAGCTGGTGCCAAGCCTTTTCTCTCCCTTGGCAATCTCACTCAGTCTCACAGCTTCAACTACCACCTCTATGCAGATGATTCCCAAATCTTTGTCTCCGGACCTGGCTGCACTTCTAAGCAACATACTCACATCTCTAACTGCTACAGGATTTCTCACCTTGGATAACCCGTCCTCAACCGTACCACAAACTCATAAGTCAAAAACTACGCATTGATTTTTCTCCTAAGCCTGTCCCTCCTGATTTTGGATTTTTGCCTGTAGTACTCTGATTCACCATCTCCCACATTTTGTCCAAAACCTTTCCTGATCCCCCTCAACCTCCTCAGATATTAATGCCTTTCCCTCAAAAAGTTATTGTTGTCCAATCATTTAGTCATATCTGACTCTTCTCAGTTCCACAAACCATAGTGAGATAGGCCCTTTTGTCCTCCACTATCTCTTGAAGTCTGTCCAAGCTCATCTTTGACATTTTCTATGACATTCTCTATTCATATTAACTTCTGCCATCTCCTCCTCTTTTTGCCTTCAATCTTTCCCAGAATTGGGGTCTTTTCTAATGAATTATATGTGTGTGTGTGTGTGTGTGTGTGTGTGTGTTTGGCATATATTCTGTGACATTTAATTGTCAACACCTAAGAATAAATCCCCACCCCCTAATCCTTACTATCTATGCAATTCTCCTCCTCAATCCTGCTTCTCCAATGTCCCACTTAAATTCTGCCTATATGTGTTCTCTGGATCACTTGTTCCATAACTAACAAGCCTCTCTTTGTTTTGTTTTGTTTCTTTGATTCTTCCAATTTCTAATATTCACAGAGACCTGGCTTTCCTAGAAGACACTATATCTTTGATCATTCTCATCAGCATTGTTGATTCCTTCTCTCATACCCCAAATTCCATTGATCTTGGAGGCAGAGTTGGATGACTTCTTGCTTTGGGTTGCTATTTCCTTTGCTGCCATCACTCAGCAACTTCTTCTCTAAAGTGTAATCTATTTGAATTTATCATCCAGTCCAGAATATTGTAGATGTTGCTTGATAATTCCCCAAGCTATTCTTCCTTCTTTCTTGGGGTATATAGTATGTGGATCACTGTCCTCATCTCCTTCCCAATTTCTGCCTTTATACTAAGGGATTTAAATATGCATCCCTCAAATATCCCAATCACTCAATTCCTCTAAATCCTCAAATTCAGTGATCTCTTTCTCTACTCTACCTCAGTCACACAAAGGGAAGACCATGACTTAGATCTCACCATTACATGGGAGTGTTTATTTTCCATGACCAAAAACTCCGACATTAGTCTATCTGTTCATAACCTCCCATCATTCTAAATTTAAACCTAAATCTCCCAAAGTTTTACCTTTCTAGATCCATGCTTTGTCCTTATCATGGCTTAGTACAGTGCATAGCACATAAATCACTTGATAAATATTTGTTGATTTGATTTGACTTGACTCAATCACTCCATCTCTTAACATCTTATACAACATATCTTATACCACATCTACAATTGTATACCACAACTTGTTCAGCCATTCCCCAACTGATGGAAACCCCTCAATTTCCAGTTCTTTGCTAGCACAAAAAGAACTGCTATAAATATTTCCGTACAAATAAATCCTTTTCCCTCTTAAAAAAATCTCTTTATTGCTCTTGTGTAATTGCCACTTAGGAGTTGCCAAACTAACCCTAAATTACTCTCACCATTTTTCTCCTCAGCTCCTACTACTGACCAAAGCTGACAGAGCGTATTACAAATTTATTTTATCTCTCCTTAAATGGACCCTTACTATAGCAAGTTGTTCAGTCATTCATTCATGTGAGACTCTTTGTGACCCCATGGACTATAACTTGTAAGCTCTTCCTAACCTTCACTATCTCCCAGAGTCTGTCCAAGATCATGCTCTTTGCTTCCATGTCACTATCAACCATCATCTGCCATTCCTTTTTCCTTTTGCCTTCAATCTTTCTGAATATCAGGATCTTTACACATGAGTCCTGCCTTCTCATTATGTGGCCAAAGTATTTAAGCTTCAACTTCAGAATTTGTTCTTCCAGCGAAGAGCCTCAATTAATTTCTTTATGGCAAATTAATGCTCCCTAATTGATTTTCTATCCTACAGAGAGAAATAAAGAGGTTATTCCAGGCAGAGGCCATTCTTATCTATTAACATTTTAGTTCAAATTATTTTTGCAGGATTGAATAGTTGGAAGGAGCTTCAGTGGCTTCTATCCAAGACATATCTGAATAAGAATTCCCTCTACAATACAGTGATCCAGACTTTGCTTGAAGAAGTAAGAGGAAACCCATTACATGCCAAGACAGCATCATCCAGAAGTTATTTCAAACATTTCTTCTTCTTAAACCTCCCATACTTCCCATCTTCTTAGTTGAGGGTCTCTATAGAGAAAATAGTGATAATAATAATAGTAATAATAATCATAATAATAGCTAACATTTATATAGCATTCACTATGTGCCTGTTACTGTGCTAATCACTTTATAATTATCCCATTTGATCCTCTCAACAATGCTAGGAGGTAGGTGCTATTATTATCCCCATTTTACAAATGAGGAAACTGAGCCAAGCAGAGGTAAGGTGACTTTCCTAGAGTCAAAAAGTTAGTAAATGTCTGAGGTTATATTTGAACTCAGGTCTTCCTGACTTCAGGTCCAGCATTCTGTCCAATGTGCCATATAGCAACCATTTGCTAAGATGATTTACTAAGATCTCCTTTTTCTCCCCTTATATTTATCTTAAAACCCCTTGACTTCATTTCTCCCTCTCTTACTTCATTTCATTTTCTGATAATAAGATGGCCCTTCTTGCCAAGGCCAACGTGCCTTTGATCCTATTAGCTCCTATTTTCTTTAGGACATTACCCCTGAATCATCCTTTCCTTTTCCTAACTCACACCTCCTTCCCAACTCCCAACAATAATTCCTTCAAAACTGAAAGAAATGCTTCCTCTTCAGACTGAAGGTAGAACTAGAAAGAAAGCTGTGAAAGCAAAATTAGACTTGATGGAAAGACTTTTATAAAATGGATGGTGCTGCCTTGAGATGGGATGTTTCTGCTTACTGGAGGTTTTCAAGCAAAGTCTGGATAACTATATTGAAAAGAGAATTTCTTATTCATGCTACGTGAAAAGAGAGATGCCACTGAAGTGCTTTACAACTACTCAATTCTACAAAAATAATTTTATCTAAAATGTTAATTGATAAGAATGGCCTAATTGCAAAATGGGATACTTTATCAGATAACATTTGCATTTTGATGTGGGTTGTCGTCCAATAAAGTCTCTTGCTCAGAGATTTGAGTGGTTTGTGAGCTTCACGTATCTACTTATCTCTAGAAGTGGTTTCTAGTTTTGAGCCTCTTGAATCACAGGGGGACTTTCCTGCTCTGGACAGGTGGGGAATTTGCCAAGATAGTTGTGCATCCAGGGCTACTAGGTGGCCCAATGAATAGAGTTTCCAGCCTAGTGTCTGGAACACTCATCTTCATGAGTTCAAATCCAGCCTCAGACATTTACCAGCTGTGTGATGCTGGGCAAGTCACTTAACCCTGTCTGCTTCAATTTCTTCATTTGTAAAATGAACTGGAGAAGAAAATGGCAAACCATTCCAACACCTGTGCCAAGAAAACTCCAAATGGGGCCACAAAACAAGACTGAAAAGGTTGAACAAAAATATTATACATCCAAGAGCTTTAGTTCTCTGGAACTGATGAGTCAACTACTCTCCTGTTCTCATTAGAATATTCATCAATCACATCTCCTTAGGGTCCTGAGTCAAGATCATGCCTAGAAACTGATTGTCTGTTGTGGGTTAGCCATTGGGAGTTGCAGGTCTATTTTGCTGAATAAGGATGTACAGATGCTGTTAACATGGAACACTTGGGATTAAGATCTGCTTCAATTTCCTAACCTAGCATGTTCTAAAGTAAGCATTTTTAATCTAGGGTCCATAGATTCCCAACTATTGATAGGCCTATTGATAGATTTCAAAAGTATCTATGAACTCAGGTGGGAAAATTTCCATTTTAATTTTTTTCAGCCTCTAACTAAAATTTAGCATTTCCTTTAATTTTAATTGAAAAAAGTATCCTGGGAATGTCTATCCATTTTATCAGGTTGCCAAAGGGATGTATGACACAAAAAGATTAAGAACCTCTGGTATATAAGTAGGACTAGGACTTGACAAACCTTTGAAGACACCTACTGCTTCCTCTTTTTGCTACCAACTCTTTCCTCCCCATTAAGGCTCTCTCTTTTTTTCTCCCTCTACTATCTCCTCTTCTTACACTTAGTGCTACCATTTATCCAACAAAATAAGCTTTCAGGAGAGGATCTGAAATTGGTTATGAAAGGACCTCAAGGCTTGGAATATGATATGCAGAAAGGCAAAAGAATTGGGTCTACAACCAAGCATCACTTACCCGTCAAAACTGCCTATATACTTCTGGGGGAAAGTATGGACTTTTAACAAAATAGAAGATTTCCAAATATTTGTAAAGAAAAGACCAGAACTAAGTGGAAAATTTGATTTCAAAACATAAAATTCAAGAGAAACATGAAAATGTAAACAAGAAAGAGGGGGGAAAATTTTTTAAGGGCTTAAGTAAGGTAAAATTGTTTATATTCCTATGTGGAAAAATGATATTTGTAATTCTCAAAACTCTATTAACTGGGGGTGGCTGGGTAGCGCAGTGGATTGAGAGCCAGGCCTAGAGACAGGAGGTCCTAAGTTCAAATCCGGCCTCAGACACTTCCCAGCTGTGTGACCCTGGGCAAGTCACTTGACCCCCATTGCCTACCCTTACCAATCTTCCACCTATAAGTCAATACACAGAAGTTAAGGGTTTAAAATTTAAAAAAAAAACTCTATTAACTATCCTAGTAGTTAAAAGAATTATTCATAGGTAGAGGTTAGAGTACTAAGTAGTTTAAGATGATATGTAAAAAAAGAAAGGGGGGGAGAATAGAAGATGACACCAAAAGAAACTTGAAGGAATATGAAAAATAGGATAAATTATATTACATAAAGAGGCACATGGGAGGGGGAGGGGAAGAATACTATTATAAGAAGGAGAGGGAAAGAGTGCTAATAGGTAATAGTCAAAACTTACTCTCAGTGGAATCAACTCTGAGAGGGAAGAACATCTAGATGCATTGGGGTATCAAATTCTATCCTACCCCACAGGGAAGTTGAGAGGGAAAACCTAAGGTGAAGAAGTGGGGCAGGGAACACCAAAAGATAGGGAAAGAGAGGGGGGAGGGAATTTAATAGACCCGAAAGAAAAATAAGAGGGGAATAAGAAGTGAGGGGGTGAGAAGGGAAGTAAAATAAGGGTGGGGATTAGGGGGATTGATTAAAAGCAAAACATTGGTGTAGAAGGCAATAGTGAAAGAAGGAAGGGCAGGACTAGGAAAGGAAATCAAAATGATGGGGAATACACAAATGGTAATCATAACTCTGAATATGAATGGGATGAACCTACCCATAAAACTGAGGCAAATAGCAGAGTGGATTAGAAATCAAAATCCTACCATATGTTGCCTACAAAAAAAAACAAAACACATGATGCAGGTACACACACAGTGTAAAGGTAAAAGGCTGGAACAAAATATATTGGGCATCAACTGAGAAAAAGAAGGCAGGAGTCACAATCATAATATCTGACAAAGCCAAAGTAAAAATAGATCTGATTAAAAGAGATAGGGAAGATAATTACAACCTGATAAAAGGCAATATAGACAATGAGGAAATAGCAGTACTCAACATGTATGCACCAAATGGTATAGCATCCAAATTTTTAAAGGTAAAATTGATTATGTTTTCTGAGGAGGAGATGGGGCTTCAGCATCTGCCCAGGCAGTTGCTACTTTTATCTCCACAAGGTTTGCTTCCCTAGATGATGGCTGAGGGGGTCAGGGGTAGAGGTGAGGAATGGATTAGAAACAGGGATGGTGGCTTGGGAAGTGCATATATTCTTGGGGTTCCATGGACTTGTTCATCAGTGATAATTGGTCAATCAACCAGTTGATATTGACATATGTGTGTGTGTGTGTGTGTGTGTGTGTGTCGTTCTCTGTATTCAGAGTCACTAGCTCTTTCCTAGACTACTGAAATAACCTAATTCGTCTCTGTTTCATCTTTTCTCACTCCAAGACATTTTCCACACAGCAAGTAGATGTTGGTATGGATAGAGTGCTGATCTTGGAGTCAAGAAGACTTGAGTTCAAATCCAGCCTTAGAGACATCCTAGCTATATGAAACCAGGCAAGTCACTTAACCTGCATGTGCCTCAGTTTCCTCATATGTAAGATAGGGATAATAATAGCACCTTCATCACAGGATTGCTATAAGAATCAAATTAGGTAATAATTGTAAAGTATTCAGCACAGTGCCTGGTACATAGTAAGTATTATATAAATGTTGTTATTATTTTTTTTAAGTATAATAAGTATAATCATCTTCCTCCTATTATTATTAACTAAGGGATCAAATATAAAATCTTCTGCTCACTTTTTTTTAAACCCTTACCTTCCATCTTAAAATCAGTACTGTGTATTGGTTCCAAGGCAGAAGAGCAATAAGGGCTAGGTGATGGGGGCTAAGTGACTTGCCCAAGGTCACACAGTTAAGAAGTGTCTGAGGCCAAATTTGAACCCAGGAAGTTCCTGTCTCCAGGGTTGGCTCTTAATCCACTGAACCACCAACTGCTCCCTTATGCTTTTTAAAGTCCTTTACAACCTGACCCCCAGAAAAATATTTCTAGTTTACATACACATTTCTTCCCTCCATGCCCTCTATAATCCAGTCATACTGGTCTCTTCACTGTTTCTCATCCCAGTACTACTTCTCCTCACCAAACTCCACTCTTCAGTATGGACTTCCTCTGCTATACTCTAGCAGACTCCTCATCTTAGAAATTCATTCTGCTTCTAGACTTTCATCTGAGAGTATACTCTGTCCTATGTGCCATCTTCTCTTATTGTTTACCCATAGAACCTCAATTTCGAGAAAAGCACCCAGGTCAGCCATGTATTTATTCCTCTCTGAATCATCATTGCTGAATCTAAGGACCTTCTCTATCATGTCCCCCACACAAGTTCGGGGAAGGGAACTTTCTCTAACCTTTCCCCCTGATATTTTCTAGCTTTCTTTAATGTTTTGTCCTTTGCCATTAGAATATCAGCTCCTTAAAAGCTGGGACTATTTTTCCTTTGTATCCCCCAAGACCCATGGAAAATGTCTAATAAATGCTTCTTGATTGGTTGATTGATTAATTCATCTGGAATTCATTCTAGAATAAAGGACTCTGCATCCAGCTAAATGAACTTATGTCAATAAGTAGATTTGTGCTTATCAGTCTGCTGTCCAGGAAGGGCCTCTGGGGCTCAAAGCACTCTAAAAACAGGTCTCTGGATGTGACTATGAATTGGGGAGACAACTCTTTCCCTTCACCATCTTCCCTCTCTGACTCTTAACTTAAGCTGATTCTGAAGGGTCACAGAGCAGAGACAATCAGGAAAGGGACTAGTATAAATGGGAATGGGAGATGGGGGAGAGATTTTGGACAGAACAGGCAGTGCAAATCTGTTAAGTGTAAGTTTAATGACATTATAAGGGCTTCAGAGAGTCCCTGAAATCATATCATTAAGATTGCCTTTTCTTACATCAATGCATAAAGTCTCAGAAGAGGCAGAACCCTGTGACTTTTTCTCATTTGGTGCTTCTCATACTTAAATTTAGTATAGCATAAGATTGAATCTAGAAATAGGAATTTAAATTTGTTTTCTGAGAGGGTGAGATAAGTTGTGGAACTTAACCATGAGATGGACAGAAAAGGAAGACAAACAAGATGGATAAATGGTAGAGAAAAGGAAAGAACAAAAGCAGGAGAAGTATAGAAGAGAAGAGAATTCTGGGATGGCATAATGATAGAGAGAAAAGACCTACCATTGGCCCACCAGCTCCTCTGAAAGGAAAGTCCTCCCTCTGTCTGCTACAAACACATATACTTCACCAGCTTTCAAGCTGACATTCATTATCTCTGGCAGATCCTGAAATGCCTCAAATCTGTCTCATTGCTGACTGTGGTCAGTTGTTTTAATGCCGGAATGTGAGGAGCTGGACTGCAGCCTTGCATAGCATGGACTTTTGGGTTGGCCTCCAGGTTGTTGAGTGTCTTTTAACAATAAAGGAGATAATTATCCTGGGGGGAGTAATATCCATGTCTAAAGTAGAATAGCTTATGCTCCTTTGGGACTTGTAAATGAAAGTATGCTCTCTGATGAAGGCCATGGACTCATTTTCCTCACGAAGCAGCACGAGATTCCTTACAGAACTGCTTCTAAATCCTCTTCTCCAACAGTGGGTTCATGGTTCCAGAAAATGGGACCACTAGCTTGCGCATGTCTAACACTCAGAGTATTGGTTGTCTCCTGAGCCAAGCAGAAGATAATCAGAATTAATTTGCCTTTGGGACCTTACTATTAACTTAACTTGCACCTGGAATTCCTGATAGAGTCTATGCCAATAGTTTGGGGTCTATAGGTCCCCTGGGGAGCCAAAAGACTCTGAAATCCAAGAGTCTGACTATATCTAGTAATTATAAGGAATAGCAAAACTCATTAGGATCAGATTCAAAGAAGTTTGGAATCATTGCGTTTTATACTTGAAAAAAGAGTTTAAATTTTAGCTAGCCTTAGAAACTTTTATCTGGGGTCTCTGAATATTGGAAAAAAATTAACACTTTGATCACTGTATTTCAATATAATTAGTTTCCTTTGTAATCTTAGGCATTTTATTTTATGTATGTAAAAATATTTTTCTGGGAAGAGGTCCATAGGCTCAACAAAACTACCAAAAAAGTGGTTAAGAATTACCCAGATGGGGGCAGCTAGGTGGCTCAGTGGATTGAGGGTCAGGCTCAGAGACAGGAGGTCCTGGGTTCAAATCTGGCCTCAGACACTTCCTAGCTATGTGATCCTGGGCAAGTCACTTGACCCCCATTGCCTAGCCCTTACCACTCTTCTGCCCTAGAATCAATACGCAGTATTGATTCTAAGACAGAAGGTAAGGGTTTTAAATATATATATATTATTGGAGTGGTGTGGCATTTCCTCCTCCAGATCATTTCACAGATGAGGAAACTGAGGCCAACAAGGTTAAGTGACTTGTCTTGGGTCACCTAGATACCAAGTGTCTGAGACTGGATTTGAACTCAGATCCTTCTGCTTCTAAGCCTAGCACTCTATGCACTGAACCACTTGGCTACCTCACACACATATACCTATATCTATATAATGTATGTGTATAAATGGTGTATATATGCATATAACTTTTTGGGCAGGCAATGATGAGCCATAGTAGGCTTTAGAGCAAGAAAGATATTATTAGAACTGTGCTTCTGGAAGATTATCTTGGTAAGTTGGTGAAGGCTGAATTGTAAAGACTGGGGGCAGGTAGAGCAGTTAGGAGGCTATTTTATATATATATATATATTTAACCCTTACCTTCTGTCTTGAAGTCAATACTGTCTATTGGTTCCAAGCAGAAGAGTGGTAAAAGCTAGGCAATGGGGGGTCAAGTGACTTGTCCAGGGTCACACAGCTGGGAAGTGTCTGAGGCCAGACTTGAACCCAGGACCTCCTGTCTCTAGGCCTGGCTCTCAATCCACTGAGCTACCCAGCTGCTCCCAGGAGGCTATTATATTAGTCCAAACAAAAGTTGAATTAGGCTAGTGATGGTTTATGGGTGAGTGTCTAGAGGTATTATTGAGGCACAATGGCCAGCACATGGCAATGTATATATGGCACATGAGAGAAAGAGGAAAATGAAGTGTGAAGTTTGGGTGACAAACTGGGAAGATGGCAGCACCATCTACAGAAATGGGAACATTAAGAAGATGCTCATATCTTGCTGATAAAAAAATGAGTCCATTTTGGGATAGATTGACTTTGAGCTACCTTGACCAAGAATTATGTCTTTTTGGCGGGGGCGGGGGGAGGGGCTCTCTAGGAACATCAAATTAATTTTTAGTTCTCTAGATACAAGAGCCTTGTTCACTGAGCAAATGAGCGTACTGGTGGAGGGACCAGATCACATCGATTTTTACAAGGAAACCAGAACACCAGAGTTATCACTAAATGGCATCATTGCTTAAAAATTTATTTGGAGAGCCAAATAAATGAGTTGGCTTTCTGGTACCCACAAAAGCAAGCGAATTAAAAAGAAACATTGTTTTGTGGGACATTTGGTCATCTTGTATTGATGTGCTCATAAGAAATATTCACAAGAAAGACCAGCAAGAAAATAATTGCAGCCTTATGCCCCAACATAATGATAAATAGGTAGAGAAACTATATGAAGAATTTAATAAGATCCTCCAAATTAAATAAACATATACTGTCTTTCATACTTGGTGATTTTGATGCAAAGGTAGGAATTGATAAGCAAAGAAAAAAATACAAAATATAGTTGAGGGTGATGGAAGGCATGAGAGAGGTCAAAGAGTCGTAGACTACACAGAAACTCATGCCTATACATTATGAATACTTTCTTTGAGAAAAGAATTTGACATGGTGGGCACCAAAGAACACTGGGAAAAATGAAACCAATTATATTTTAATGGACAAGAAATAACTTGTTACTGATGGGGGGAGTCATTCCTGAATCAGCTGACTGTGTAGAGTCAGCCACTGACTTGGGAGATACAAAGCTAAAAGTAAGAATAAAAATGAAAAAAGATATGATAGTTAAAATAACTCCAAGATTCTCTAGTCAAATGAATTGTTGATGCGGAAGGGCAATACCCTAGGATAGTGTAAAGAATGTTATTCTCAGAGCCAGGAAAGCTTGAGTTCAAGTCCTGACTTTAACATATACTGACAGTGTGACCCTAGAAAAATAATGTGATCACTCAGAACTCTCTCTGGCAATTCTGTAAGTCTGAATTGCAAAGATGGTGCCAACTTGTATTTTAGAGACAATTTCTCCTTCAAGGATGAGCTGATATCAATGATATCACAAGTTTAGTCCCCATTAGGACTGTTTCCCATATTGAAAAATGGAAACTTAATGGAGGAAAAGACAGAGATTTAGTCCTTAACAATTTAGTGTAATGGTTTAACTGGTATGAATCAATTGTCATGAGGAAGAGAAGAAAAGCATCTTAGCAAATACTGGATTTACTCATCAAGCAGAGAGATAGGGCAGCCAAGCACAGGAGCAGTTGAGAGAACATTAACTTATTTGTCAAATCTTATAGAGAATGGTGAAAGATTATCTCATAAGATAAAAAGAAGCAGCAGAAAGTAAAAGAATTTAAAGACAGCTTGAAAAGAAACTCTACCAAAGTGACCCTGAAGGCATTTTAGGAAATAACTCCAAGGAGGACAACCAGAAGAAAGATGGAAAAGATTTGCCAAGAATTTAATTTAAAAGTTCACTTAATCAGTCAATCAAGAAACATTTATTAAATGCCTATTATGTGTCAGACACTGCACTGGATACAAAGAGGCATAAGAGATTCCCTGTCCTCAAGATACTTACAGTCGAATGAATTGAGCCATTAAGGACAGGAGATTCAGCATATTTAGATTCTCAAATCAGCAACTAGGTGGAACAATAGAGTTTTGGGTCTGAGGTTAGGATCAAATCTAGCCTGAGACACTTCTAGCTGTATGACCCTGGACAAGTCACTGCCTCAGTTTCCTCAATTGTAAAATGGGGATAATAGTACCTACTACCCAGGGTTGTTGTAAAGATCAAATGAGATAATACTTGTAAAGTGCCTAGCACAGTATCTAACACACAACAGGTGTGCTCATTCCCTTTCTTCTCCTTCCTAACATCACGATACTGAGTGTGTTGTGGTAGAAATGATACTGAAGGGATAAAATATAGGAAAAGTAACTGGACTAGACCAAGGCTACACAGAGGAGTTCTGAGCTGGAGATGACACAACTTTANGTTGGCAGAACTAGGAAAAATGGAGGGGGACAGTCTAAGGGGGCAATGCAATGAGTTTAATTTGGGACTTCCATAAGAAATACAATAAGAATAATAAAATAAGATAAATATATAATATATAAACATATAATATATATTATCTGTATAATATGTTATATATATATGATATATAATAACATAAAAAAAGAAAAGAATAAGAATTAGAGCTATGAATCACCTCTGTCAGAAATGGAGTCTCCCTTCCTTGAGATCTTTAAACAAAGCCAAGATGACCACGTATCAGAAAGGATTCCTTTTTTAGGTAGTGGCTGGAATACATGGACTTTGGGATCCCTCCTAGCTCTGAGTTTTAATCATTCTATGATTCTAGATTTTCTGGCTAGCAAGTAAAACTCTGGTCATGATGAGCAGGGAAACCTACCACTCTACCAAAGGGAAGATGCTATGATGTCTAGTTTTAACAAGTGAATAATTTAAGCCAGAAATGTGTTCATTTTTACTCAAGTAATGTGAAAGTTTCCCAGAGCCTGGTCCATAGACCACCTGGTAGGATGTTAGTGGTTCTCTGGACCACTGTTTGAGAATCTCTTTTTTTATCACCCTCTTCTTGACTGAGAGACTCATTTTTTTTTCCTCCTCATATGACAAGGAATCACTACCTGGAGATATTTCCTCTACTATTGTCTCATATTGTTCTTTAATTCTTAGATTATTTAAAATTGTTTTCTATGCAGAGTAAATCCCTTGAGGGAAGACACCATGACTAGTGGGATGAAAAAATCAAAACAAAACAAATCTACTGGCCTAAAAATTAAAGTGACCCATATTTGAGTGCTGGCTCTGCCCCTGATTCCTTGCAGGATTGGTTATTTTGTTTACTTCCCAAGGGGTCAATTTTCTTATCATTAAAATGAAAATGTTAATGGTCTAGAATTCCACACTGTATTTTCTATAGTTGATAATAATAATGCTCTGGGAAAGTAGTTTTGGATATAATTTTAGGGTATAGGCAGATGAGAGGTTCAGGGGATAGAGAAGGGCCTGGAAACAGGAAGACTTCAGTTCAAATCTAGCCTCAGACATTTACTATGTGACCCTGGACAAGTCACTTCACCTCTGTCTCTCTCAGTTTTCTCAACTAATATCGCCTCCTTTTGAGTATTGTTCTGAGGATAAAATAAGAAATTATTTATAAAGTCCTCAGCACAGGGCCTGGGATATAGTGGGTACTATATAATTGCTTATTCCCTTTCCTTTCTCTACAACTGATTCCAAAAATATTTAGGGCGAGGGTTCAGATCTATGATTTCATTAGTATGAGGAGATCTTGGTAGGAAAGACTCCTTCCATCAGTGCAGATCCATTAACTCTCTTGTATTCATCCACTCCTTTTTGCTCACACCACAGCCATCCTATTACAGTCCCTCATCATCTGTTATCTGTTGTCGTTCAGTCATTTCAGTCATTTCCAACCGTTTGTGACACCATTTGGGGCTTTCTTGGCAGAAATACTGGAGACATTTGCCATTTTCTTTTTCCAGCTCATTTGATGAGAAACCTGAGACAAACAGGGTTAAATGACTTTCCCAGGGTCAAAGAGCTAGTAAGCATCTGAGATCAGATTTGAACTCAGAAAGATGAGTCTTCCTGACTCCAGGTCCAGCATTCTATCAACTGTGCCACCTAGATGCCCATTTGTCATTTAGATTCCTGCAATAATCTATGAACTTTTCTCCCTGCATTTAGCCTCTCTCTTCTCTAATCTGTCTTCCAGAAAGAGTTACCAAAGTGATAATTCCTAAATATCATGCCTGACCAGATCACTCTCCTTGAAGGAAAAGACCAAGAAGCACCAGTGGACTCATATTGCTTCTAGAATAAAATACAAATAAATATTTTTGGCATGTAACGTGCTCCATAATCTGGCTATTAGATCCTTTCTGTCAATGTGAGTCAGACATCCTCTGTGTTTCAGGTCAGACCACCAGCCAGCTTCTGGGGGCAACTGAATATAGCCTCTTTATCATAAAGGGTCTTAGGAGATTATCAGCAGGTGTTAGTGGTCCAAGATATGCTGTACAGTAGGGTTACCTGCTGTGCATCTATTTCTTCACTGGCAAAATCCAGGTTCTGCCTGGTTTTTTATTTTATCTAGATACCTTCCCTTGGTATCCTTATCCAAGCCAGAGGCAAAGTCACTTCATTCATGTCTTCACTCAGCTCTGAAAAAACTGTGGGTATTTTCCCAATCTATGGGAATCCCCTTTCTGTACCCTACTCCAGGATCTGAGGATTTTTAGGACAGCCTGGACTTTAAGGCAAAGAGACCATCACCACTATATCACCAGTCTGTTCTTGAATGTACTCTAACTCCTCATTCTCTCCAGCTTCCCAGTTCCCTAACAAATGTTAATTGACTGTGATGAATTCCTTGTATTGGACCTTAGCTTTATTTGCAGTCTGATCCTGTTTTAACTATTGGTTTGCCCAAATGAAGACAAAATTGTCAAGTGATCCTAAAGGTTGTTTCTAAAGGTCAATGGCACCATAGGGAGGACATAGGATGGAAGTGGAGGAGGTGTGGAATCTTCTCTTTCCTTCTTCATTCAGGAAACATTTACTCACTAACATAGAGAAGAGAGGTTTGAACAGATTCTTGGTAATGGTTCAGCCAAGGCTGCATTGATTTTTGTTGTGTTGGGGATATGACAAAACCAAAGAGGAGGGAGGAAGGCATGGCTACTTTGCTGTCTTGGGCTGATGATTCTTTGCATGAAGCAATTTGTTACTCTTCAAAGTACCATTCTTTACTTTCTGTGCTGATTTTCTGACCAGAGTACTCTGACTCCATAGTATTTGGACTAGTTATGCCCAAATAACAACCATGCTGATCTGTTTGTCCTTAGGGATTTGCTGTTCTTTGGATAGGTATCCAATCACTTAAGCGCCCTCTCCTTCTGATTGGAGGGCTGGTTGGTGAATCAAGGAACTTCTTCCAAAACCTCCCTTTATACACGGCTTGAACTTCTCTAGCTAACTTAATTTAACATCAGCTGCTCTGCTGGATTTTGACGATACAGATATTATGTCCCTCAGCCCAGATATCCTCTGGTTCTACTCCTTCCCTTTCATCTTCCTTTTGTAAAACCTCCATTAGATTGTAAGCTCCTTGAGGACAGAGATCATCTTTTTCTTATCTGTATTCTCAGTTTTTAGCAGAGTATCTGACACATAGTAGGTGCTTAAGAAATATTTATAATTATCATTATTTTAAACCCTTTCCTTCTGTCTTAGAATCACAACATGAATTAGAATCAGAATTAGAGTGTGTATTAGTTCCAAGGCAGAAACGTGGTAAGGGCTAGGCAATAAGGGTTAAGTGACTTGCCCAGGATCACACAGCTAGGAAGTATCTGAAGGCAAATTTGAACCCAGGACCTCCCATTTCTATGCCTAACTCTCAATCCACTGAGCCACTCAGCTGCCCCCCAGTATTTATTATTATTCATCAACTTTGTAGAGTTGCTGTGAGGATCAGATAAGATAATATTTGTAAGAGACACTTAATGCTTATTCTCTTTTCTTCCTTATCTCTGCTTAGTATAGCCTCCAGCTAACTTCTCCAAGTTCTGTAGGATTATCCTAAGGACTTCTGGAACTTATAAGAAAAAAAATGTTGTCTCCCCTCCCTTTTGATGGGTTCCTCATGCCTCACTTACAAATTCAATAGTGTTTTCTCCTAATGCTTTGCAGCTGGACTCTGACAGTTCCTTTTTTTCTTCCTAAAGCTTCCTTCATCCTTACATCACTATCCAAAACTCTGATTGGCCAAAATTAAATCCAGAGTAGCTGATGCTTTCTCTACTTCCTAAGCAATGAAAATTTCAGCAGTTTGAGTCAAGAATTTATCATATGCTGAACTTCTAAAAGAGACATCCAAACAAATGCTTGAATAATTGTGATGCAGCATTAGCACATTATCCTTCTGTGTTAGATTTGTAACCAGTTAGGAAAGCATTTCCCATATCCTCTGGTCGTCTTGGAGGTCTCTAGAATGTTTCTACAATTATAATGTTCTTGTTTCTCTTATTCACACCAAAATGCTCTTCATTATACTAATACGCTCATGCAGGGGTGTGCTAGGATAAGAGTCAAACTTTCAGTGTGAAAATTTATACCTCAGAAATTGGAAAAGGCTAAAAATCAGAGCTTGATTTATTGTTTACTATCCAAATTTGAGGGAGTAATGAATCATATAAAAATGCTCTAAATCATTATTTTAAAAAATTATAGTTTTTTTCAGTTCCATCTAGAAATAATTTTTGACAATTGTTTTCTGACATTTTAATATTCATACCTCCTGCACCAAGGCAGTAAATAGTCAAGTTAGACCAGTTCTTTCATGCAATACATATCTAAATTACTACTGATGAGAGAAATACACAATAAAACAACTCTAGATACTATCTCATGCTTATCAGAGTGGCTAATGTGACAGAAAAAGAAAGCAATAAATTGATGGAGGGGATGTAGGAAAATTTGGATACTAATGTAGAACTGTGAACTAATCCAACCATTCTGGAGGAAAATTTGGAATTTTGCCCAAAGGGATATAAAACTGTGAATAAAGTAATATCCCTTCTAGGTCTATTTCCCAGAGGAATTAAAATTAAAAGGTAAAGGATGTACTTGTACAAAAATATTTATAGCAGCTCTTTTTTGTGGTGGCAAAGAATTGAAAATTGAGGGGATGCCCACCATTTGGGGAATGACTGAACAAATTGTGGTATATGATTGTGATGGAAATTAACATGTTGTCTCTCCCATTAGACTGTGAGTTCCTTGGGAACAGGTTTTGTTTTTGCCTTCCTTTATAACTCTAATGCTTAGCAGGTTACATTGGCACATAGTAGATTTATAAATACTTGTTGGCTGACTGACTAATTGATTCTTCTGACAGAAGACTAAAATCAAAACATTTTGTAATGACTACCAACCACTGTCCACAGTTAAGCTATTTTCTTTTGATAGGGTGTAGTTGGGGAAGATTGCTGTCTAGAAGAAAATGGCAAGTAAAAATCTAGTTGTTTGGTCAAGTAAATAAAAAATCCCATCAGTATTGTTTGGGTTTCATGGAACCCAAACATTTTTATGGTTGGTTCTTTGCTTGACTGATTCAACTCCATGGCTAAACATTATTTATTTATTTGTTTGTTTGTTTGTTTGTTTAAAACGCTTTCTTTTTGTCTTAGGGACAACTCTAAGACAGAAGGGCAAAGG
Source organism: Gracilinanus agilis (assembly GCF_016433145.1). NCBI lineage: Eukaryota > Metazoa > Chordata > Mammalia > Didelphimorphia > Didelphidae > Gracilinanus > Gracilinanus agilis. The sequence continues at coordinate 470,093,501 of NC_058133.1, forward strand.
CTGAGGGAAGCTGGGTGGCTCAATGGATGGAGGACCAGGGCTAGAGATAGAAGGTCCTGAGTTCCAATTTGACCTCAGACACTTCCTAGCTGTAAAGCCCTGCACAAGTCACTTAACCACCATTGCTTAGCCCTTGCTGCTCTTCTGCTTTAGAATCAATTCACAGTATTGATTCTAAGATGGAAGGTAAGGGTATAAAAAAAGAAGAAGGGTGAGGGCTAGACAAATAGGGTTAAGTGTTCTTAACTATGTGCTACCCTCTGTGCTAGTGCAGTGGATACAAATTCTGTAAAAACAAAAACAAAGTTCTTTTAAGCAAAGAGATTGTGCTGTTCTTCATAGGATCGTTTTCTGAGAGGATGGTTGATGTGATTGTAGGGGGGAAAAAAAGAAAAATAGTTGACATTAATTTATCTTTACTTTTGTAAACTGTGACTCTGAACCTTCCTCTGCATTTCCATGGAATGGTTTTGATCACTGAGAATCTCAAAGGATTAATAAATAAGGCTCATATCCTCACTCATAATATCCATGGAATCTATTAAAATATGGCTTGTGTTGTCTCCTTAAAATAAGAGGATAATAAAGGATACTAAGCTACGCTATAAGCTAACAAGAAAGTAAAAAAAAAAAGAATATACTTTGGTTTGACCCAACAACAAGAAAAGCCAATCTCTGGCCTCAAGGAGCTTCCACTCTAATGAGAGAGATGATACACAAAGGATAGTGGTGACCATATTGGAGGACTTTGGTGCTCCTGGAGTTATAGGGATAGTGAATGGAGTCCTGAGGGAGTAGAATGACACACCTCTTGCCAGAAAAATGGCAGAGTTGTTTATTCTATCAAAGAGATGTGGATGCAGGAGATATAGAAGGATTAGTGAAGCTACCAGAAGAGATGACCAGAAAGCCAAGAACAAAGGCTGTGACTTTTCCTGAAACAATAATCTCACCAAGAAAGATAGTTACCCATTAGAAGAGCTGGACAATAAGGCAGAAGTTCCCACTGGAAATAAAAGAGAGAAGTAGAAAGTAGAAAGAGCATTGGATTTGTAGTCCAATGCCTTGGGTTCAAATCATTTACCAGTTGATGGCCTTGGGAAAAGTCCCTTTTTTAATATTTAGTTCTTTGATTTGTAAAATGGATGTCATAATTGTTATATTACCAAAGCCTTTGGATAATTATGAGGATCAAATAAAAAAATGCTTGTCAAATTCTGAAGGACTTACCATGAAAAATTCCACACATTTCCAGAGAAAGAACTGATGGAATCCAAATGCACAGTAATGCATGCTTTTTCTTGTTTTGGTTTGGTTTTTTTGGTCTATGTTTTCTTTTGCAACATGGCTAATGTAGAAATGTTTTGCCATGACTGTACATGTATAATCTATATTGAATTGCTTGCCATCTCAGGGAGCAAGGAGGGAAAGAAGGAATGAAGATAATTTGGAACTCAAAATTTTAAGAAATGAATATTAAAAATTGTTTTAACATGTAAGTTAAAAAATTTCAAATAAAAATACATCTAAAATCCTCACTAAAAAGATATAGACTTTATTTTTTAAAAATGCATGCCAAGTACACTGTATACCAGAAAGCAATAAAATATTAGAGTTATTAATATGCTTATCAGAGAGGAAATTAGAAGGAAGCAAAATGAACCTTTATTATCCTCTTATTTTAAGGAGACAATACAAAAGGAGGCCAGGAACTCAGTAGTGGCAATCAGGTTATAAAGCCAAGGTCAGAAATAGGAAACATCTGACTGAAGGGATGAGAAGCACCAGGCTGGAATAGTTTATAAGAAGATGGAGACATTAGGAGCAGCCAATAGTTCCTGAGGGCCTGAATTCACCACCTGGCACCTCCTGGCCCACTCTTCCTGCATCAAGCAGGGTACTGAGTTTCTAGTTTACCTGCTTCCTGAAGAGTTTTGCCAGATGGAACAATCACAAGACTGGGACTGAAGGACAGAAGGGGAGTTGCCCGTACTACTACTTTGCTCCTTCTCACCCAAATGATCAGACCTTCTCCTTTTCCCCCACAAGTTACAACTCTCCAGCTCATTGATGTCAGACATGCTTAGCCTTTTCTGTGGAGGGTTCTTCAAACAATGTAAAGCCAAGATACACTTCCTGTAGCCTGATTTGCCCCAGGCAAATGTACAAAACCTGACCTGTGACATTTTTTCCACATCCTGGAGAAATGGACCTACCTTTATTTCATATTTGTGGCTCTCTGACCACATGCTGCAAACCACACCATGAGATCTCATCCCTGTGTTATGGTCTTTATTATTCCCCTCAAAATATATCTTAGAACATTTTCTGCCCTGAGACATTTCCTCCCTCTTCCCTCTTTCCCCCTCCCCACTGCCCTTTTGGTCATCTCACCATTTATTTCTTGGTTTCCCCAGTCCATCGAGGGAGGGAAGAAGGAAGGAAGGAAGGAAGGAAGGAAGGAAGGAAGGAAGGAAG
>NC_058133.1:470096067-470097472 GCF_016433145.1 Gracilinanus agilis
AAGAAAGAAAGGAAGAAAGAAAGAAAGAAAGAAAGAAAGAAAGAAAGAAAGAAAGAAAGAAAGAAAGAAAGAAAGATTGATTCTCTCTCTAACCCCCCCCCCCCACCTGCCCTTTTGATGTCTTTTCAGGTTGGATTTCTGTTTAGTTATATCCTGCTCTCCTTCCTGGATGCCATCTATGCCCTTGGGTTAAGTTTCTTCCCTTGCCAGCCTGTGTTTGCAGTATTTCCCCATTTGGTGTGCTCTGCAAATTTCTTTGACATTTGTTTATTCCGTCTTCCAAGTCATTAGCAAAGATGTTAAATAAAGCCAGATCTAACCCTGATCCCGATGGAACTGCCCCCAGCTCCTCCCTGTTCCCTCTTGTTCTTAGCTAGAGCCATTTCTGGATACATATATCATTAGCCTTTATTTACGGTCTCTCGGCCAATTCTTCAGTCCATGTGACTGTGTTTCTATCCAAGGTAATTCAAATTTGCTTTCCAGTTTAAATGGCCAAACATGCTGAGTGAGAATCTTTTGCCCAAGCCCAAATCCTTTCCTAAAGACCTGGCTGCACTCGACTTTTCTCCTTTGCTGATTCTTTTAAACTATCTCCTTTTTCTGAACTATTCGTGACTCTATTCCTTCCAGATGTTCATGAGCTTTCACTCTTAACATTTGCCCTTTTATTAGGAATATCCCAGTTACTGGCAAGTAATTTCCATGATTACTCTTCTTTTACTTTCCCTTTTGAATATCAGCCCCTTGTTTATTATCTTCCTTCCCCTCCCAATCACTAGACTGTTTAGCTCCTTCCTCAATGTTCCTCTGGTATTTTTCAAATTCTTTTTAGTGACACATGACGTTTGTACTCAATTCTCTGCCCCTTAACCCAGGAACTTGTACCTTAATAGAGATGGCAGTCTGCCTCAGAGTCGAGGGCTGTTGCTGCCACAGATTTTCTTGCTCAGAAATCCTCAGATTAATTTATCTCATTTGGATAAAGGTACTTGGGGTTACATAGGGTCACTATTCATCTTTTTTTTTTTCCTTCCAGAATCTTTATTTGCCTTCAAGGCTTAGCTCAGGTGTCAAATTTTCTGTGACGTCTTCCCTAATCTCCCTCATTCTTTTCCTCCTCAAATTACCTTGTATTTGATCATCTGTGTACATCTTATATTCAAAACTTTCCAAAGTGGAGGCCAAGTATTGGGTGGTCACATTACATCAAGTGGTGTCTCCAACACAACTCTTCCACCTCTTTTTATCTATTATCATCTGCAAGGTTTCTGTCAACTTCCACAGTCTTCCTCCCATAGCCTGGTAATCTCTAAATTCCTCCCCTTCTTTTCTTCCTTCCTTCCTTCCTTCCTTCCTTCCTTCCTTCCTTCCTTCCTTCCTTCCTTCCTTCCTTCCTTCCTTC
>NC_058133.1:470100293-470196921 GCF_016433145.1 Gracilinanus agilis
TTTCGTCTTTTTCTCTTTCTTTCTTTCTCTCTTTCTCTCTCTTTCTCTCTCTCTCTTTCTTTCTTTCTTTCTCTCTTTCTTTCTCTCTCTCTTTCTCTTCTTTCTTTCTCTCTCTCTCTTTTTTCTTTCTTTCTTTCTTTCTTTCTCTCCTTTTTTTTTCTTATTAAAACCCTTGCCTTCCATCGTAGAATCAATACTGTGTATTGGTTCCAAGGCAGAAGAGCAGTAAGGGCTAGGCAATGGGGATTAAGTGACTTGCCCAGGGTCACACAGCTAGGAAGTATCTGCGGTCAGATACAAACCCAGGACCTCCCATCTCTAGGCCTGGCTCTCAATGCACTGAGCCACCCAGCTGTGGCCCCTCTTTTCCTTCTTTTCTATCAGCTTTTCAAGGTTGTGACTAGGGCATCTGCAGAAGTTGTGCAGGTACCTTGAGGAAATTCCCTGTTCCCACTATATACAGAAATGCTTCCCAAATCACTTTATGGCTGCTCTGACAGGTGCCCTCAACACAGCTGACTGTGGGCTACAGGGCAGTGGGTAGTCACTCCTAAGGATACTCTCCCTCCCTTTTTGTTTCCAGTGAGATTGAGTATGAGACACTGACAGAATAGATTTGTATGGGTTTTGTTCTGCATTGCAGACCTCATTTCATTATCTTTTCTCTCAGATTTCCCCTTCTTCTGGACTCCTCTATTTCTGTAGAAGGCATCACTAAAAGGAGGCTTTCCAGTCTCCTGTGTCCCAGCTTCTCAGTCCCCTTATTATCCTTAATTCCTCACTCAATGGACAATACTCTCTCCAGTTCCATGCAAATCTGATGGTCTTTTATCAGTTGTAATAATTCTTGCCTTCCCTTAACATTTACCCTTACTGACTGCCTTTGCCTTTGAGACATTTATTCTCTCTTCTGTGCATTGCTAAAAATGACCTGTGTCATACTTAAAAAACTTGAAAATAATATTTACCTAACAATTGTCCAAAAGAAGAGTTTCAGGGGCTTTTGAATCAATTTGTTAAAAAAAAAAGTATAAAGGCAAAAATTTCTGATTAGAATGAAAGAAAAACTAATTGATGTCAGTATCAGGATATTTAGAGGGGATTAATTAGATCATGGATAGTGTACACCTACGCCACACCCTTAGACTTGAGAGATCAAAGAAACAGAAGCCATCTGATCATGCCCACAGAATCCAATTCCCAAGAGGGAAGCAGGCATAGCCACTCTAAGGAACCAGAGGGTCTTGGAGAGGGGATACTCCATAGGCTGAAAGAATGAATCTAATTTCTGCCAGAGGCAGTGGGGCAACAAGAATTTCTGGGCTAATCTCCTAGAGGAAAGAGGAGTTAAATACTTGACAACAACAAATTATTAGATTAAATTGTTAGATTATTATTAGAAATTATTAGATTAGATTAGATTATTAGATTAAATGGAAGAGTCAAAGCTGAACTTTCAAAGGGGGGAAATACAGGAACCAGAGCTTATGAGCAATGACAGTCAGAGCCATGCAGGATATGAAGAAGAAAACTTGGACTTTGCTCTTAGTTTCTATGATAAATTAGGGAGAATCTGTAATTCTAGCTGTGGGAGGCCAATAAGAGAAACAGTCTCAAATAGATAAAAATCTGAGACACCTCTTTTGACTCCTTTTCTGATCCACACCTTTCCTTAATGAAAAGCTTTAAACTCCTAACAATCCAACTGTTAAGAGGTTAACATTCTCTCCTTTGGTCAGAAATACAACTGTTTTTGTTTCAAAAGTAGTTCAGACACTCAAGATCATAAATTTCACCTCGGAGGGGCATTTCACCTCGGAGAAAATATTCCCTGTCACAGCTTTCTGATAAGGACCCAGCTGAAGTTCGACCTTTAGCCTTGTTCTATTTGGAAGCTAATGAGAATCTTAGCTTCTGTTTTGTGTTTTGATATGACATAATTTGTGTTTCTGCGCAAATGCAAAGTTTTGGGGGGAATTCTTTTGTGTGAAGTGAGTCTTGAAGTATATATAATAAACTCCATGCTGCAAGAGACACAGCAGCAGCCACAGCAGCATCAGTAGCAGCAGCAGCAGCATAATGAGCTGACAGAAAGATGTGTCAGGGTCCACTTATTTCTTATCAACTAAACCATCATTATCAAATTATCTGGAAGTGATAAAAAGATCTTAAGACTAGCAAGAAGGGAATTGATTCCTTACTGATTCCATGTGTTTTTTTCTTCCTTTTGGGTGGATACCAAATACTGGAGAGCACAATAAGTATGGAGAGTAGGGGTGAGAGAGGAATCTTAGGGGGTGATTTGGGGAAGTTATCAGAAAGTCATCTTGGCTATATTAGTGCTCAGGTTGGAATATTTCATATTTTATATTTCCTGTCAGGGAAAATAAGATCTGTCCTATATTTGATATTTTGCTATCATGAGTATTTATATGGAAACTGAGAGTACTTTAAGCCTTTCTTTAGAGATATTGGAATGACCTATACTGGTATTTTTTAAACCCTTCTTTTCCATCTTAGAATTAATACTATGTATTGTTTCCAAGGCAGAAGAGTGGTAGGGGCTAGGCAATGGGGGTTAAGCAACTTACCCAGGGTCCCACAGCTAGGAAGTGTCTGAGGCCAGATTTGAATCCAGAACCTCCTATCTCTAGGCCTGGCTTTCAATCCATTGAGCTACCTAGCTGCTCCCTTATATTTGGATTTTTAAGACAGACCTTGAGGGGCAGCTAGGTGACACAGTGGATTGAGAGCCAGGCCTAGAGATATGAAAACCTGGGTTCAAATGTGACCTCTGACACTTCCTAGCCTAGCCTTTGCCACTCTTTGATCTTAGATTTAATCCTAAAACAGAAGGTAAGAGTAAAAAAAAAAAAAAAAGACAGATTTTGGGTAAGAGGGAGACATTATCTGGGGGCTTGAGCTAAACTGAGAAATTTTGAAAGATGATCCAATGTTGAACCATTCTCCTTGACATTTTTACACACATGCCTGTGTATGTACATATATATTTCTAATTACATATAAAATGTTTTAACATTTATTTTGAATTTTTTGAATTTTGAGTTCCAAATTCTCTCCCTTCTTCTTCTCCCTGCTCATTGAGAAGTCAAGCAGTTTGATATAGGTTATATATGTGCCGTCATGCAAAACCTTTTTATATTAGTTATATTGTAAAAGAAAACATGTACAAAAAAAACCTTGAAAAAATGAAATAAAAAATAATATTCTTCCATTTCCATTTGCATTTTATCAGTTCTTTCTCTGGAGGTAAATAGCATTTTTCACCATGAATCCTTTGGAATTGCTTTGGATCTTTGTATTGCTGAGAAAAGCTAAGTCACAGCTGATCATTGTACAGCATTGTTTTACTGTGCACAGTGTTCCTGCTAACTTCACTTTGCCTGGGTTTGTGTAAGTCTTTCTATCTCCTTGACATTTCCAAGATCAAAAACCACATGTCAGTTTTAGTACTAAAGGGATACATTTTTCCTGGTCTAGTGACTTGAACTCATTGAATGGAAATGAGTATTTTCTTACATTTTCCTTACCTTAGATTCCCATTCTCTGTTAATTCTTTTTTTCTGTAAAGCTACAATAATTGTATTACTTGCATCTGATTAATTTGAATACTAATTCAATTTCATATCATAGGAACACTGTAATGAAAGACTACATAAAATGACAGTGCAAGGATTACTGACAGAAAATATTGGTAGCCTGCAACAAAGCAAAGAGAATATAAGTTATCTTGGATACTTAGATGGGTTCCCTAAATCCACAGCATCCTCTAGCCAATCATTCAAGAAGCACTTATTAAGTGTTGACTATGTGCCAGGCACTTTGCTAGGTTCTGGGCATAGAACTGCAAAAAATGAAATAATTTCTACTCGCAAGGAAGGAAGCAGGCATTTATTAAAAGTGCTAGTGTACTTTTAGGAATAGATCATTTGGATCTTCATGATAATCTTGGGAGTTAGATGCTGATGTCTGATCGTTTCAGTTTTATCCCACTCTTCCTGACCCCATCCGGGGTTTTCTTGGCAAAGATACTGGAATGGTTTGCAATTTTCTTCTCCAGCTCATTTTACAGATAAGGAAACTGAGGCAAACAGGTGACTTTCCCAGGGTCACATACCTAATAAGTGCCTGAAGCCAGATTTGAACTCAGGAAGAGGAGTCTTTCTGACTCCACTCCAGGAATGCTATCCTTTGTACCGCCTAGCTCCCCTAGGAACTATTATGATAACCAGTTTACAACTAAGAAAATTGAGTCAAACCCCAACATTTCTACTCCCTGTGTGCCCCCTCCCACTTCTTCTACCTCTCCAGGTCTTATTATGTGACTACAGTGGGCCAGGCACTGGGCTAGGCTATGGGAGCATTTATATTCTAGTGGGGTGGAGTGAAGATGGAACAAGGGTGCAGAAAAAATATACACTGCAAAAATGTATGTTTATCCAGACTAAGAGTCTGAAATTGGATCTGAATTCAAATCTTCCTGACCTTAGGTCTGGTACTCAATCCACTGCATCATCTATCTGCCCTCTACTTTAGTGGAGAAACAGTGAGAACCTACATAAGTATATGAAGGTTAAATAAAAAAGGATTCAGTAAAAAGGAGATAATAGAAGGTAATTTGAGAAGGAGAACACTAGCAGTTTGTGGGATAAGGAAAGGATTCAAGATAAAATGTGATAGTTGGGCTGAATATTGAAGGCAAGGAGAGAGTGAAGGGAAGCACATTTTGATATTCATCCTACAGTTGTCGAAACCCCTTCCAATTACTTTGTATTTATTTAGTATAAGTTTTGTTTTTACTCATCTATATATACATTGCAGCCTTTCCTCCTCCATGTAGAATTCAAGTTCCTTCAGAGAAGGAATCATCTCATTTTGGGAGCTTTACTTTCCCATAACTTGATTCAGATTCTAATATCTAGTAGATGTGAAAGAGAATTCTTTACTCTATTGTCTATCCCAAATTAACACTAACTTAAGTACCCCTTCTTAGTACCTCACTAGACTGAAGAAAGGATTAACCACCCCTTTTGTCTACTTTTAAATTGAATCAACAAAAGATTAAACACCCTACTTAGTTAGGTAAGAAGCTAGCAAGATACTTAGAGAATTCACACTTCAATCAGCCAGCAATCTGTGAACCTAATTTGGAAGCTGTGATTGACCCTTGTGAAGAGGGTAAGAGACAAGAAGCCACTGAATTTATGGGGTTAGAAAAGTTGACTTCAAGAGGAATGTTGGCTTAAGGAAGAAAGTTGGCCTCAGAAGTCACCTTCAGCTCAAGTCATTGTCTTGATCTGTCTCTTGGAGGGAACTTGGGTGAGTGGATAGCTGGCTTTCATTTCCTGTCTTCTAGAGAGAGTTTAATTACTGTTGAAAGTTAACAAATCCTGAATGAGTTGAGCACTAGAGCAATATTTAAGTAGATAGGCTAATGTCTTCTCTACCCCTTTGAATTTATCAGTTTTCACTCTTTCTACCTCTTTTGTAAATAAAAGCTATTAAAGTCATTTCAACTTTGAGCAAAAATACTTTGAATCAGTGACCACCAAACCATTAATTTTTTATCCCTACATAGACACTTAAGTGATTTTTGGATTGAATCAAGTTTTCAATTATCTGCCTTGCTTTCATCTTCTATGAGTATGTCTTGAGATCTGAACCAATTGATAAGGTTCTCTTTAGACCCAATGGTCTCTTTAGATAGCTCCTCCTTTCCTTCTTGGTTGAAATAATTTTTGCTTATAACTTCAGAATTTCATTCTTGAGAATTTCCCATCTCTCTTAAGTTGACTTTCCTTATAAAATATTAAACCATTGAGTCCTTTTTGTTGTCTTTCTGAACTCTTTGGAAGCTACTCTCTCTAAATATAGAATACTTATCAGAGTAATCTTGACCTTCCTCTCCTTCACAGAATCAGAATTTTAGTGATTTAGTAATTATCTAGTTTAACTCCTTTATAATATGTCCATCAAATAGTCACCCATAGATAAAAGACTTAGAGCTAAAAGAGTCCTTAGAGGCTCTTTAATCCAAACCATGCCCCAAAGGAACCTACACTGTATCATATTCCATAAATGGTTTACAGCCTTTGCTTGAATACCCCTAAATAAGAGGAGCATGTCCTCTACTTTGAGATAACTCCAATTATTGGTAATCTGACATCAAATCTAAATTGATTGCTTTTTAATTTCTACACATTTTAATTATAGTTTTTCTCTCTAGGGGACAGCAGAATATGTTTAATCCCTCCTCCAATTTGGTTCAAACATAACAGACCTTCAAATTTTTGAAGGGAGCTTTCTTGCCCCACTCTTCCTCCAATTTTCTTCTCCAGGCTAAATATTCCCACAGATCTTCATATGGCAGGACATGAACTCAAGATCCTTAACTCTGCCCTCCTCTAGATATTCTCCTGCTTATCAATTTCCTTCTTAAACTGTGGTGATTAAGCCTTCTCTGTTAGGAATTCAATATGATGACCACTTGCTTCCAAAGTTCCTATCATTTTTACTTCAGCAGTTACTTTCTACTTTTTGGTGAGAATCAAGTCCAGGAAAATATTTACTTCTGTAATTTTCTCTGTCTTTTGGAGGGTGAAATCATTAAAGCATTTCATGGATTTATTATTTCTCTTCACAGAGAAATCCAATTTTTTTCTGTATGCTTAGAGCATTTTCATTTCTGAACTTCTTTCTGTACTATGACTCAGCCTTCTTTTCACCCTAGAAGATCCTTTCCCCCTCTCTTCTTTTTCTGATTGGTCAGCTCCTCGCATAAACTCTATTTTAAAGAAAGTTTCCAGGCCAGCCAAGTTCACCTCTTCATTCCTCTCTGGTTCTACTTCTGAATCTCAGGACTTCTTGTTCTAAACACCATGCCCCATTTGGGTACTCCACCATTTCAGATTTCTTTTATGTGTTTTCTTTCCCCTTTAGATTGTATATCTCCTTCAAGGCAAGATCTATATTTCTTTTTGTTTGCATTTGGCACAACAATAGCTTTGCAATTAACAAAATACCTGGTGCATAGTGTTTAATAAATGCTTGTTGACTTGATTTACTCCCTTCTAGAGATCTATTCTGTTCATGAGTTCCATCCCAAGTTTCAGTTATGCCTTTAATTTTTACTTCAAGGGTCTTTGATTTCATTAAGATCTCCTTCTCTGACAGAGACAACAACTCATCTATAACTTAGAAGAAGGTCAGTAGGAGTTGCCATGGCTAGAATATTCATCTCTCCCTGGCCAACTTTGAAATGAGGTTTCAGCTCCCCAAACTTAATCAGTCTGATTGAAGGATAAGAGGATTCTATCACTATATCCATAGCTGAGAATTTTCAACTTTCATAGGACCCTCCAGATTTGGTATAACTCTACTATATATTTCAAAAGCCTATGGTCACCACAACACAACATTAAAGGCATCACTGTAAGGCTCATGAAATAATATATGCGAAGCTCTTTGCAAACCTTATTATTAGCCATTATTGCATTCTTCTGTTCTACAGTCAAAGAAGCACAGACGAGTATGATAGCTAATAGCTGGACACAGGTCTCCAACTCCAAAGAAAACATCTTGGGGTACAATTTCTGAGAATGGACATTTGCCATCTCAGAAGGGAGAATTAAACAGATTAGGAACATGAAGGTAGCAAAGTGGAGAGAGTGTGAGACCTAGAATCAGGAACCTTTGAATTCAAATCTGACCTAAAACACTAGCTGTGTGATTCTGGGAAATCATTTAACCTTTACTTGCCTCAGTTTCCTCACCCACAAAGTATGGTAATAACAGCATCTATTTCCCAGGGTTGTTGCAAGGCTCAAATGAGATAATATATGTAAAGTCCTTAGCACCATACCTTGCACACAGTAGGTACAATATAAATGTTAACTGTTATTATTATTATTATTATTATTATTTACCTGCTCAAACATAATCTTCTTTACAAGAGAAATAAACACCTAGGTATCTTGTGGGCTATTCTGGGAATTCATTCGACAAATTTTAGAAATATCCCATTTTCTTAAAATTACTCCTTGTTTTTATCATAATCCTTGAAGGAATGTGCCCAGAACATTCCCAGAATGCCAGGACATCTGCTCGCTTCTGCATGGGATAGATTATGGTCCCTAACTTTCCCAAAGAAGGCCTGATGCCCAGTCACTAAACCAGCACCAGAGAGGCCTGGAGTGGACAATCCCAGGAGGTGATTGTTCCAGGAAATGAGTTTTTATTTTCTGACAGATTTCTATCCAAACATTCTCTGTCAGAACAACTCTGGTGCATGTGTTAGACATTTCACTCTGGCAGGGGAAGCTAGTGAGTGCTCACATGTGTAAGTAGGGCTTGATTAAAAGGGACACAGATGCCTTCACTTTCATTTTTCCTGGAGGGAGGGGTAGCTTGGTAGGAATCAAGATTCTTCACTTTCCTAATGCCCCATCAACCAGAGTAATGTTTCTCGAGATACAATGGGAAGGAAGTTCCAATTCACTGTTCAGTACTTGTTATGGGATTGAATGTCTGGAATCAAGAAATTATGGAATCTCACAACTGGAAGGGGATTTATTGGTCATTTAATCAAACCCCCATCCCAATTTAAGAATTACTTTTCTAATATGCCCGATAGATAAGAAAAGTCAGACAGGAACTCAAAAGTACTCCTAAAACAAAAACGTTTTCATGTTCCCAGTGTCCCTTCCCTTCTCATATCAACGATTTGGCTTTTTCTTGTCCTCCCAAATCTCCAGTCTTGTGATACTTACATGTTAGAGCAAGAAAAACAGATTATTATTCTTCCACCCTAGATTGAAGTATCTTTTTTTACTCCATCTTATGCTTTCCTTGTCTTTAATCGATGTCCTTTTTATACAGAACATTCTCTACATTGATGCTTCTAAGGTCAGATAGTTAACAAATCTTGGACTAGGAAGGGAACTCAAGAGATGATCTAGTGTAAGTCATAGATCAACAATAATACTTCTTTAATATCCTGGATGTGTGGTCATTATGCTTTGGAAAGTAAGATCCTTGAGGATAAGGGACTATTTCCTGTTTTATCTTTACATCCTTAGTGCATAGCATGGTGTCTTGTGAATAGCAAAATATTAAGTAATTGAATTGAATTTTGGACAGCTCTATTTTTAGAGACATTTTCCCTATATTGAGTCAAACCTCTGCCTTTCTGCATCTTTTACTCATTATTCTCAGTCCTTCTTTCTGGGGATAAGATAGATAAATTGTTCAATTGTGTCTAACACTATGTAGCTTCATGGAACAGAGTACACCAATACTCTCCATGGTTTTTTGGGGAGGGAAGATAATGGGATGGTTTGCTATTTCCTTCTCCAGTGGTTTAAGGCAAACCCAGGTTAAATGAACTTGCCCAGGGTCACATAGCTAGTAAGTGTCTGAGGTTGGATTTCAACTTAGGTCTTCCAGGCTCAGTGTTCTATCCGCTGAGCCATCTAGTCTAGTTTTTTTCCTCTTGACAACTTTTAAAAACTTGGTAGTGGCTATCATGCCCCACTCTCATCCACCCCCTCTCCTAGTTTCTTTTTCCCAAGTTCCTTTTTGCACTTTTTCTCTCTGTTGTGTTTCCCTCATCCTCTCAGAGGGTCTTGGCATTCATACACACCATTTTTTTTTCACCCTTATCTTCTGTTTTGGAATCAATATTGGTTCCAAGGCAGAGAGTGGCAAGGACTAGGCAATTGGGATTGACTTGCCCAAGGTCACACATCTTGGAAGTGTCTGAGACCAGATTTGAACCCAGAACTTCTTGTGTCCAGGCCCGGCTCTCTATCCACTGAGACACTTAGGCTCTCTATCCACTGAGACACTTAGATGTTTTTCCATACAATTATTTATAAAATAGAGGTGATGATATTGACACTATCCATTTCATGTAAATGTGCTCTAACAACTTCATACTATATAATATTAATAATAACAACATTTATATAATGCTAGCTTTGTGCCAGACACTGCACTAAGTGTATTACAAGTATTTTCTCTTTTGATCTTCACAACAATCCTGGGAGGTAAGGTGTTTTTATTTCTATTTTACAGAAGAGAAAACTGAAATAAAGAGAAGTTAAAAGACTTGCCTGGGATCACACAAACTGGTATATAGATGTCTGTGAATGGATTTGAACTCAGTTCTTCTTGATTCCAGGTATAGTACTGTGCCACCTAGCTATCCTTCATTAGAGAAACAGCAAGAGCATATTTAAATATGTGAAGAATAAATATAAAGAGATTGAATACAAAGGAACAACCATCTCTGTGCCCCATGTATAAGTATAACTTATCTTTGGCAGGGACATATATTGTTTAAGGGACTTTTTTCTTCCTCAGTGCCTAACACACATACCTTGTATATGATGATCATTTAAGAAATACTTATTGAAATTTATTTTGATGGAGGAACAAACTCCATGCTGAATTTGTTCTGACTCATGCTTTAGGAGAAATTTACCGAAGTTTTTCCTCCTAAAAGAATCTCTACAATGTCTCTCCCATATTATCCAACAAAAAAAGAAAGTCAATACCCACCCATGTCTAAATCTACTGCTGATTGCCCTCTGGATGCCCAGCAAGGTCTTAACAGGCTTGGAGAAATAAAAGGAGCTAGCTTTGAGGGGGAGCCAGATCACTTTTCTGTACAGCATGCTATCTCCAATATGCTTTCCAGAGTACATTCTGTGATTCCGACCCCAACTCTTTGATCACTCCAGAACTCCCTAGTGATCCCTTTTCTTCTCATCTTTCCATTTATTCATGGTCTTGACTTCCTCTATTTGACATAAGCCCTCCCCAAAAGGGCCTTCCTAGGTGTCCAAGACTCCTGAGGTCAGGCCCTCCATGAGTAGAAGTGCCTACATATTTATATAAATCTCTAAATGCAAACCAGATGAGGAGGAATATTGGCAAACCATTGTATGTAGAGGCAACTCTTTTCAAAGGTGGCTTCTCACAATGAAATCTTTTGGTTTTCCTGAGATGGAATACCACCTGTTTCTATCCACTGAAAGCCCTTCTAACTATGGGGCATCGTCTAGGGTCCTTCTGGGAATCTAAGTTTCCCAGAAGATCCAGGAAGTACTGGACCAGAGTCATCTTTTTTATTTTAGTCTATGTTGTTCTCATTGACTAAAATTGTCCCATCTTCCTGTTTTAGTGAGAAATAAGCAGGCAAAGCTCTGTGCCAAAGAGGGCTTAGTCTCCATTAAGGATCTTTGGGCTTAGGAAGCCAAAAACAATGGAGGGTCTGCCCCCTAGAGAACCCATATCCTTCTAAGATGGCTTGGTTAAGATGCATAGAGCTGGATTCAATGTGAGAAAGAGCTGAGTTTGTAATTCCATAATTTAGAATTCTAGGGGGCAGTTGGGTATCTCAGTGGATTCAGAGCCAGCCCTAGAGATGAGAAGTTCCTGGGTTCCGATCTGGCTTCAGACAGTTCCTAGCTCTGTGACCCTGGCAAGTCACTTAACCCCCATTACATAGCCCTTACCACTCTTGGTACACAATATTGACTCCTAGAAGGAAGATAAAAGTTTTTAAAAAAGAGAGAGAGTGCTGAATTTCTTCTCTATATTCATTATCTCCCATCCTTCCATCTTTCCCTCTGACCTTCTCTTCCTAAACGAATTCTTCATTTTTGTTACACTATGACCTTCAGCCTCTCAATCTTATCTAGACCAGTGGTTCACAAAATATGGTCTGGCAACCTCGGGGTTTCCTGTGAGGCAGCTAAGTGATTAAATCAATAGAATCCTGGAGTCAGGAAGATCTGAGTTCAAATTGGTTCAGACATCTATGATCTGGTTTCCCTAGGTCAGTCACTTAACCTCTGTTTGCCTCAGTTTCCTCAACTCTAAAATGAGGATAGTAATAGTATCCACTTTTTTTCTTTTTAAAGATATTTTCCCATCATTACATGATTCATGTTCGCTTCCTCTCCTCTTCCCTCCCTGCTTCTGGAGCTGACACGCGATTCCAGTGGGTAAAATAGTATCCACTTTGAAGGGATGCTGTGAGGATAAAATGAGATCATAAAGTGCTACAAAGTACTTGAGGAGAGAAGAGATTTGAAGTGGGTATTGTGGGAAGGGGAGCAACTGGGGAAGAGTAAAGGAATGACCATGTAACAATTAGAGCTTGGTTGACGTCAGAAAACAAGAATTCATATGAGCTTCAGGCATCACAGTGGTGTGATTTTCTCCAGCCATATTCAGCCATATTCAAGTAGGATCAACTAGAGAAAGTGGACACAAATAACAGCGATATTGTTCCATGGTCAATTGTGAAAGACTTAGCCACTCTCAGCAACGCAATGATCTGGGACACGAAGGAAGGACTTAAGACAAAGAATGCTCTCCACTTCTAGAGAAAGAACTGATGGAGTCTGATGCAGATCAAAGACTATCTTTCACATTTTGATTTGGGGGGTTGGTTTTATATGATTTTTCTCTTACAACAATGACCAATATGGAAATATGTTTTGCATGATAATGCTTGGATAGCCCAAATCTAATTGCTTACCATCTTCAGGAAGAGGGAAGGAAGGGAGAGAGGGAGACAATTTAGATCTTATAATTTTGGGAAACGTACGTGGAAAACTTATTACACGTAATTGGGAAAATAGATCTAGATTCCAGTTCAGGGGATGCTGCCAGTTGTCTCTCCAATCACTTAGCATGAGACTTTTTATATTGCTCAATAAGTCCTTACAGAATTCAATCTTCTTCTCTAGTTATTAAAATCTTAGTCTTTCGATATCCCTCTGTATAAATGGAGATTTTGAACCTTGGACTTCATCCCCCATAAGCCCCTTAGTTTTTCCAAAATTCCCTTTAATCTCTCCTGTGCCTCCCTGTTTGCGTGGTCACGTTATTGTTTTATGGTTGGCTGTAACTCCTCCCTCTCTCTCTCTGGCTCTCTTTTGTTCCTGGGAGGGAACTGTTTAGTACCTTTTAGTTAGTCTCTTTTGTTAGTTTATTATTAATAAAACATTTATAAATATAATATGTAGTATTTTACATATTAATTTTAATCTCCACACCCTCTATGTTTTTGTTAATCCAATATGAGTTTTTTAAAAATTATTTTCCAAATCAATTCATGAGTTGAATTCCATACCCACTAAGAAATATTCATTCGAGTCAGTGACCAGATCTATGGACCATATTCATGGAGTTTTGTTTTGTTTTAAACCCTTACCTTTCATCTTAGAATCAATATTGTGTGCTGTTTCCAAGACAGAAGAGCAGTAAGGGCCAGGTAATGGCAGAGAAGTGATTTGCCCAGGGTCACACAGCAAGGAAGTATCTCAGGTCAAATTTGAAGCCAGGACCTCCCATCTCTCGACCTGGCTTTCAATCCACTGAGTCACCTAGCTCTGCCCCCATGGAGTTTTCTTAACAAAGATATTACAGTGGTTTGCTATTTCCTTCTCCAATGGATTAAAGCAAACAGAGGTTAAATGATTTACCCAGGGTCACATAGCTAGTAAGTATCTGAGGACAGATGTGGACTGAAGACTTCCTCTTTCCAAGTCCAGAATTATATCCCTTGAGCCACCTAGCTGCCTCCTAGGCAAAAAGAAATAAAATGACTTGCCTGAGATCCTACAGCTAGTCAGTGTCTGAGGCCAGATCTGAATTCAGGTCTTTCTGACTCCAAGCCAACAGTTTTATCCACTGAACCACTTAGCTGCCTTTCCAAGAATTAGATAAACATGATAATTAATTTTATATGGAAAAATGGAAAAAGACAAGAATATCAAGCAAAACTATTTTTTAAAAGTTGATGAAGGGGGAGTTAGGGTTCTAGATTTCAAAATATAATATAAAGTGGTAATTATCAAAGCTATCTAGTACAAGCTTAAGAAATGTTTTAGAAATAAATCACTACAACAGAAAAGAGAATTTAGAAATAGGGCATAAAGTGTACAAGAGATTAGTGTGCGATAAAGCCAAGATTATAAAACACTGGGGAAAGGATCATCATCCAATAAAAATTTTTGGGGAAAATTGTATAGCAATGTGCCAAAAAGTAAGCCTGCATTTGTATCTCACACCATATTAATTATCTAAACACAAAAACTCCTCAAAAACATGAAGGGGAAAAATAGTGATCTATCAGGTGTCCCCAAAATCTGTCAAGCCTTAATATCTGTCCCAAAAGTTTTAGTGCAGTTTTAAGTTTTTAATCATTTTAAGACCTGATTTATTGCTCTAAGTCGTTAAGTGTAAAATTGCACTAAGACTTTGCAGAAACACTGTGTGATCTAATTTTAGAGAGAACAAATTTTTTTTTCTCTCAAGCAAATAAAAGAAGTTATTGGAGGCAAAAAATGTAGAGAAAGATTAAAACAAAGTGATATTCTTTCTAACCAACTTAAAAAAAAACACCCTTAGCTTCTGTCTCAGTAGCAATTCTAAGGCAGAAAAGCAG
This sequence comes from Gracilinanus agilis, assembly GCF_016433145.1. Lineage (NCBI taxonomy): Eukaryota > Metazoa > Chordata > Mammalia > Didelphimorphia > Didelphidae > Gracilinanus > Gracilinanus agilis. The sequence goes on from NC_058133.1 coordinate 470,114,779, forward strand.
CAAAGATTAGGCAGAGTTAAGTGATTTACCCAGGGTCATACAACTTGGAAATGTCTGAGGTCATATTTGAACTCATGTCCTCTCAAGTTCAGGCTAGGTGTTCTATCCACTGTTCTACTTATCTGTTCCTCTAACCAAATAAAAAAATAAAAATAATTTTAAATTTGTATTTATATTTTATATTTTAAAATATATTTATTTTTATATATTTATACACACTTATAAATTTATTTTATTTATTTATTTGATATAAATTTTTTTGAAAAAAAAAATCTCAGTGGCTTGAGAGCCAGGCCTATCGATGGAAGGTTCTGGGTTCAAATATGACTTCAGATACTTCCTAGCTGTGTGACCCTGGGCAATTGACTTAACCTTTCTTGCCTAGCCCTTACTGCTCTTTTGTCTTAGAACCAATACACAGTATTGATTCCAACATGGAAGGTAAGAGTTGTGGTTTTTTTAAAAATTAATTTGTGGATGATATTTACAAGAACTCAATTGATATAGCTGAATGACTTTCAGAACCTGTAAGAAGCTGATATAAATATATAATGTTTAGAGGCATCCCCCAATTTTCAAAAGAATAAATTTGAATTGTAAATAATCAGAGGAAAATGGATTTAGAGCTGGAGGGAACCTTAAAGACCATTTAATCCAACCTTTCTATTTTATAGATGGAATAACAAAGCCTTGGTAAGATGAAATCATTTGCCCAGTGTCCCACAACTAGTTAGCATCTGAGGCAAGATTAGGCACTCTGGCCTTCCAGTCTCCAAATCCTTCATCCTATCCGCTATACCACATTTCTGTCAATCATTTGAAAGGTGTTTAAGTTCTCTAATGATGATAGAAATGCATATTAAAAGAACTTTGATGGTAAATCATTTTTATTCAATTCTTTTATTTTTTTAATTTGATTTGATTTTTAATTTTTTTCCCATGGTTACATGATTCGTATTCTTTTTCCCCCCTCCTCTTCTCTCCCCTGTCCCAGAGCTGACAAACAATTCCACTGGGTTATATGTGTATTGTTGCTCAAATCCTATTTCCATATTATTCATTTTTGTAATAAAAATAATCTTTTCAAACCAAAACCCAAAATCACATACCCATATAAACAAGTGATAAATCATATGTTTTCTTCTGGATTTCTACTTTGAGAGTAAATCTTAAACTCATCAAACAGACCCCAAATGGCAAAAGTTGGTATTGAGTGTTATAGAGAAAAAAAACATCCAATTAGATTGCAAATCAGAATGTTTTTTTGGAGAGGATTCTTTCAACATATAATAAGAATTTCAAAGCTGATGAAACCTATTGGCCCAACGAGCTCACTCAATAGGACTCTAACCTAAGGATGTTACTCGATCTGGCTGTTTTGTGTGAGTCTTAAGGAGAGTTTAGGTGAGGGCAGAAACTAGGGTCAGATGGTTACAAGCAAAACAGGCTATGTTGGACCTTGTACTAATACAATAAAAAAGCCCCAAAGCAGGGTATAATAGAGGAAAAACCAAACAGCAATTATAACCCCTTTGGGTAATATTGGGGTGGTTCCCTTTGGGGACTTAAAAAAAGGAAAGGAGTGTCTGTTTTATAGAAAAATTAAATGAGCCAGTCAATGCTGAAAGCCATTTTACTCAAAAAGCTGAAGGAAGTCTATGAGGCTTAACTGGAGACATCTAAACCTTGTTCCTCAGAGTAAGAGGTAAGGGCAACAAAGGAAGGATACTGGGACCATCTCCAACTAGGGTTGTAGGTGGTCGATGCCCCCAAAGAGAAGGTGGCATGAGACCCTGGGTTTCCCTTGGACACCCCAAACCCTAGAAGTGTTTCAGGTCAAACAGAAAGCAGGAAAATTCCTTTCCTTCCTTGCATTCTTGTTAATGCTGAGGAAAAGGTGACTCTGGGCATCAGAGACTCATTATAAAGAAAGACCCCTGAGAGAAATATTGCCCTCGGATTCTCCCCTAGATTTTGAGATAGACACAGTCATATATCTTCCAGTTATGCTCTGATACCATCAGGTTGTATCTAGGACATCTGCTTGTCCCCTAAACTATACCTGGCCACCCCCTGTGTCTTCAGGACACAAACATCACTTTAGTCCCAGTGAGATAGCAAACACCTCCCACTTCTACCTGACCTCATTCCATTCCATCATCTCTGGTCATGTTGCCCATTGTCCAAAGGGTATATAAAGCCCAGAGCATATCTCCTTGGGGAGGCAGTGTCCCACCTGTACTGTCTTCCCAACCAAATTCAACATGAATTCCAAATGAAGAAATTTCTCTTTTTATTTTGAAGCTAAATTTTGGAGTCTTACATTCTTGCAAAGGGTGCCTGTCCCCAAACTGGGGTTCATCTCAAGTTCCCCCACAACAGAGGCAGCACCCACTCCCAACCTAGGGCAGCTGCTGACATTACCATAAATGATACAGGGAAGGGAAACCACTAGGGATGTCATCAGATTCTTGAACTAAGCATATTTGGACTATGGAAGGAAGAGGGAGTCCACAATAATCCTTAAAGGAGTTTTTCAAAGACTTGGTGCATTATCTTATACCAAGTTCTCTTACCAGTTTAGTGAGTGGAGCTTCAAGTCTGACATCATTCCCCATGTGAAGACAGCTCAGAGACCCTAAGAAGAACATTTTATAGGCAAGTGAACGCTATCAGTCAGGGACAGCTGATGGTTTTCTGATCTCTGATGTCAAAGGCAAGGAGAAACAAATCAATGAGGTTGCTTGAGAAGGGAAATGCTTTGTTCATCAGGTTCCAGGGAAGGTAAGCAATGCTAGGCAGAAGGAACCATGTCCAAAGCAGAAATAATATACTGGAGAAAGCCTAAGTCTGAAAACACAGAGATTTTCTGAGACTATAACAAGTAGTGGACTTAAGTAACCCTATGATATAGAATTAAGTAATGGTGTAAAAACAGAATATAAGAACATGCTATCAGGAATACATCTAAAGTATTGTATTCACTAATTTAAAGTAAGGAACTGTAATAAAATTTACTATGTTTCAGCTGAATTAAAAAAACAAGAATAACAACCATGATTTTTGACCGCCAAGGACTGTCCCAAGCCCAGCTGAAAAAGGAGGAGGGTTGGGCGTGGGGCTAGCAACCCCATCCCGTAAAAAAAATTACACTTGCTATAGAAACCGAGACCTCACCAAACCAACAAAACTGATGATTGCCTAGTCTGGAGGATTGCTCTCCAACAGAGTCCATGACGCGTGCTGGTGAAAGCCTTTGGGAAGCCAGCTCGCCGATAAATCTTCTGACGACCAAGGCAAAAACCAGAGTAGCGACATGGAACGTTAGAACCTTATATGAAAGTGGAAAAATCGCTCAGGTAGTAAATGAGATGAAAAGATACGACATCAGGGCCCTCGTTTTATGCGAGACCAGGTGGAATGGAAGCGGCCAGACGAGTCTGATATCAGGCGAAACCATTATTTACTCTGGCCATGAAGACCCAGACCATTCCCACACCCAGGGAGTAGCGCTGCTCATGACACCTGAAGCAAAAAAGGCGCTGATAGGTTGGGAACCAATCTCGTCAAGGCTTATGTCAGCAAGGTTCAACTCAAAGGGGAAGAAGATCGCCATCATCCAATGCTATGTACCCACCAATGTGGCAGAGGAAAAGGAAAAAGAAGAGTTTTACAGCTCCCTACAGGCACTACTTGACGGCACACCAAGAAGAGACCTAAAGATCGTTATGGGAGACTTGAATACAAAGGTAGGAGAAGACAACACAGGAAAGGAATTCATCATGGGAAGGCATGGAGTAGGCACCTGTAACGAAAATGGAGAGCTCTTTACGGATTTCTGCGCCTTCAACGATCTTGTTATTGGGGGTACTATATTCCCACACAAGAAAATTCATAAGTCAACCTGGACTTCGCCTGATGGAAGGACGGAAAATCAGATAGATCACATCACAGTTTCCCGCAAGTGGAGAAGAAGCCTTCTAGATGTTAGAGCAAGACGTGGTGCGGATGTGGCCTCGGACCACCAACTCCTGGTGGCAACTTTTAGAATCAAGTTGAAATCATTCAACGACCTTTCAGGCAGATTACAGCATAAGTTCAATGTGCAAGATCTAAAGACCAGAGAGGAAAAAGAAGCATTCAATTGCGAAATCAAGAACAAGTTCGTGGCCTTGACAGGATTCACGGGAGAGACAGTCGAGGACCACTGGACCAAACTCCAGCAGACCTGGAAGACCACCTGCACAGAGGTCCTGAGAAAGAGAGAGAGAAAGCGCAAGGAATGGTTAACACAAGAGACATGGGCCAAGATACAACAGAGAAGAGATTTGAAACAGAAGATCAGCCAGTGCCAAGATCAACAGGAGAAAGAAGAACTTTGAACACAGTACTGGGAAATTAACCATCAAGTCAAGAAGAGCACAAGATATGACAAGAGACGGTTCATTCACGATATGACCGAGGAAGCAGAAACAGCAGCTGGGCAGGGGAACATGAAGAGGCTATACGAAATAACAAGAACTCTATCGGGAAAGAACTACAACCCTAGCAAGCCAGTGAAGGACAAGACTGGCAAGACAATAACAAGCGATGCAGGGCAGAGAGCCCGATGGGCAGAGCATTTCGAAGAAATCCTGAACCGACCGCCTCCACCAACTGTTCCGGACATACCACCAGCCACCGAACTGCTTCAGGTGAACACGGGCCCACCTACCAAAGTTGAGATCATCAAAGCCATCAAGACCATGAAAAATGGTAAGGCTGCAGGTCCAGACGGCATCCCCCCTGAGGCACTCAAGGCAGACCCAGAAATGTCAGCGGAGATGCTACAACCCCTCCTGCAGAAGATCTGGGAACAGGAACAAGTCCCGACAGACTGGAAACTAGGCTACCTAGTGTAGCTACCCAAGAAAGGTGACCTATCCCAATGCAGCAACTGGCGAGGAATCATGCTTCTATCTGCTCCCAGCAAAATCCTGACCAGAGTCATCTTAGAAAGACTGAAGGAGGCCTTGGACAAGAAGCTGAGAGTAGAACAAGCAGGGTTTCGTCAGCACAGATCGTGCACCGACCATATCGTCACCCTAAGAATCATCATCGAACAGTCCATCGAATGGCAGTCCCCCCTCTACATGACTTTCGTGGATTTCGAGAAGGCATTTGACAGCGTAGACAGGAGCATCATCTGGAGATTGATGCAGCATTACGGGATTCCCCCGAAGCTCACCAACATCATCCAGTGGTTATACGAAGACTTTACCTGCCAGGTCATCCACAATGGGAAACTGACGGCTGCCTTCACAGTGAAGACCGGAGTGAAGCAAGGCTGCATGCTTTCGCCCCTTATCTTCTTGATGGTCATAGATTGGACCATGAGAAGAATTACCAAGGACAACAATACGGGCATTCAATGGACTCACACCAAGCAGCTCGAGGACCTTGACTTCACGGATGACATCTGTCTCCTTTCTCACAAGCAGCAGGATGTGCAAGCCAAACTTGCACGACTCTCTGAAGAAGCGGAGAAGACAGGTCTGAAGATCAACAAGAAGAAGACCAGGTGATCCCAGTCAACAGCAGACAGGACCTGCCAATCCAACTACAGGGAGAAAACATCAAGGAGACGGACCACTTCACCTATTTGGGTAGCATCGCCAGTAAGGACGGCGGGGCAGACGAGGACATCAGAAACCGAATCAACAAAGCCAGACAGGCATTTAACACCCTGCGGTCTGTCTGGATCTCCAAAGCACTGTCCCTCGCCACTAAGCTCTGAATCTTCAATACCAACGTAAAGGCCGTCCTCCTATATGGATCAGAAAGCTGGAGAGTGATGAGCGCTAACACCAACAAACTCCAGGTCTTTGTTAATAGATGTCTACATCACATCTTGAACATCAGATGGCCTGAAAAGATCTCCAATGCTAGTCTCTGGGAAAGAACAATCCAGTATCCCATCAGTCAGGACATAAAGAAACGTAAGTGGAGATGGATAGGACATACGCTACGAAAACCGGAAGACAACGTAGCCAGACAAGCATTGAGCTGGCACCCTTCAGGGAGGAGGAAAGTTGGAAGACCAAAACAGACCTGGCGAAGATCTGCCGAAAATGAAACAAAAACAGTCGGAATGACATGGGTCCAGCTGGGGGAAGTTGCCCAGAACAGAGTCTGCTGGCGTGAGATGGTTGCGGCCCTATGCTCCTAAAGGAGTCAACAGGAATAATAATAANTTTTTAATCTGTATCTTTTCTTCATAGTTCCCTTTTGATTAAAATTTCATTAGTCTATAAAGAATATTTAATGTTTCTTCCTTTCTACATTTATGAATTCTTTCTACTATAGAAATTTACCGATATCTTTAAATATCTCTCTTGACTCTGAAAATAAATATACTCTCTAAGATTCCCATTTAGTAGTCTCCACTTATCTATCAAATCCAATTTTTCCAATGTTCTATTTTAGTTTGTGGTGCATTTCTTGTCCAGTTTCTGAGAAATGAGCATTAATGTTTCCTAGAGTTACTTATCTGTTTTTTTGTACTTCAGTTAAGCTATTGTTTCCTTTTAGTATTTAGTTACAATTCCATCCAGTCTATAGATTTAATATTATTATTACTCTTTCATGTGTATAATAAGCATAATAGTTTCCCTATCTCTTTGTACAAAATATATATTTTGTACAAAGAGATAGGGAAACTATTATGCTTATTATACACATGAAAGAGTAATAATAATATTAAATCTATAGACTGGATGGAATTGTAACTAAATACTAAAAGGAAACAATAGCTTAACTGAAGTACAAAAAAACAGATAAGTAACTCTAGGAAACATTAATGCTCATTTCTCAGAAACTGGTCAAGAAATGCACCACAAACTAAAATAGAACATTGGAAAAATTGGATTTGATAGACAAGTGGAGACTACTAAATGGGAATCTTAGAGAGTATATTTATTTTCAGAGTCAAGAAAGATATTTAAAGATATAGGTAAATTTCTATAGTAGAAAGAATTCATAAATGTAGAAAGGAAGAAACATTAAATATTCTTTATAGACTAATGAAATTTTAATCAAAAGGGAACTATGAAGAAAAGATACAGATTAAAAAGAGAACTGACATGATCCCATTCAAAAAATATTTATTAAATTCTTATTATCTATAAGGTTCAGTAGCAAGTGCCATTAATAGAAAGACAACTGCCTAAAGGGAGGTTATATTCTGCTAGAGAATAAAAATCAATGTTCTATATAATGGATAAAGATCAAATCGTAGAAACGGTGAAAATTATATTAAAGAGAATGGTTATAATACATTTACAGGATACAAATTAAATAACCTGTGGGGGGAAAATACATACTTCTGACATTTATTGATGGGAAAAAAGGAAGGAGAAAGAGAATTGAGAAATTTGTATGACATTAGCAAAAATGAGAAAACTAACAAATTAACTATTCCAAAATAAATGCAAAAGAATCTATTTTTAAAATTCAAGGTGATAGAAATAGAATTGAAGCTTAAAAAAGTAAAGTAATAAAGAAAAAAATTTAAGACAAATGAAATCATCAAACCATTGGGTAATTTGATCAAATATTGCTTTAGGAAAACAAAATTACTAGAATAAAAAAAATGAGAATGGAAATTCACCAGAAATGAAGAGAAAGTGGCATAGCTATAAACTAAATGATATTTCAATAAAATTGAAAATTTTAAATTAAATGGATGAACATTTATATAATGCATATATATTTATATATAATGCCCAAATTAACATAAGAGGGAATAAATAACCTAAATAATCCAATCTCAGAAAAACTTAAGCGAAGCATAAATTAAATCTCATGAAGGGACATTCAGGATAAAACAGATTTGCAAGTGAATATTTAAGGAAGAAATGAGCTCATTGAAATATAAGTTGCTTCTTTCTATGAGTCAAATATACTCCTGATACTCAAATTAGGGAAAATAAAGCAGAAAGAGCTAGAGACCTATATCACTAGTGAATTTTATGCAAAAATACTAGATAAATATTGGCAAAGAAACCATAGCATTATGACCAAACATGATTCATTATGACAAAGTTGGATTTATACCACTAATACTAGATTGGCTTATTAGAAAAACAATTTATAAATAAATCATATTAATAATAAAAATAACAAAAACCATATGACTATTCCAACAGATGTAGAAAAAAATTTTCCAATAAAATACAGCCCTCATTTTCATTAAAAACATCTCAAAGAAGTTAGCTAGGTTGCTCAGTGGATAGAGATACAGTCTTGGAGATAGCCCTGGGTTCAAATCTGGCCTCAGACACTTTCTAGCTATATGACCCTGGGCAACTAGCTTAACCTCAATTGCCTTGCCCTTACACTTCGGCTTTGGACTGATAATTAAGAATTGATTCTAAGAAGATAAGGTCATTTTTTTAATACTACTAAGCATAGGAATGATAAAACATAAAGCATTGCATTACTTGTATAAAAAGTATCTTATACTTGTATGTTTATATAGTTGCAGTTTGTTTTGGTAGATATATATTTGTCAAATGAGGGAGGAAAAGAGTTAACTGGGTATTTTAACGTAACAAAAAATGAAATTAAAAAAAACGATTATTCTAAAAACTAAGAGCTAGTATTATTTACAATAAAGTGCCACTAGAGGCTTTTCTTTTTTTTTTAAAGATGATGTTGGAGTGCCCATTCTAGGCATTATTATTCAAATCTATTAAAAATACCAGCTAAAAAAATTAGATGAAAAAATAAATTCAGGAGAAAAACATTTGCCAGGAAGGAGCAAAAATAACTATCTGTGAAAGATAATTTGAATTACTTTGAAAACCCTAAAGAATCAACAACAAAATTAATCAAGATAAGTTCTGCAAGGTTGCAAAATATAACAAGAAATTTATTAGTATTTCTGTATATTATTAACAAAAATTATTGAAAGCAGGGAAGAGAAACATGATGGTGTCCCTATAGGAGAATAAATGAAAAATTTAAAAAGGCCATTGAAACACTTTTTAAAATGCACAGAAGAGAACATAAGGTTTAGAGAAAATCACAGTCAAGTAGGATAGTTTAGAAATTAAAGCACTGAATTCATTATATACTTTTAAAATTATTTATTTGTTTGTTTGGTACATTAAAACACTCAGTTAACTCTTCCTCTTCCTTCCCTCTCACATTTAGGGAAAGATTAATCTGACAAAAAGATATATGTATATATAAAACTATATCTTGCTTATTTCTATTTGTCAGTTCTTTCTCTGGAAGTAGACATACACAAGTCATTCTTCAAGCAATATTTTTGTTGCTATATGTAATTTTCTCTTGTTCTGCTTATTTCACTCCTCATAATTTCATGTAGGTCTTTCCACTTAAAAAAACAAGCAATATAGAATGTATTCATTATTTCATACTCAATATTTTTTGTTCTACTTTTTATGTGGAAATAATAATGTTTGTGTTTGTTAAGTTTAGAATAGAAAACTAAATTAAAATAATGAATTTAAGTTAAGAAAAAATAAAATAAGCCCTTTGTAAAATTAAAACACAGACTGAGCTACTTGGGAGGATAAGACCACCATGAGAGAGGGGCTGAAGAGCAGCATTTTTGCCCTGCCTAGCAGAGAAGTCCCAGTTTCTCCCTAAAATATTGAGAGGTCAGAGAGTATAACCAGAAGGATGCTAGAAACATAAGAGATTCTTCAGACTCCATTCAGAGGAGAAAGTATGGTATCTGACTGAGAATTTCAGGGAGAACATTAAAATGGCCCCAGACCTAGATTTCTTTAGTGAATGACTTAAATAGCCATAAACTATGTTGTAAAATAGTATAGTTAATATTCTTTAATGGTGAAGTTGTCCCAGGCAACTCTATGACTATTTAAAGTTGTCATAGAGGAATTTTCCTTATGGGTAGTCCATTATACTAAATTAAATCACAGATCTGGGTAAAATAAATAAATAAATAAAGCATGAGATCAGCTAAGTGGCTCAGTGGATTGAAAGCTAGGTCTAGAGACGGGAGGTCCTGGATTCAAATCTGACCACAGACACTTCCTAGCTATGTGACCCCTAACTTCAATTGCCTAGCCCTTACTGTTCTTCTGCCTTGGAACCAATACACAGTATTGATTCTAAGACAGAAAATAAGGATTAAAAAAAAAAGAAAGCATGGTGATATTGGGGAGGAGAAAAGAATAGCTGCTTCTATGAACACTCCATGTGAATCAATGTGTCAATCGTTTATGTAGGGAAATAGGATTTGAGTGATAATATATGTATAACCTAGTGAAATTGTTGTCATTTTTGGGAGGAAGGAAGGAAAAAGAGAGGAGACAACAAGAATCATGTAACCATGGGAAAAATTAAAAAATAAAATTCAAAAGTCAATCATTTAAAAGGTTATGGACTACTGCTAGAGATATATGGGAGATATATGGCTTTTTTGCAGCCTAGCACTGTCTTTTTCATTACAATTTCTAGTAAAGGAATTCCAGTCATTAAAAATCAAAGGGTTGTCCATGCAAGTATTTTTCTTCTTCTGAGAAGACTAGAACTAAAAATGCTTTTGGTACATTCTCACAAAAGATTCATCTTCTTTCGTGTATTTCACTTATAAGGATGTGAGAAATGAGCTATGGCTAAATTAAATTATGGAGAGTCTCATGAAGTTAATTCTAGGTAGAGGCATTAATGCTCCAAATGAGAGATCTATTTATAAAAAAATTGTTTGTCATTGAGTTAGCATTTGGAAATCCTAAACTGAGGCTGGAAGATTCTGTGCCAAGGTATGTGTTATGTGTTTGTGTGCATGTCTGTATGCGTTGTGGAGAAAGGAAATGGTGCCTGCTCAATTAGGATAACTTCTTACAACTATCTTTAGCTGTGACATCAGCCCATATTGGGGACTAAACTATCCCTTGGAGAATTTACCTATTGGGTCAGATATTACCATCTTCCTTTCCCTTAAATGAAGAGATCAACTAATAAATACCCTCCCTTCATCAGTGTTGGAGGGTTTATGGAAATCTTCCTACACCTTACTCTTCATCACTTAGTCTTTGATTCAGTGACATTAGTGTCCTGGCTATTCCATGAACCCATCTATTGGCTATGGGCATTTTCTCTCCATGCTCTCCCTTCTCAGTTCTATCTACTGCCTTCCATGGCTTCTTTTAATGCCAACTAAAATCCCATCCCAAGTCTTTCCCAATCCTTCTTAATTCTGGTGCCTTCCTTCTGTTAATGTTTTCTTATTTATTCTATCTATAGCTTGCCATTTATACATTAGTTTACATTTTGTTTACCTCATTAGCTTGTAAACTTCTTGAAGGCAGGAATTGTCTTTTGCTTCTTTTTTGTATCTCCAGAGCTTAGCATAGAGCCTAACCATAATAGATACCTTAAAATATTTATTAATTGTTTGAAACAAGCATTCACATTCACTGCTTTTCCTCGTACCTTCCCATGAAATCACTATGTCTAAATGTACACGCTAATTTATTTTTGCAAGATATTGTCAAGTTCTTAATAGAAATTGAATTTCTCTACTTCTTTTTTTGCAACAGATGTTGGTAAAAAAATGAAAAAGCTACAATTATCTTCGTGGTGGTCTGCTTGCCTTTGATTTCTGTGATTAGTTAAGTGAAATGATATGATGAAAAGGTTAAGAAAAAATATCTGGACAAATATATTCATGACAGTTTTATTTGTTATGGAGAAAAACTTGGAATAATCTGTATATTCAATGACTGGTGAATGACTAGATAAATTGTGGCACATCTATGGAATGTAATATTATTATTCTGTTCAAAATTACCAATATGAGAAATATAAAGAAATATGGAAAGACAAGTGAAGTGACTCAAAGCAGAGAAAACAGAGTTAGGACAATATGATTCACATTAACTATAACTAAATAAACAGCAGTAAGACTTTCTGTGGGCACAGATGGAAGAGATTGGAAAGTTGTTATTATTGTGTTATTGTTATTGTTATGTTATTAAAGCTTATATTACTTTTCCCTCCAAATGTAAATAGCTTAAAGTATATGATTTTCTTTTCCTTTCTTTCTTTTCTTTTTTAAAAAATACTTACTTTCTGTCAGTAGCAACTCTAAGACAGAAGGGCAAGGGCTAGTCAAATGGTAGTAAGTGATTTGCCCAGGGTCACACAGCTAGGAAGTGTCTGAGGTCATATTTGAACTCAGGTCCTCCCAACACTGAGTGTGGTGTTCTATCCACTGTGCCACCCAACTGTCTCTATTATTTTCTTAAGAGAATTTTTAAGTTTTTGTTTATGTTTGAAGAGGTTTCTCTTGTTTATAATAAAAATTAGTTTTTAAAAAAAATCTTACCCATTCTTTTAGATCATAAACATTCTTTATAATCAAACCAACTCAATTCAAATGCCACCACCTTAGGCTGCTGGTGACATGATGAAGTTGGGAATTCCTAAGTTCGAATTTGACTCGAGACATTTCCTAAATGTATGTTCCTGGACAAATCACTTGACTTCTGTTTGCCTCTGTTTTCTTCAACTGTAAAATAGACATTATAATAGTACCTACCTTGCAAGGTAGTTGTAAGGGTCAAATGAGATCATATTTGTAAAAAGTGCTTAACATAATGCCTGGCACATAGTAGGTGCTTTCCCTAGTTAGAAATGATCTTGCTTTATATCACTATATAACAAATATTTATTAGACCCCTACTGTACACAGTGGGAGTATAAAACATGTAACCTACCTCAGTATGGCCCAAAACAGATTAAAATATAATTAAAAGGCAACTAGGTAGCTTAAAGAGCTAGGCCTAGAGAGAGAGGAGGTCCTGGATTCAAATTTGGTCTCAGACACTTCCTAGCTGTATAGATGGTGGGCAAGTCACTTAACCCCAAATTGTCTTACCACTCTTCTGCCTTGGAATCAATACTTAGTGTCAATTCTAAGACAAAAGGTAAGGTTTTTTTTTAATACATATACATATACATTTGGGAAATGTTTAATATGATAGGACATAGATAATGTTAATATGTAGTTTTTTTAAGTCAATATGTAGTCCATAGAAATCTTTATATATGATTTAGTTACTCTCATTTCTATTTGAGTTTGACACTAAAATTTTTAGGTAATATAAATTTTTCATCCTTAAGAAACTTATTTTCAGTGGATGATTCCTCTTATATTATATAGCACCCTATGAATTCTTTTATGAATATATTGAGTTCTATTTTGCATTAGAGTAATTTTTGTAGGCATGCCCAATCTCCTATGCCTGAGAATATAGCCTAGTAGGACAAGGAATGTGGAAAATTAAATGTTTCTCAGGCCCAGTTACCAGATCTGTAAAATTAAGGGGCTTGACTCAAGGACCTTTAAGAACCCTTCTACTACTAAATCTATAATGTTATCATCCTGTTTATGTCATCACCTAAAAAAGGATTCCTCATCTCCCCACCTCTCCATATACTGAAGAACACTCTTCTCTTTAAGGGACAATTCAGTGTTCCCTTCCCAATAAAGTCTTCTTTCCTTCCCTCTCCTACCAGGCAAAAGAAATAGATATCTCCCTCTCCCCACAAGTTTCTCAAAGCATATTTTCTAGACATCTCCTTTAAAAAAATACATTTTATTACTATCTTTTATTTTCAAATCTCTTTTTCACATTCCTCTTTGAATCCTTCTCAGAGGAGTAATCCTTATAACAAATGCGCTTTTTTTAAGTAAAAAGAGGGAAAAAGGGGGAAAAATCAGTAAAATTGATTGATACAAATAAACAAAAAAAAAAAAAAACCTAACAATATATGTTGTACTCCATACTCTTATACCATCTGCCCCTACAAAAGAGCGGGTTGGAGGTATCTTCTATTACATTTTTCCTTGGAGCCATGTTTGTTTTTTTTTGTAATTTTGCTATTCACTTTTGATTGTTTTGTGACTGCTCCTTTTATTTACATTGTTATAGTTTTTGTGTATGTATGTACTGACTTTGCTTACTTCAGTTTGTATCATTTCACAAATATCTTTCCATGCTTTTTGTATCCTTCACATACATTATTTCTTACAGTACAGTAATATTCCATTTCATTCATGTAAATAAAATGAAATGTATAGCCATTCCCCAATCAATGGATATCTACTTGTTTCTAGTTCTTTACTATCACAAAAAATGCTTTTATATGACAACTTTGTTTTTATTAATGAGATCCTTGAGGTGTATACCTCTCAGTGGAATCTTGGAGTCAAAGTATACACATTTAAATTGCTATCCAAAATGTTCTAATTCACAATTCCACCAACAATGCATTGGCATGCCTGTTTTTTTTTCATAGCCCCTTTAAAACTGACCATCTTTTGTCATCTTTGTCAATTTATTTAACATGGAGTGAAACTTTAGTTGTTTTGATTAGCACTTTTCTTGTTATTAGAGATTTGGAATATTTGTTCATATGGTTAAAATTTTTCAGTTCTTCTTTTGAGAACTACTTTTCATATCCTTTGACCAATAGTGTTGGGGAATGGCTTTTGGTCTTATAAATATATTTATATTGTTTATATATTTCAGATGCCAAACCCTTTTCTGAGAAATCTGATGCAAACATTTTTTCTCATTTGGCCTTTCCCCTTTTTATGCATTAATTTTATTTATTTGAGGGTTTTTCAATTTCATGTAATCAAAATTACCTATTTCATCTCTTGTAATCATCTGCATTCCTTGTTTGGTGAAAATTGGGAAAATCAAATTTATTCTATTTTGTTACTGATTTCATTCTATATCACTACCAACATTTTTGTAACTAAGTCATAGTTCCTTTGTCTCACAGTTGCTGGGAAATTTAGCTTTTTAGTAAGTCACTCATTGTCTCTAAGTTAAGCTTAGAAGTTTGGTTCTTCTGCTAATCACTGTTCTATTCTTCCCTCAAGAAAATGTTTTATCCTTGATGGATATAGATGGACACTAGGTTGTCTGGTCCATTATTCAAGGATGCCTGGTTCACTATTGCT
The DNA here is from genome assembly GCF_016433145.1 of Gracilinanus agilis. Lineage (NCBI taxonomy): Eukaryota > Metazoa > Chordata > Mammalia > Didelphimorphia > Didelphidae > Gracilinanus > Gracilinanus agilis. The sequence goes on from NC_058133.1 coordinate 470,129,795, forward strand.
AAACTTTCTTTGCTGGAGGACTCAAACAATAAACATTTCTCAATGACAGGATAGAAGATGCTATAACCTTTATAACCAATCATACCATTATCCCCCTCTATGAAGCTGCCTCCTATTCTATATGCTCCTTTTCTTGTCTATATAAGAGAGCCATTCCTCTCATTCAGGGTCTTAACTTTTCTGAGGGGGCTGAGAAACCACTCACTGGAAAATTTGTGCTTTGTCTATAAATTGATTGTGCTTGGAATGTTGTGCCTCAGTTTACCTTAATATCAATCATAACAATAGTTAAGAATTTATTTTCTACCCATAGTTATAAAAAGTTTATGATCTATATCTCTATTTTTAGTGGTATGATCTTTAATATTTAGATCATGTATGCATTTGAATTTATTATAGAGTGCAATGTTAGATGTTTGTCTAATTTCTGTTAGACTGCTTTCCTTAGAATTCTCCTTTGTATCTATCTCATTTTCCCTTTAATCATGGTTATTTGTGTATGTCTTTCCACACATCTGCATAATTCCTTGACAATCTGACAAGGTTGTTGTGAGAACCCAATGATACAATACTCATACAAGTGGATGGCACATAGTAGCCTCTATAAATTCTTGCTATTTTATTGATGTTATATGGAATAGTATCCAGAAAGGGAAAACCTAGTGAAGGAAATGAAGACCTTGTCACATGAAGATCAGCTGAAGGAAACAATAATATTTATCCTAGAGAAGACTCAGTTGGGGAAGGAATAAGATAGATGTCTCCAAGTATTTAAAGGGCTGTCCTAAAGAAGAAGGATTAGGCTTGTTCTGATTGGCTCAAGAGGGCAAAAATGAAAGCAAAGGGTGGAAGGTTAAGAAAGGTGAGTTCAAGGAGGCAGCTGGATAGCTCAGTGGATTAAGAGTCAAGCCCAGAGATGGGAGGTCCTGGGTTCAAATCCAACCTCAGATACTTCCTAGCTGTGTGACCCTGGACAAGTCACTTAACTCCCAATGCCTAGTACTTACTGCTCTTCTGCCTTAGAACCAATACCCAGTACTGATTCTAAGATAGAAGATAAGGGTTTAAAGAAAAAACAAAACAAAACAAAACAAAAAAACCAGGCCTAGAGAGGAGAGGTCCTGGTTTCACATCTGACTTCAGATGCTTCCCAGCTGTGTGACCCTGGGCAAGTCACTTAACCCCATTGCCTAGCCTTTACCACTCTTCTGCCTTAGAACCAATATGTATTGGTTCTAAGGCAGAAGGTAAGGGGTTTTTTTAAAAGAAAGGTGAATTCAAGGTTGATATAAGAAAACATTTCCAAAAAAAATTAGAGTTATTTTATAATAGAAAGATCTGCTTTAGAAGATGGTATATTTTCTGTTGCCAAAAGTCTTCAAACAAAGAATGATGACTCCTATGGAGTCTTGTGGTTGTAGAGGGGATTTTTGCTCAAGTATAGACTTGATAAGATATCTGTAGGATTCCATGATTCTGGTTTCTAGTTAGTTGAGAAGTTTTGGCAAGTAGAGGGGTAGAGTGTGTGTGGTATGTGTCAGGGATTATCAGAAGAGAGAAGAAAGATTTTTAGCAATTTCTGTGCTGATAAGATAGTCAATAAATATTTTTTAGGTCCCAGATGCCAGTACCCCCAAATTAAGCTCAGTACTTCACCTATGACTACCCTGAGCCCCCAAAAGTTCTTTGAAATCCTCAGACTCTGCCCCATTCTAACCCCCATTCTTAAGTAGTGCAAGAATAATAGCTAGTATATATATTATACTTTAAGATTTTCAAAGCAATTTATTTAATTATTTTATTTGGCTCTAGGGATTCTGGGAAATAGTTATTACAATAATTCTCACATTACAGATGAGGCAGAAGCTGAGAAGATTAAATGACTTATCCTAGATCACACAGCTCAAAAATGTTTGAGGCAGGATTTGCACTGTCTTTTATAGTGCTCTTAAGGGGTCTTAAGGTACCCAAACTCTCTGTCATTGGCTCCCCAGTCTTTGTTCATTATGTTCCTCTAAATGGAGGGAGTTCCCAGTTCCCATGTCCCCAGTTCCATTTAGTTACTAACAGTAAAAATAGTTTTTACAAAGAAATATTTTCTCTCAAGTATAATCACAAATGTACAAACTTACTCTTCCCACATGAGAGGTTTAATTTCTATGCCAACTCAGGTTCTAGGGAGGATAAAGGGATTTAGTTCAGTTTAGCTCAGTTCCCATAGAACACACAGTCTTAGTTCCAAAACCAAAGGATCAAATTTCAGGCACCTTGGTTTCTTCAGTCTTCATGTTGGCTGAATACAACATCCTACCTGCAATCCTGGTTCCAAGATCACGATGGCTAGAATTTCCATATCTAAGGATATAAGGATATGCTAGCACATGAAACAGAAAAGGGAAAATGAAACAAAACAGAAACAAATGCCCCTAGGCCCATTTCTTGGAGCTGGTTAAAAAGAGACTGAGATCTGGGGAAGGAAGTCTTCCCCCTCTTATCAGTTTAGTTTTTGGCTTCCATGTTGTGAGAGAATCTTCATCTTCACCCTCTGGATATAGCATGGAAGAGTGAGACAGAAAGGGAATGTATCAGTCCATCCAGTTATTGCTTTCCTGCCTACACAACCAATCCAAGAAGACTATACTCATCCACATGGAAGAGGATGCAGAATGCCGCCATACTTGGTGGATCTGGGCATGCCAAGAGAAGCCTCATTAGTGAACCTCCATGTTGGGGAATCTGGACATGCTCTAAAGGTCTTTTGAGGTGTGAATAAATAATTGTCCTTTTACCCAAGCTAGAATAGACCTTCTCCAAGGCCAAATACTTCAGTACTATTGGATAGGAATTCCAGAGACAATACTGCCAACAAGCAGTGATGTAGGCAGCTTCTGCTAGAAGAACTTCAGTGAGGAGAACTTACTAACTAATGAGGCAACCTATTTCATCTTTGGACACCTATAATTACCATAAGTTTCTCAGAAATATTTTTGAAAGAAGAACAACTTATGCTCTTTAAGTTGCTAATTCAAATTAATCTCTGGTAAAATTTTGATGAAGAGGGGCGACTAAAGTGAAAAATTCAGGCTAGATAAGAAGTGAGAGATATCTTGGGAATAGGAGACACACTATATAGTCACACTATCCGCTCTTTGAAGCTCCTTGGGTCAACTCTTCTAAGTTCTTGTTTTTCTCCATTTCTTTCCTTTCTCTATTTCTGAATCTCTGGATTATTTGAAAAAGTGTCAAGTTGCTTCACTTACAGTCCCCTGGCAGTGGTAGTAGAGGATTTGGTGGTAGTTAATAAGTGACTTAAAACAAGATCATCTGGGTAAATTGATCTTTCTTCCTCCTTTTCTCTCTTTGTCCCTTTCTCTTTCTCTCTTTCTTTCTGTAGTCTTCCTTTCTATAGCTTCCTTTCTTTCTGTAGCTCTTTCTTTTTTCTCTTTTCTTTCTTTCTCTCTTTCTTTCTCTCTTTCTTTCTCTATTTCTTTCTCTCTTTCTTTCTCTCTTTCTTTCTCTCTCTCTTTCTCTCTCTTTCTTTCTTTCTTTCTTCCTTTCTTTCTTTCTTTCTTTCTTTCTTTCTTTCTTTCTTTCTTTCTTTCTTTCTTTCTTTCTTTCTTTCTTTCTTTCTTTCTTTCTTTCTTTCTTTCTTCCTTCCTTCCTTCCTTCCTTCCTTTCTTTTTTTATCTTCTCAGAATTCTATATTAAGCTCAACTTTGTCAGATTTCCCACCAATTTTCAATGGTGATGATAACTGGAAGAGACAATGTGAAAGAGTGGAAGAACATTCAATTGGGATTTGGGGATCAAATCTCAGCTCTGTGATTTGCCCAGACTATGAAAGGCTGATTGGAGAAATAGGGTCATGAATAGGGCCTGTTATCTGGATTCCCTATGTGACCAATCCAGGCTGAGGCAGTCTTTGTATTTGGTCCTAGTAACCTGAGCCCTGAAAAGCTCTGGTACCGGCAGGTTGGTTAATCCAAAGCCAACTTGACCCCTCTAGGAGGCTATTGGTAGTCATTTAGAGAAATAGAGTCTGTAATAGATATTTTATCTGGATCCCATTACAAAATCATTGGCAAGTAAAACTGTGTGTATGATTTTTTTTTGTACTGGCAGGACGCCTGGTATCTAAGGTAAAAATCTGAGACTCCTCTTTTGACTCCTTTTCAGATCCCCACCTTTTCTTAATATTCTTATTGGAAAGCTTTGAGTCCTTAGCAGACCAGCAGCTACTGAGTTAACAATTTCTCTCCTTGATAATTAAGAAGCCTGAACTCCAAAAAATATATTACTTAGACAATCAAGGCCAGAAACAAACAAAGCTAGATAAGACCTTATCTGACCAGGTGCAATCCTGTAAATCAAGAGTACAGGACTCAATTTGTTTAGGATCTCTATGAAATATATTTCTGCTCCCAGAATTAACCTCCTACTAATTGGTGGTTGGAATTCAGCCTTGTACCCTGTTCTATCTTTACTTTGAAGCCTCCAAGGATTTTTTTTTGTGTGATTTGTAACCTCTATCAGCTGTAAGTTTTTCTTTGTGTTCTTTGTGTGAATATAGTATATAATAAACTCTAGACTCCATGGAGTTGGAGTAGTTATGAGCTAAGCATTTAGTCTGACTGTTCTCATTCAATCCGACGCCACTAAATGCCACTCTGAACCCCCAGAAATACAGAGCTGGATCTCTATACCAGACCTTGAGCAAAGATGCATAATCACTGTCATTCTTATTTTCTTTGTAAAGATTTGTTGAGATGATTTCTGAGGTTCCTTCCAGATTAAGATAATAAATTAGAATTATACATGTGGTGTATATAAAGCAATCACATGGTTATTTTTAAAAAATTGGGATTTTATGCATGTGTATGCCTGTATGTTTATTTTAAAATATAACAGCTAAACACTTAATGCCAGTAAACCATATGTAATACCTCATAGTTTAATGGGAGAGACCACATGTAAATGACTATGTACATACAAGATATATACTAGATAAATCCAAAATAATCAATAAAAGGAAGGAACTAGAATTAAGGCAAATCAAGAAAAGCTTCCTGCAAGAGGTGAGATTTTAGCTGGGACTTAAAGGAAGCTAGAGATATCAGGAGGCAGAGATGCAGAGGAAGAGCACTGCAGGAATGGGAGATAGCCAGAGTAAATGTTGAGTCAGGAGATGAAGTGACTTATTTGAGGAGAAGCAAAGAAATCAGTGTCACTGGATTCAAGAGAACATGAGGAGGGGTATAAGTTGTAAGGAGACTAAAAGGAAATATGTGTCGGGGGCAGAAGGTGTGTGAGGGGTGAGCCTTGGTTAGGAAGGGTATTGAATACCAACTAGAAAATCTTTTTTTTGATCCAGGAGGAGATAGACAACCACTAGAGTTTACTGAGTAGGAGGGTTGATATGGTTAGACCTGTGTTTTAGGAAGATTACTAAATAAGAAGAGCAATTAGTAAATTTAGTTGTCTTATATATATACAAGAGTAGTTACTTGTTTAAAGACTACTGTCTTTATCATAACTATTCGCTTGTATTTTAAGCTTGTATTTCACTTCAGTGTGTATTGTTTTTTATAAAGAGGAGTTATACTTCGCAAACGTATGTTTCTGTACTGACAGTTCAATTTAAGACAGACACCTTTAAAAATAATTAGCTATGATAATAGATCAAAGAGAAACACAATTCATGAATTTACTCAATATTTTTCCCAAAACAAGGACACATTAGACAGCACTGATAAATACATGCTATTCAGAGAAATAATATAAATATGCCATGCATGGATTAAAGTACAACTGCTTGGTTTGGAAATCATTTTGTTAGAAGGAACTCAATAAATCTCAAATAAGATTTGTATTGCACAATATACTGTTGTTAGGTTTAATTTGTACTGTTAGCATATGTTGAGCAACTTATTTCAGTGATACTTCCAAGTCAGTGGCTTCTGCAGAAAGATCACTTTACACCACTTTCTTAATAGTTTTGTATTAGATCCATGATGGATTGTTCCTCTAGGAGGAACTAGATAAAGAAAAGGAGATAGCCTTCTTTGAACTTCCAAGAAGTCTAACATGGGAAGGAGGTCCAATGGCTGACCAAGAGCAAATGTGGAAAATCACTAAGGAGATCCAGCTGGAACAGATTGATTCCCTTTTTTTATTTTAGGGAGTTTGTGTTATGTCATCATGACATATTGTAACTGCTCATAATAATTAGATATGCTAATGACTGTGGATCCCAAGTTGAGCTATGAGCCTCAATTTTACAGGAAGACAAATTTGCTTAGTTTTCTGTTACATGCTATTCAGTCCTCCTGCATATGAAATGCTAAGAAGGGTTGTTGCAGGTCATTTGAAGAAAGAAGAGAAAGTCTGAAACAGATCTTATGGGGAGTATGTTAAAGGGAATCAAATAGAAGCAGAAGTATTGATGGGTTCAGAGAAGTCTCAGTTAAGATTAGATATATTTACTTGTTGTTGCAAACCCAAGTCATCACTATTGTGTGATTTGTTCCAGTTGTATCAAAGAGCTCCTGCTTTAGCACAGGGCAGGCAAATGGTGGTAGTAATTTAGGATTGGGATTTGGATAGAGAAAAATAGTATTATGACAAAATAGTAAAAGGATTCCAGAATAGAGGGCAATATTAAGTTCAGTTAGTTAATGTGAAGTGCTCATGATTTTGAATGGAGGAAAGTGAAAACAAAACTGAGGTGAACCTCTAAAGCACAGAGAGATGGTGGGATTGGAAGAAACAGGAATGTCTGAGAATAGCTTTAGTAGGGATGTGCTACTGGTAGAGATGGAAGGGCAAAGGGTTGTACCAAAATACCCTTCATTTAAAGTACAAAACAAAGTTATTAAAGGACATTAATGTGTCCACTGACATTCCCAAATAAAATGGAGATATTGGATAGAAAGGTTTTGAACTCCTTAAAAAAGGAGAAAGGCAACTGCTTGATCACATGGGTCGATGGGGATATGATTAGGGATGTAGACTAAACAATCACCCTAATGCAAATATCAATAATATGGAAACAGGTCTTGATCAATGACACATGTAAAACCCAGTGGAATTGCACATTGGCTACAGGAGAGGGGTGGGAGGAGGGGAGGGAAAGAATATGAATCATGTAACCACAGAAAATTTTTCATAATTAATCAATAAAATAAAAATAAATTTGAAAAAAGGAGAAAGGTTGACCTGGGGGCTGGTAAAAGACTGCCATCAGGATCTGGATAGGGCTAATTTATCTGGATGAAGTGAACCTTACAGCAGGAGAGAGCGATGATGGCAGGGGTAATGTCTGGAAATGTAATGCGTGCTCCCTAGAAGTCTCAAGAGTGATTTGGGCTATCTTGGCCCAGAAGGAGGACTTGAGTCATACCCAAGAGACACACAGCTTATAAGAGATCAGAATGAGAGGAAAGAAGCAGGGAAATGGTTTCCTTAGCTCTGTTCAGAACTTAATATGCCAAGATAGAAAGCTTAGGTGCTCAGGGGCAACAACCAAAAGAAGACACTGAGAGGGGAAACTTAAAGCAAAAACAGCAAGGAAGAATTAGATCTGTAACAGAGAAGGTATAGATAAAGATGGACCATGAATTTTAAGAAGGCATTGTGTAGATCAGAGGATTCAATGAGTACCAGTTTTACTCACCTCTTCAAGTATGGAAAGTTCTTTAAAAAGGTAAGCTTTTTTCTTAGCTCTTCCTCCTCATGCTCTTCCAGGAATAGACATTGAAATAAGTTTTTTTATTTCTTTTGCCTACACATTAATTGTATCTTGAATTTGCCTCAAATATAAAGGCCAAGGGTCATCTGAAAAATACACAAATTAAAGCAGAGTTTGCAAAGTGACATCTCATTTGATCTTCACAATAGCCCTGTGTGATAAGTGCTATTATCATCCCAGTTTCATATATATGGAAACTGGACTTGTCCAGGATTACATTGTGCCTGAGACAGGATTCAAACTCAGTTTTTGTTAACTCCAAGTCCAACACTCTCTCCACTTGGGCATTCAGCTGCCCAAATCTCTTCTGAATATTAGGAATTTTCATCTCTGGGGGCTCTGAGCTATTGTAATTGTATTAATAAATTTTCATTAGCTATAAAATCCATATTACAGCCCAGAAAGGGACCAGGAGGCTCTAAGAAACATATTGCCCTGAGGCTAAAAGGGAACTGACTTTCACAACAGCATGTGGCTAATTAAATCTCTAGGTTCCAATGGAATAAAGGAAAGTGGCAGGGTAGAAACAAGTGAGAACTTGATGAGAAGGGAAAAAGGAGCTGATCCAGGGATCACCCCACCAGGGTTATACAGATATATTTTGCTACTTGAGGCAAAAGAGTCTTGTACAGAAAGTGGGTGGTACAAAATTGTGCTTTGGCTGTTTGAATATAGGCAAATTATGCAGTCTTTTATCCTTAACAATAATATTCATATTTCTTCTATTACTTTGCTTGAACTTCTCTTGGCACTTATCTCACTCTACTGTGTATTAGTCATTTGTATCTCTATGTCTCCTCAGGCCATCACTACTATTGACCCCATTATACATCCATTGCCTTCCACAATGTAGATGTATAATAAATATTGGTGAATTTCATTAGATTTCTTCACTGCTAGGTCAGTTAGGAGTAGAGGACCCTAAGGCTCACTCAGAACCAAGAATTAAGTTCAGTCTTCTTTACTTACTATGGACATACAACTTTATAAAGTGCTTTCTTTTATACTACCATAGTTCTTTATCTATAAAATGGAACTAATGATATTCAGCTTGCATGGTTTTATGCTGATTAAGTAGACAATGTGTCTAATTCCACCAGGAAAGTTTCTAATTAAAAAGATTTTTAAATGAATAATAACTCTATTATATATTAATCTCCAAGATGTCTCTAGACAGAATGATAATATTTGGACCATTAGCCCATACGATAGATTTATTCCTTTCAACTGCTTTAGGACTCTACTAAAATTCCTCTATGTTTTGTGAGTTTTTGAGCTCTCTCAACAAAGCTAGCTCGCTTTTCTTTCTTGTAACACCTAAGTATTCCCAAGCAACACAAGCACATCAATATATTGGCTGTGTCTGAAAACATATGTACATCAATCCATCACCTCTTGTGTCAAGAAGTTGAAGGCATGTTCCATGATCAGTCTTCTGAGGTCATTATTAGACAAAGCATTGATCAGAAGTTTGAAACCTTTGAAAGTTGTTTTAACTTTACTTTCATGTGTCATTGTACAAATTGTTCTCCTGATTCTGCTCAATTCACTCCTCCTTGTTTCATATAAATCTTCTCAGATTTATCTGAATGTGACATTTTATTTCTGTTCTTTAGTCATTTGACTCATGTCTGAGTCTTTGTAGTCCCTTTTGGGATTTTCTTGGCAAAGATATCAGAGTGGTTAGCTGTTTCCTTCTCCAGCTCATTTTATAGATGAGGAATTGAGGCAAAAAGGGTTAAGTGACTTGACCAGGTTCACACAGCTAAGTGTCTGAGGCTGAATGTATCATATTCATTCTTTTATTATAGCACAGTATTCCATCATATTTACATATTTGTTCACCCACTCCCCAAAGGATGGGCACCCACTTTATTTCTAGTTCTTTGTGACAACCAAAAGAGCTTCTATAGGGGTAGTTAAGTGGTTCATTGTGGAGAGAGATGAGAGGTCCTCTGTTTAAATCTGGCCTCAGACACTTCTCAGCTATATGACCCTGGACAAGTCACTTGACCCCAATTGCTTAGCCCTTATTTCTTTTCTGTTCTGGAACCAATACATAGTATCAATTCTAAGATAGTAGGTAAGGTTTTTTTATTTTGTTTTGTTTTGTTTTAAGAGCTGCTATAAATATTTTTGTTCCTATGTGTCCTTTCCTTCTATTTTTGACTTCTTTGAGGTATATCCTATAATGGAATTGCCATACACAAAAGTGTTTGCATAGGTTTAGTCACTTTTAAAGGACAGTTCCCCATTGCTATACAGAATGGTTGGACCAATGTCATTGTGAGCTTATTGTGAGTGATATGGTTGTGAGATGATAAACTGCTTTCCAATTATCTAGACAGTTTCTGTTAGATTGGGAGTTCTTACTCCACTAAAGTCCTTGGGTTTAGGGGCAGCTGGGTAGCTCAGTGGATTGAGAGTCAGACCTAGAGATGGGAGGTCCTAGGTTCAAAGCCAGCCTCAAACACTTCCCAGCTGTGTGACCCTGGGTAAGTCACTTGATCCCCATTGCCCACCCTTACCACTCTTCCACCTGTGAGCCAATACACAGAAGTTAAGGGTTTAAAAAAAAAGTCCTTGGGTTTATCAAACTATATTCTAATATTCAACTGCTTCTGTATCTTATTTGCCTAATCTATCACATGGACTAACTTTCCCACTTTTAACCAATACAATATAATTTTGATGTTTATCAATTTATATAATAGCATAATTTGAGATCTGGTACTTTTAAGCACCCTTCCTTTCTACTTTTTCCCCCATAATTTCCCTTTAGATTCTTAATCTTGTGTTCCTCCAGCTGAATTTTGTTATAATTTTATTCCTCTCATTCAATAAAGTAACCTCTTGGTAGTTTCACTGGTTCGTCTCTTTAAATATTTAACAGTACTTGATCACTCACTCTCTCACGCTTTCTTTTATTTATTTTTAAATTGTATACAGCTTTATTAAAGATATTTTTCACGAACAATCATAGTTATTCAGGCAGGACATGAGTTGACTAGTTTGACAATAGAATAAACTTTCAAACTCCCCTCCTCTATGGAATGCTCAAAACATAAAATAATTAGAAAACTTAATGAAAAGTCTTCATTTTATACTTTAAACAGGGAAAGTTTAAAGTGAGGATGGATGGTCATTTAGAGTGTATATTGTTTAATAACTTTTTACTGACTGAATGACTTTGAGGAAATGAAATAAAAACAGTAGAATTCTTCATTAGAAAAGATCCCCAATATGAAAGGAATTTGGGTACATTTGGGGAGGCCACCTCAGAGTCATAACTCAAGTCCAGATTTCTTGAAAGATTGGTATCCAATGCAATTACTCTGGGGGGAGAAGGGGAAGGGAAATAGGGTCATGTCCTGAAGAGTCAAGTGGATGCTTATGGTAGATGAGGAAGAATTACAAAATTTTGAAATTATTCACTCAAACCCCTACCAGAGCAGCTGAAATTTCAATGTTCATATCTATGCATCCAATGAGTGTGTGTGTGTACACCTCCTGTTAGTATTCAAAAGGAGTCCTCTCAAAAACTAGGAGGGGAAAAAATCCTCTCCCCCCTCCCATTTTAACAGAGTTTCTGAGACATCATATCTGTATTGTTTGCCCCATCTCCCCAAAATAATTTCTCTGTGTTAACTACATAGCTTTAAAAAAACAAGAAATTAAACAAAATTCTTCATTTTTTAAAACTCGATTTAAAAAATAGTATTTCAAGCTGTACATCCACCAGAAATAAAATGTTTTCAAAATTTCACTCAATTCATTTGGCATCTCTAGCACCTTCAGTTTTCTGTGCCTGATCTGTTTTGGTATCTCCATTTTCTATAGGATTATCCCCATCCTTATATTGTCAACCTCTCCTTTTGTCCCTTTGGAAAAACTTCTCTCCCTTTTTTGCAGATGCTTGTTTGGGTTTGGGCTTTGGTTTGGAGGGGCAAGTTTAGCAGTTAATCATGCTGATATTTTCTGTGATTTATCCTTAATGTTCGTCTTGTCTCCCTTAGCATATCCTTTAATCTTTCTCTTGAGCATGGTGGTGACTATGAAGGGATGGGAGTGATGGAAGCTATGGAATTTGGGCTTGCAGCAGAGGTACAAGTCTTCTCATCTTCACATTACTTTAGCTGGAGTGGAGTAGGGATAGTGTTAGAAAGTTTTTATAGCACTACCACTCGTTCATTCTCGAAGCTCCTTTTTCCCTGTCTTCGATGATACAACACTGTCCAAATTCTCTTCCTACCTCTCCAAATGTCCCTACTCTATATCTTTTGCTGGCTACTATCCTCTTTCTGCCCTTGAACCCATCTAGTTCTTAAGGAGTTGACCTTGGTTCTTCTCTTATTATCCTTTCTTCATTGGTCATCAACTTTTATGGCTTCAACATTATGAACTCTTTGTGTCTGATGTCCAAATCTTCATTTTCAGCCTCAACTACCTGAAGCATTGGACATTTTCAACTTTGTGCTGGCTATCACCACCTGGATTTGCTTCTGTGTATCAAATTCAGAATTACCATATTAGAGAGATGTACTAGTGGCTTTCTAGGTGAGATTATACCAAGGTTCTACCATAATATATCCCAACAAGACCTTGGTTAACCACCATCTGCTTGGAAATCTCCAATGAGGATAAACCTATTCCATCCTAAAATAGACCAGTTTACTTTTGGATATCCTCAATTATTAGAAATCTAATTGTTGCTGACATTGAAGCCTTAATTTACCTTTTTGCAAGTGCTATCTATTATTTCTCTAAAGCTCAAAAGGAAGAATCTAATTACCTTCCATATGATAGATCTTTACATTTTTTAATTGTTTGGATTAAAATAAAGAGACTGGCTACAGATTTTATTATTTATTAATCAGAAAGGAATAGGGGAGAAAGAGACGCTAAGGGAGACAAGATGAATGAAAAAATTATGTATACTCACACTGTGGCTCATAGCCAAGTTTGAGAGGAAATAGCTCTCACTTTTGAGTGAGAAATCCTTTCATTAACCCTCTGTTTGGCTGACCCATTGTTTAATGGGGTGTACAATATGATTTTCTTTTTTCTTTTTTTCTTTTCTTTCATTCTAATTGGAATTTGATTTTTCTTCTCTTTTTTAAACTTGAGTTTATGAAATCAGTACTGTTATTTTGATTTTGAAGGATAAGTTTACAAAACCTATGAACCCTAATAACATTGCATGCCCAAAAGCTTTAAGCTATGGAAACCTGCCATTGGTTGTTAAATGTTTTGAGACTTTAACTGATATTCATTTGTGTCTGATTTCAGAAGAAGGGACTTCTAATGAGCCACTACTCAGTGCAAAGAAGCACAAGGTCAAGGAGACCAATGATCCTTGTGGGATTAGTGAGGATCAATGCCAAGGCAGGGAGCTTGTCCCAGGGATTCCAGGAAGTAGTTGTTTGGCAAACCCAGACACTGAACTTCCCTGTCTCCAAGTTTGTGCAAGTATTCCTATTTGGCTTTCACTTTGGCTCCCCTGTCCATGTGATTGAAGGAGAAATCAGACCAGGGAATCATATTTCCCTTTTACCTCAGACTTTTGTCTCTTTTTCTCTTGTAGTATGGCAATTTTCTGTAGTCCTGACTGACAATGAGTAACTGCAATGTTGCTACAATTGTCATTCATGAGCTACCTCAATTGCTAGTGAATCAAGGATCTGTTATGATTTTAATTTTTACTCATAATTTTTACATGTAGGATATATATGTGTATATGTATATATTAATCTAATATTTTCTCTTTTCTTGTTTGTTTTTTATTTTTGGAGAATTGATTCATATACCTCATAGCTTAGCCATGCATCCTCAGGCAATTCTAGTGTTGTTCAATACCCTCCTGAGTAGGGGATTGAAATCCAAAGTTTAAGATCTTTTAAAATAATTTTAGGAAAAGGAAATGTCTAACACCCTGGAACAGGAAAGTGGATCTTCTGGAGAAAATGTTACAAGGATGCTTGCAAAAATCACACACTACATCAAGAGATCCAGAATGAACTTTTGGATATAATGAACTGAAATGAAGGGGATTGCAGCTACCATTTATTCTGATTATAAACTCTTATGCCAAAGGGGAGTGCCCACCAATTGGCTTTTTATGTGTCTAACAATCATTTTTTTCTTTCTCTCTTTCCCTTTTATTCCCCAAATTATTGTAATTCCCTCTATGTAAGGTGCAATATTTTATACTCCCTATTGAGAGGGTCTTAAATGTATAGACTCCATATGTAGAATGATTCATTGGGGAGACCTGGCATGTTAATCTCCTGGAAAACCTAAGTGAGGAGATTTAACATACTGGTCTCCCAAAGAATGGGGAGGGGGTTGTGTGAAGGAAATTATTGAGGAGACTTTGATCACAAAGATAGAATTGTAACTCTGGCACCCACTGTAGTCAACAGGAAAGTTCAGCATTTGAGGTAGGGGACAAGGAGGCAGGAGGCAGGCTGGGTGGCCTCCAGGGGGCCCAGGCAAGGGAGAAAAGGCGATAGTCAGCTCACAAAACTTGATGTGTGAGTCAGTGGGCAGAGAGAAAATTTAATAAACTGAGGCAAGATGGGATTTCAGCCTATTTCTGTGTTGGTGCTGCCTGGGGGGCCCACATGGCTGCTGCGGAACAGCAAGCTAAATGGAGAATCTAGAAATGATCCCCATATAACATGGACGTAGGGACTTTTACCATCATAATTGCCCTCCTTTGGACACCCTCAAATTAATCAATGCCTTTCTGAACTGTTACAAGAATTGAACAAAATATACCAGCACCAATTTGACCAGAGCAAAGAATACATGGAAATTATCCCCTTATTCCTGGTGGCACAGTGGATAGAGTGACAATCTTGGAGTCAGAAAGACCTGTATTCAAATATGGACTCAGACATTTTTAGCTGTGTGACCCTGGGCAAGTCACTGAATTCTACTTGCTTCAGTTTCCTCATCTGTAAAATGAGCTGCAGAAGGAAATTGCTATGAAAACATCACAGAGTAGTTCGGGTATCATTGGGGCAGCCAGGGTAGCACAGTATTGGGAAACCTAGAGTTGGGAAGATCTGAATTCAAATCTGGATTCAGACACTTCCTAGCTGTGTGACCCTGGGCAAGTCACTTAATTCCAATCTCTTCTGCTTGGAACCAATATTTAGTATTGATTCTAAGACAGAAGATAAGGTGTTTTGTTTTGTTTTTTTTTAAAGAGGTCATCGGTAACTTAGGGGAGGGAAAAGCAAAGACCTAATTTTATTTTGGGAGCAGTCTTACTTTTGTTAGGTAGTGTGGAGGTGAGACCAAAAAATTGCCAGTTTAACCTTATCAGGGAGGAGATAGTTCTAGTCACTGAACATTAGCAGACTAAGGCTGAAATGGCTTGACTGACTGAGGAAATGAGACCAGGATGTAGAAGAAGTGAGCAATCAGTGGCTCAGACCAGCAGAGTAAGGCATCAGCAAATCAACACACTGAGAAGAGGAGTAGACTCTGAGCCCAGTGAGGCAATGTGACCAGAAGAGATGACACACTCTTTGAAGGGCAGACCCAAATTAAATCATTATTACATCACCAGAAAACATCAGGGGTCCTGCAATGTCAACTCAACAAGAATTTTTAGTGTTGTTATAAATAAATTTTTATTGATGTATTTGGCTTTTTTTTAACATGACTATAATTTCTCCCATTATCCTCTTTCCTTCCCCTTACAGATATCCTTCCCATATCACTATTTGTATTCTTAAAGGCTAAATTATCATAACCAATCAATACATCAAAAAAGCCAAAAAATATCTATTTTATCGTATTATATACAGTACTTATGGCACTCCCAACTCTGGGGTGGGAAGGACTTCTAATTACAAGCTATGCTTGTCTACATAATTTTGCAACATTGTTTGGGGGGATTGTTCTTTCTATTCATATTATTGTAGTCACTTTAGATATTGTTTTCTTGACTCTGCTTGTTACTTACTGCATCAGTTCATGGGGATTTTCCTATGCTTCTCTGTATTTATAACATTCATCATTTCTTAGAGCACGATAAAAGCTCATTACATTCAGGTACCATAATTTGTTTACTCATCTCTCAATTAAATGGCATCTGCTTTGTTGTTAATTCTTTGTTATCACAAAAACCACTGTTATAAATATTTTGGTGCAAATAAGGGCTTTATTCTTTTCAAAATAAATCACTGTAGTCTATTTGACAAGATTTTATTTTAAATTTTTAAAGTTAACATTCGTTAATGATATTAGTCTATATTTCTGTGATAAATAATATATATGCACACACACACACACACACACACACATATATATATATATACAGATATCCAATATGTGCATATATGTATGTATAATATGGAAGCAGTTAGGTGGATCAGTAGATAAAGCAGTAGACCTAGAGTTAGGAAGACCTGAGTTCAAATCAGCCTTAGACACTTACTAGCTGTGTGACCCTGGGCAAGTCACTTAACCTTGGTTTGCCTTAATCCACTGGAGAAGGAAATGGCAAATCACAACAGTAACTTTGCCAAGAAAACCCAATGGACAGTAATGGTATGCTATGATTAAACAACAACAATGAATAATATATATTAATTTTTATATGGGCTTGATTTATTAGAAAACATTTATACAAAGATTTATTTTATTTATTTATACAAAACTTTTCTTGCTATTTAGGATACATATATTTTATTTTTATAGAAGTTTCCAGTTCAATGTAATTCAAGCTATCAATTTTTTATATGCTTACCTTCTCTCTTCTACTGATCTGCCTGTCTTTTTTTTTTAAACCCTTTCCTTTCATCTTGGAGTCAATACAAGATCACAAAAAAATGAGAGTGGAAAAAAAGTATCATTTCTACTGAAAGTCTTCTTGCTCTGCTATTTCAATGAATTTCTGTTTTGAACCAACTAACTCTTCTAAGGCAGCTAGGTGGTGCAGCACATAATATGCCAGCCCTGGAATCAGGAAGACTTGAGTTCAAATCTGGCCCCAGCAATGTATTATGTGACACTGGGCAAGTTATTTAACCCCATTTGTCTCCATTTCCTCCTCTGCAAAAATGACCTGGGGAAAGAAATGGCGAACCACTCTAAATATCTCTGCCAATATCTCAAATAGAGTCATGAAGAATTGGACCGACTGAAAAGGACTAAACATCAAGAAACTAAATGAGAACAAAGAAATAATATCAAGGGCTCGTGACTCTCAAGTCATGAAAAGTATTGTTTTGAGTGAACACAGACCTAAGGTAGATAATCTGGGAGGTCCACATGTTTGGACTAGTGGGGCTGGGTGAGCCTTGCTACACACATATCATCAATTGTACCTTAACAATCATATCTTCCATTTCTTTCAGTATCCAAAGATGTAGTTCATCTTGGCCAGGTGGCTTGAATTCATGAATAATGCCATGTTCTCTCTTAGTATCTCCTTACTTAGCTTGGCTATCTATCCCTATAAGTGTTTTTTTTTTTTTTTGTACTGTCACTTCCGAAGCCATTTCCATTACGCAGTTACATGCAAGTATTGACTATATGGAAATTGAACATCACTTAACATTAATTTTATAACTGGAGAGCCTTCAAATAAAGAGAATGTATGGCTGCCCAGCGGTTCTCATGTTTGTAGATGGGGAAATGCTTTCTTTTTATAAGCACCATAAATTTTCAGCTTGCTTTCCCAAGTGAATTATAACAACTTTGGATTTGAAGGATGAATTTGAGGCAATGAAAAGATTCTAAATCATTCTTAATTAAAAGAGAATGTGCCATTACATATATAATTTTGGCTGGTGAGAAAGGAACATTCCCTTCCTTGACTATATAACTAGAGCCTTCCGGTTCTCAGAAAGAAGATACTAACTATTCCATATTAGCAATGGATCCTGGCAACTCTGGACTATACCAAAGCACCAGTAAAAACTAGACCAACCAGAAAGGCCTCAAGGAATTTGATTTTTTTTTCTCCTGAAAATAACCTCCTGAGTGAGATTCAATAGCATAGGAAATCCAAAGGTTTCCCAGAAACCACAAATTTTTAATCACAGAATCTGAGAATTGGAATAGACTTCAGCCACCATGTAGTCTGACCTATATCTAAAAGAAATCCTATTGTGACATTTGACAAGTGATGGTCCAGCCTCTGCTTAAAGATCCCTAAGAGGAAGACCTTGCCGCTTTTCAAGGCCCCCAGTAGGATGATGTAATGAAAAATATGCAAATCTGAGAGCTAAAGCTCAGGGTTCTATCCAAAACGAATGGGCTAGCTAGTTGGCACCATGAATAGAGTGCTGGGGCTGGAGTCAGGAAGACCTGAATTCAGATCCAGCCTCAGACACTTACTAGCTGTATGATGGTGGGCAAGTCACTTATTCCTGCTGGTCTCAGTTGACTTCATCTGTAAGAAGTTGGTCTTCATCTGTAAAAGGAACTGGAGAAAGAAATGGCGAATCTATGACAAGAATACCCTGGATGGTGTCACAGAGTTGGACACAACTGAAATGATTGGATAACAATAAAACTCACCAAAAGTGCTGCTTGTTTATACTATCTTGGAGAATAGACAGAGTCTAAATCTCTATAGATGATGAGGTCCTCTAGATGTTCCCATTTCTGGATGGTATTATGCTTTTTGGATCAAGCTCTAGAATATTGTCAAGATTCCTAAATGAGATACAAAATAAAAAGGGTTAAGCTTACCTATATACCCTGCAAAAACTAAGTAGATGGAGAATGCTTGTTGTCCAAACTATGCTATTTATAGGATAGACATTTGATAAAGCAGACTCATTAAGACTTATATATTGGCATATACCAATAGCCAAAGGAACTAGGCCTAGAATTGAATAAAATAAGGGAAATGGAGTAGGTTACACTTGGGAAATTGTTCAAAACTTTCAATTGCTCCATGCTTCTCCATTAAAAAAGTGACAAAAAATTTTACTCCAGTCTTCATCTGGTAATGCAATATAGCCACACAATCTCATAGGAATCAAAATGGCAGGCCACCTCATGAGCAATAGAGAGACTCAAGGCAGTTATTAATAGGTTTCACCATAATACAAACAATGAACTACACATGAATTAGTATAGAAGATATAACTAAAGATGTTCATGACCTGAATAGTATGTTTTCAGAGCAACAGTAGACATATATATACACACATGTATGTATATGTGTATATAACACATGAACATATACATATAGACATGCACATATATTTTATATATTTTGGTTGTTCATCCTTCATTTTTGAAGAGGACCAATGACATCTGACCAAGTTCTAAGCAATCCAGAGCACTTGTTTCAAGTCACCTTCATGGCTGTTGGAAGAAATTGTTTTCATTTGTCCATTCCACTGAGGGAAGTCTTCAAATGCTAGGGGTAGACATTCCCCTAATCCACCATGGGTTTGAAACCTGCTGGTTACCTTCAACATGAATTTGCTTGTCTGCCAAGGTAGTTTATCAAGATGTAGATGCTGAGTATGCTATAGTTTCTTAGAGCCACAGGTGGAGTTAGATGAAAGGTGGGCACCAAAGGTGGATGAACAGCCCTTTAGACAGGCATCCTTTCCACATCACAGGGGTTAGGGGGATGGTTCCCCTGTGATCTGGAAAATCTGTGTAAAAGTTTTTGGTCCTCCCTTTGTACCAGAGAAGAAGTCTGAATTTTTTCTTTTTCTTTCATGGGGCATTTAGTGTAAAATTTGGACTAAATATTTGTACATAGGCCAAATAGTTTCTAAACTTTTTCTGTGTCATCTTCTGACCTTCACACATCATCTGCAGCTTCTGCAAAACTCCCCCCAAATTTCTACTTAGTTTTTTATGCCAACCTGTGACATATCAAAACTGCAATGGGGAAAGTCACAATGTGGAAGGGATATCTGTACACACACACACACACACACACACACACACACACACACAATGTGCACACATACTCACACAGAACTATTTATATACCATATACATACACCCATGAACTCGAGCAATAATAAAATCCTACAGCTCCCTCTGGAGTACCCCTAGAACCCTAAAGGGGAAGAGCTAACAAGGATCTGGGAACCTAGCTTGACAGTGAGTAGAAGAGACTCCACATATCTTGGTTAACTCTCCTTCTTCAAGGTTTTAGGGATATCCAAGATGGGGCTGTAGAAGAACCCTCCACTGTGCTCCTGTCTCCAATACTAATTGTAAGGCAGACTTAATTAGCTTTTGGAGAAAGGTGTTTACTAAGGTAGTAACATAAGGCCAATTGGAACAAAATTCTATCCATCTTCCCACCAAAAAAAGAAGTCTGTGATATACTCTCTGAGCATATATAGACTCCAGAGCTGAGAGCTCGAGCTTGAGCTTGGAGCATCTTAGGTAAAGGAATAATTCACAGACAGTGGTTGCTGGAAGTCCTTTCCTCTCCCTCCTGGGTACTCTTGGGTATGGTATAGATTTTCTGCAAGTCTCCCTGTAGAGACATGAATCAGTCTTTTCTCATTGCATCCAATCTACTCTCCACTTGTGATATAGTTATTGCCACCAATCCTTCCTGGGATGCTATTAGGTTACTAGAACACTAAGTCCAATGTTCTATCCACTGTACCACTATGGTAATATCCATAGCAATGAGTTCCTGGATTCCAAAAGTATTGAAATATGAAGAAATCAAGTGTGGATCTTCTGTCTTCTTAAATAAATTGTTCGGGATATAGAGGGATGAATCTTTTGAATAGTAAATAAACCTTTGGTTTCTTTTATTTCTTGATCTTGAACTTTATATTAGCCTTGAGGAAATAAGATACAAAATACCAAAGTTAGGGGGTGGCTGAGTGGCTGAGTGGATTGAGAGCCAAGCCTAGAGATGGGAGGTCCTAGGTTCAAATCTGGCCTCAGACACTTTCTAGGTGTGTGACCCTGGGCAAGTCACTTAACCCCCATTGCCTAGCCCTTACCACTCTTCTGCCCTGGAGCCAATACATAGTATTGACTCCAGGATGGAAGGTAAGGGTTTAAAAAAAATACCAAAGTTAAAGAATAGAGGAACAAATAGACAGTGTTGTATAGTAGAAAGGAGTTCAGGACTGGGAGATGGGAGGCACGGTACGTATTATATATCCCTTCCATATTTGTGATTCTCCCCATTCTGGTTTTCCTGACTTTAATTACAGGTTGACATAAGAAATTAAAAGGAAATTTGGAGGGACTTTTGCCTAACCTTCACATGACAGGTGAAGGTCAGCAGATGACACAGAAAAAGTTTAGAAACTATACACTAACTTCCACAATGTGGAAGAGATGTCTGCATTTATATATGGGCATTTTGTGTTCCCTGATAGAAAGAATTTAAGCTCCTCGAGGGCAAGGACTTTTATTTTAGTCTTTGTATCGCTAGAGACTATCACAATGAAAGACATATAAAAAGTGCTTAAAAGTGATTGCTGACTAATTAATTGATTAAAGGAGCAGCTCAGTCATAGCATCAGAGAACTGTAGAATTTAGTTATGTGGTCTTCTGCAAGTCACAAATTCCATCAACCTCAGTTTACATGATTGTAAAATGAATACATTAGATAAAATAACTTCTATGGTTTCTCTAGCTCCAAACTTTTAGGATTCCATGGTTTTCTGAATAAACTGAATGAAGACATAGAAGACATTCTGAACAAAATAATGGCACAAAGCTGAAAGGGATAATTAATTCTTTGCATGATAGAATCAAGACAAAAATTAAAATCATGATTTCAAATAGTTAGACTAATATAAAGGTCTGAAAGAAATAAAACTGAAATTTGCAGAATCTCAAAGTTGGAAGCAATGTCACACACCATCTATTCCCATGTGTGGTTTGACAATAATCTCCTTTGCAACATTCACTTTCATATTTAGCCTCCTCTGTAGACCCAGGATGAGAAGGACCCACTAGCTCAAAGAGGAGCCCATTCCACCAATTCTTTGGGAGTTTGTGACATCATTCTTAAATTTGCTCCATTGCTCCAAGTTCTACCTTATTTGGACAAACAGAACAAATCTAATCCTTATAAATATTTGGAACAAGACTAATCATTTGGAAATGATAGTCCTTAGATATCTGATGACAGAGCCCTACCTCTCCCTCTCCCTCCCTCTCTCTCTCTCTCTCTCTCTCTCTCTCTCTCTCTCTCTCTCTCTCTCTCACACACACACACACACACACACACACACACACACACACCAACACATACACACCATATTTTCTTCTCTGGAAGCTAAACATCTATAGCTCCTTCTATTAATTTTATATGCCATGTTCTCCATTCTCCTAATATCTGGACTATCCTCAAAATACACTCCATTTTTGCTGACATATAGTCAGCAAATCTGCTATAACAGGACATATGTATTCCTAAAAATCACTGTACTATGACAAAAATCACATAAAAACCATAAGTAATGAGATTAGGAACATGACACTCAAAAACTTCAATGAAATAAAAAAAGGAGGAACTTAATAAAAATGATAGCATGACTAGGCACATGTTGAATAGTAAAGAAACACATGAATACTAAAATAAATAGTCTAAGAATCTGTGGTCTTGGGCTCTTACTTGACCTATACCCCAGTTCTCACAGGGCTCAGAATGGCAAAGTCACCAGTTGGGGTGAGGGTGGAGATGTCTGGGGGTTGAATAATGGGTATGGACCAACCCTTTTCCATTCATGGTTCCTTCTGCACCAGAAGATATATGATAAATATGGTGCTTTTTCTTAAAAAGACCTGAATTGAGTCTGAATACAGATCAAAATGTACATTTTTAGTTTCATTTTTCTTTTTTGGTTGGGGTTTTTTATCTGCATTTTGTTTTGCAACGTGACAAATGTGGAAATATATTTTACATGACTGCACATGTATAATCTATGTAAATTTCTTGCCTTCTCAGGAAAGGAGAATGAGAGGGAGAGAATTTAGAATTCAAAAATTTTAAAAATTGAATGATGAAAATTGTTTTTATGTGTAATTGGAAAAAAATAAAATTCACGACCTAAAGTTTGCTCCTCATACACATATTTGCTTTTTCATGTTTAAACATTTCCCTTGGTCATCAGAAAGGTTGCAGCTTTCAAGTTATTGTAAAATAGTAATGTTTTCTGTGTTCCTGCTCTTTCTCATGGATGAAATTACTCATAATCATATGCATTATTTGCATTCTTTTCAAAATTTTCCCTAATATATCAATTGTGTTGAGATGAAATTTGCATTTTCAGAACTTGTCTTATAGCAGAACTGATTGCAATTCCTAAAATATGTTGACTGGAACCCACCCCAAGATTATTCTATTTTGTTATCAGACCAGGGTATAATAACTTATCATCTCTCTTGTTCTGGGCACTCTGTCCTATAATGTAGCCTAAACATCTGCTTGTTTGACTCTCGTGTCATACTGTGTCCTCTTGGTTTAGGTTTTGGGCTTTCATTAGGTTAGGCTCAGTTCTCTAACCCATATGCTGATATCTAGTTAAGGGAGGCAGTACAGTATAGTAAAAAGACCCTTGAATTTGAAATCTGAAATTCTGGGTTTGAATCCTACTTAGCATTCCCACTTACTGGTTATTACCTTGTCTAAGTCATTTACTTCCTTGTACCTCACTTTCATCATCATCATTGATAACACTAATTTTTGTTGTTGTCCATTGTTTTCAGTTAAGCCCAAGTCTTTGTGATGCCATTTGGGGTTTTCTTGACAGAGCTACTAGAGTGGTTTGCCATTTCCTTTTCCAGATAATAATAGCTAACATTTATATAATACTATGTGCCAGGCACTGTTCTAAACACTTTATAATCATTATCTCATTTGATCCTAACAACAATCATGAGAGATTTTTTATTATTTATTTATTAGCTATATGGTATCATTATCCTCATTTTACTATTGAGGAAACAGAGGGAGAAATTAAATGATTTGCTTATCTATGAGGTTTTCCTGACTCCAGAACCAGTGCTGTATTTGCTGTGGCTCCTAGATGTGACATTTAAAATCCCTTCAGTTCTAAATCTATCATCCTTAATGTGTTAATTATCTCCCTTGGCTTTGAAGTCTTAAATTTAATAACCATGGCATCTGTGTCTTCATTCAAGTCATCGATCAGAATTTTTTAAATAATATTTTATTTTTCCCGTTACATATAAAAACAACTTTTAACATTAATTTTTAAAGTTCTGAGTTCCAAATTCTCTGTTCTTCTGACCCTTCCTTCCCTCCTTCCCTACTCTCTTTCCTCGCTGAGACAGTAAGGCAATCTGATATAGATTTTCATGTGTAGTCATGTAAAACATTTTTCCATATTAGTCATTTTGTGGAAGAGAAAAAGGAGAAAGAAAATGAAATACAGTATGTTTCAATCTTATTTAGAATACATCATTTCTTTCACAGAAGACAGATGGCATTTTTCATCATGAATCTCTTGATTGTCTTGGATCACTGCATAGTCTACAATTAGGTCATTCCCAGATGTTCATCAAGAAATATTGATGTCACTGTGTACAATGTGCTTCTGGCTCTGCTTATTTGTCTTTGCATCCGTTCATGTAAGTCTTTCCAGATTTGTCTAAAATCATCCTGTTTGTCATTTCTTAAAGCATGATAGTCTTCCATAACTATCATATATCACAAATTGTTTAGCCATTCCCCAATTGATGGGCAATCCTTATAATTCTAATTCTTTGCTAACAAAAAAGGGCCACAATAGGTATTTTTGCACAAATAGGTCCTTTTCTCATTAAAAAAAATTATCTTTGGGATACAGATATAGTAATGGGATTGATAGGTCAAAGGTTTGTACGATTTTAAAGTCCTTTGAACACAGTTCCAAATTGTTCTCCAGAATCGTTTGGATCATATTGCTATGCCTCCAACAGAGTATTAGTGTCCCAGTTTTCCAGCACCCCCTCCAACATTTATCATTTTCCTTTTTTGTCATATTGACCAATCTGATAGGTGTGAGGTGGTACCACAGAGTTGTTCTAATAATATTTCATATCTCTAATCAGGTGATTTAGAGCATTTTTTCATATGACTAGATGACTTTGATTTCTTCATCTGAAAACTGCTTGTTCATATCCTTTGATCATTTATATTGATCAAAATGTTAATGGCAGTGGACCACAGATTCCTGACACATTCCACTAGAGTTTTCCTGCCAAGATTTCTCTTTGGCTCTGTGCCCTGCTCACAGAAGATGTACAATAATTGTTTATTGAATTGAATTAAAAAAAAAAAGACCCAAGATTCATCTATGGAAAACAAACGCATACTCCAAGATGAATTTTAACTTCCTTGTCTAAACAGAGTTCCAAATTGCCAACATGATATCCTAGAGTCCTGGAACTTTAGAATTGTTACCTTAGAGATCATCTAGTCTATCCCTTTCGGGAAATTGAGATTCCTAATGACAGTGGTGCTAGTGAATATTTAACAACTAGTTCGGGGGGTAGGAAGGGTCTTCAGGACACACCTTTAAGTTTAATCTACATTAACATTAAGTTTAATCTAACATTTTCTCCATCACTTTCCTAAATCTAGACAGTCAGCAAAAGAATAAATCAAGTTCTCATTTGTAGTATTTGCTGATTTCAGATATAAGTGCACACACTGAAAAGTTAGCTAGGTCTCAGTAGATCCTACCTGCCCACTCCAGCACACTCTTGCAGCAAAGATTATTTGGCCAAGTTCACCAGAGGCATAGTAGCAAAAATTTGACATTGGAAGTCAGGAGACATAATTTCTAATCCCAGGTCTATCATTAATCCTTGGGGAGGGTTTAAACCAATTATTTTATCTCTCTGGACTTCAGGATCCTCATTTACAAAACAAGGGCATTGAATTTATGGATTCTAAAATCAACAGACATATTATTAAGTATCTTCTGGTGGTGGAGATAAAAATATATAGAAGACAACATTCCCACTCTTGAAGTTCCTGTGTCTCATATTCTCCCTTCTCTCCCTTTGTTCTATGTTGATAAAAACAGAAGGAAAGCATACTGTGGAAAGTGAGATAATCTCCTATGAATGATTTCTCATAAATCACAATTAACTACTGGTTGAACATGAGTCTTGGCTTTTTCTTTCTCCCAAATGTTCTTTAACACATGGAGATGTGGAGAACATTGAGACCCTATCTCAGCATGCAGAAAAAGAAAATACTGAAATATGGGTGGGGGTGGAGTAAAAATATTTGAATGTTTGGTTCAGTGATTTTTGTGAAGTTTTTTTGAATAGTGCCAGCAACATCTGGAATTGGTAGCACATCTGATTATAGTGCAATGAAAAGAGTATTCACTCTTTCACTAGGTCTTACTGCCTTAGACAGTTCAAGAGTCCAGCTGAGAGAAGATACAAGGTCATCAAAGATGATGGGAATGTGAAGGAGAAATGGATCTTTTTCCTAGGAAAGGAACGAAAGCTATATCTTAAAGAAACCATTGCCCTGAAAATAGAAAAATCAATAATCTACTGCTTGAAGGATTAGCTTTTCAGCTGGTAGAAGCATGATTTCTCCTAGAAAATGTTCTCGACCTACTGATTCAGGGTTTGAGTCATAGAGTCACAGGATGTTAGAGCCTCTTATGTGGAGATGCAAAGCATGGAATCCCTGCAAAGATACAGGGACTGCCTCACCCAGAATTCCAGGTGAATTTAAGATTTAAGAATATGGAATCCAATCATTTGAAGGCTGTGTGTTGTTTTCCCCAATAGAATGTAAGCTCTTTGAAGTCAGGGACTATCTTTTTCCTTTCTTTATATCCCCAGAATTTAGCACAGTGCTTGTCGCATAGTAGGTACTTAAATGATCTGAACATGTGTGCCCCAGGGACACAGAGGGGGCTGCTCTGTTCCTCCTCTCCACAACTCCGGAGGACATTTTTTGCATGTCTCCTTCCCCCCTTCTCCCATGTCTAGCTGTTCAATGCGAGCACTTGCTCCCTCTGCTGTTTGGGGTAATGCCTGGGCTCACAGCCAGCTTTGAAGTTGCAGTTTGGGCATGTGATCATGAAAGTGTTTGCCAACACTGACCTAGAGGATCAAAAACTTGGGAGTAGAAAAAACATGAATTGTTTAGTGCAGTGATGTGCAAACTACAGCCCGTGGGCCAGATGTGGCCCCCTGAAATGTTCTATCTGGCCTCCCAACATTATTCCTAATCTGATGAATACAATGAGGATACAATACAATGAAACATCGAAAGAGTTGCCTTAGAAATAGACTGAAAGATGAGCATTTCCTTTCCTTTGGTCCCCCCTTTAAAAAGTTTGCTCATCACTGGTCTAGTGTCTTTCTCCCAAAATATTTATTTATTTATCTCATCAGCATATGTATACATATTGCAAATATTTAAATTGTGTATATGTTTGCATATTGTTTTCTACCTTCATAAGACAGAAGATCCTTTAGGGCTGAGATTATTTCATTGATGTCTTTGTGTCTACAGCCCTTAGCCGAATGCCTGGTAAATATTACACGCTCGGTGTGTACTGGTCAATTGATTGGTGTTGAAGAAGGGACTCCTGTTTATGTTTGAACTAAATGAATTAGTTGAAATGAAAACTAAAAGAAAATTAGTTGAGGACTGATAGTTTGGATGAAATGAATTTTAAGGTCTCTTCTAAATCTGAGGTTCTATAATTCTGAGAATCAGAATGATGTAGGCATAGGCTATTTAAAAGTTGTGATCAAGTGCAGACAGATTAATTCAGAGTGTAGGGTTGTGGGGAGGGTGCCCTTCCTTGCTCCCAGTCCCTCATGGAATATGCTCAGATAGGTTTTTCCTGGTTCTTGTGGACTGCAGGGACCTGCTTCTGACTACAAGTGTCTCAGCAATTAGGAGCTTCCACTTTAAGATGATAAAGAATCTCATTATGGGCTGCAAAGTGATGATTTGGGGGTTATTCAAATGGAGTAGCTAGAAACCTCACTTCTTTCTTCCTTTCTGGCTACAAATCATATAGGATGTATGCTTTAGTGGGTGACTAGGTGATGCAGTGGATAGAATGCCAGGCTTGGAGTCAGGAAGCCTCATCTTCCTGAGTTCAAATCTGGCCTCAGATAGTTCCTCACTGTGTGATCTTGGGCAAGTCACTTAACCCTGTTTACCTCAGTTTCCCCATCTGTAAAATGGCTGAAGAAGGAAACAGCAAACTACTTTAATATTTTTGCCAAGAAAACTCTAAATGGGGTCATGGACATGACTGAAAAAATGAATCAAGAAGCAAGCATATGCTCACAACCATGTGGAGGCTAAGAAGAACATGGGACAACCACTCTTCTCCCATCTAGCTCTCTGTACCCAGCTTGAAAAAGTCCTGCATAATTCACAATTGGATAGGAAGAGATACCTAATTGAAGGCTCCAACCTCTCTTCCTTGGGTATCTTCTGTCTTGGAGGTACTAAGTATTGGTTCTAAGGCAGAAGAGCAGGAAAGGCTAGGCATTTGGGGTTAAATGACCTGCCCAGGATCATATAGCTAGGAAGTATGTATGAGGTCAGATTTGGACCAAGGACCTCCTGTTTCCAGGCTTTGTTCTCTATCCACTGAGCCACTTAGCTGTCCCAAGATTATAGTTTCAATCCTGTCTATGATACCTATCAGCTCTGGGCCCAGAGGCAAATCATACAAATGCTTTGAACCTTCCTTTTTTAATATGTAAAATAAAAAATAAAAAAAAAGTAAAATGTAGCCTACTCCCTAAAGCTAGCTCCCGAGTTCATAGAATTACTTTTAGACTTCAATGAGATCATAAACAAAAGTGTCTTGCAAACTTTCAAGTGCTATTTAAGTGTCATTTATGATTATTTAGCCTGATTTCTGTCCAGCTCCCCTAGGCCTGGCTTTACAGAGGTCAAAATTCTCTCTCCCAGTTCTCCACGAGACCACCCTCAGTCATAGGATCACAAGCCAGGGCAAAGCCATGAAGATCAGAACTGGCGTTTCCTTGTGTGAAGAACATTAAAAAGGAACACTTTGGCTGGATTATAGAGTCTGTGAAGGAAAATAAAATATAATAATGCTGAAAAGGAAGGTTGGGCATAAGTTGTAAATACTTTTAAGTGCCAAATATAGGAGCTTATATTTGATTCAGTCAGTCGGTCATTTAATAAGCACTAATTAAGTATTTACTACATTCCAGGCACTGGGCTAAGGTCTGGCAATATAAATAAAAGAAAAAAAAGACAGTTCCTGCTATTTAGATTCTAATCTTAGATTCTAATTGTTGTTGTTCAGTCATTTTAGTTGTGTCCAACTCTTCTTGACTCCATTTGGGTTTTTTTTGGCAAAGATACTAGAGTGGTTTGCCATTTTCTTTTCCAGCTAATTTTACAGAAAAGGAAACTGAGGCAAATAAGATTAAGTGACTTGTCCAGGATCCAATAGCCAGGAAGTATCTGAAGCCAGATTGGAACTCAGGAAGACAGATCTTCTTGACTCTAGAGCTGGTGCTTTGGGCACTAAGGCACCACCTAGCTGTCCCTTATTTCCTTTCCTTTCCTTTCCTTTCCTTTCCTTTCCTTTCCTTTCCTTTCCTTTCCTTTCCTTTCCTTTTCTTTTCTTTTTAATTTTAACCCTTAACTTCTGTCTTAGTACCAGTACTATGTATTGGTTTCTTAGTACCAGTACTATATATTAGTTTCAAGGCTGAAGAGCAATAAGGGCTAGGCAACTGGGGTTAAGGGACTTGCCCAGATCTGAGGAAGTATCTGAGGACAAATTTGAACCCAGGACTTCCTTTCTCCAGGCTTGGCTCTCAATCCACTGAGCCACCTAGCTGCCCTTAAATTCTAATGGGAGAAGACAGTACATAAAAGGAAAATGTTAAAAGTGGGTGGTAGTCTATAGTACAACCTGGTGAGAAATAAAGAGATGACTGGCCTGAGCACCCTCTTTGAATTGAGGTTCTGGAAGGAGTCATCCAATCAGAGGGAAGGGATTCAAAGCTAAGGGTACTTCTAAGATGTGTATTTCTGGGCAGTGACCATCTAGGATAAAGAGTTTTCTGGGATGGGAAGGAAGAACCTGATTTCAAGATTCAAGATATAACAGAGAGCTACTGGAGTTTACTGAGTAGGAGAGGGACATGGTCAGATCCATATTTAGGAAAATCATTTCAGCAACTGTGTGCAGTATGGATTGAAGTGGAGAGAGAACAGACAGAGAGACAACTTAGGAGGTAATTGCAAGATCTACACTAGAGTTGAAGACCTAAACCTAGGATGGTAGTTATGAATTTATCTAAATAAGGAAATGGAATTGACAAATATTGTAGACATAGAATTAACAGGATTTTAGAAACTAATTGGATATGTGGAGTGAATGAGGGTAAGGAATCAAGAATAATGTCAAAGCTGCAAACCTAGGGGATAGGGAGAATGATGGTACATGAAGAGAAATCTGGAAGAAAGGTAGATTTTCAGGGAAAGGCAATAAGTTTTGTTTTAGCCATTTGTTCAGCCATTCCCCAATTGAAGGATATACCCTCATTTTCCAGTTTTTTGCCACCACAAAGAATGCAGCTATAAATATTTTTGTACAAGTCTGTTTATCTATGATCGCTTTGGAGTACAAACCCAGCAATGCTATGGCTGGATCAAAGAGCAGGCATTCTTATATCGCTCTTTGGGCATAGTTCCAAATTGCCATCCAGAATGGTGCCAGAATGGTTGGATCAGTTCACAACTCCACCAGCAGTGCATTAGTGTCCCAATTTTGCCACATCCCCTCCAACTTTCATTACTCTCCCCTTCTATCACTTTAGCCAATCTGCTAGGTGTGAGGTGGTACCTCAGAGTTGTTTTCATTTGCATTTCTCTAATTATTAGAGATTTAGAACACTTTCTCATGTGTTTATTGATACTTTTGATTTCTTTATCTAAAAATTGCCTATTCATGTCCCTTGCCCATTTATCAATTGGGGAATGGCTTGATTTTTTTATACAATTGATTTAGCTCCTTGTATATTTGAGTAATTAGACCTCTGTCAGATTTTTTGTTGTAAAGATTTTTTCCCAGTTTGTTGTTTCCCTTCTGATTTTGGTTGCATTATTTTTGTTTGTATAAAACCTTTTTAATTTAATATAATCAAAATTACTTATTTTACATTTTGTAATTTTTTTCTAACTCTTTCTTGGTTTTAAAATCTTTCCTTTCCCAGAGATCTGACAAGTATACTCTTCTGTGTTCACTTAATTTACTTACAGTTTCCTTCTTTATATTCAAGTCTTTCACCCATTCTGAATTTATCTTGGTGTAAGGTGTGAGATGTTGATCTAAACCTAATCTCTCCCATATTGTTTTCCAATTTTCCCAGCACTTTTTGTCAAATAGTGGATTTTTGTCCCAAAAGTTGGGCTCTTTATCATACACTGTTTTGCTGACGTCACTTATCCCAAGTCTGTTCCACTGATCCTCCCTTCTATCTCTTAGCCAGTACCATATTGTTTTGATGACTGCTGCTTTATAGTATAGCTTAATATCTGGTACTGCTAAGCCTCCTTCCTTCACATTTTTTTTTCATTATTTTCCTTGATATTCTTGATCTTTTGTTCTTCCAAATAAACTTTGTTATAGTTTTTTCTAATTCAGTAAAAAAGTTTTTTGGTAGTTTGATAGGTATGGCACTAAATAAGTAAATTAATTTGGGTAGAATGGTTGTTTTTATTATGTTAGCTCATCCTATCCATGAGCACTCAATGTTTTTCCAATTGTTTAGATCTAGTTTTAATTGTTTGGAAAGTGTTTTGTAGTTATGTCTGTATAATTCCTGTGTTTGTTTTGGTAGATAGATTCCTAAGTATTTTATATTGCCTAGGGTGATTTTAAATGGTGTTTCTCTTTCTACCTCTTGCTGCTGTGATGTTGTGTATGTTGGTGATGGAATACTATTGTGCTCAAAGGAATAATAAACTGGAGGAATTCCATGTGAACTGGAAAGACCTCCAGGAATTGATGCAGAGTGAAAGGAGCAGAGCCAGAAGAACTTTGTACACAAATACTGATACACTGTGGTAAAATCGAATGTAATGGACTTCTGTACTAGCAGAAATGCAGTGACCCAAGACAATTCTGAGGGATTTATGGAAAAGAATGCTACCCACATTCAGAGGAAGAACTACAGGAGAGGAAACACAGAAGAAAAACAACTGCTTGAACACTTGGGTTGATGAGGACATGATTGGGGACGTAGACCGGAAAGAACCACACCAATGTAACTATCAATAATATGTAGATAAGCCTTGACTGACCACACATGTTAAAACCAGTGTAAATATGCATTGGATATGTGGGGGGGGGGATAGGTAAAGAGGGGGTGAAGGGTAAAGTAAAAACATAAATTATGTAACCATGGAAAATTTTTATAAAAATAAAATGTTAATAAAAAAACAAGTTTTGTTTTAGGCATGGTGAGATTGAGATGCTTATTAGTTGTATGATCTTGAGTAAGTCACTTAACTTCTCTGAGATTCAATCCTAATTTCCTCTCAAAGTTCTTGGATCCCAAGCATAATTCTTTTGAGGAAGAGTTTCCATTCTGAATAATGAGATTAATCAAGTACTAACCTTACTTAGTGACAATGTTTTTTTTTTTTTTTTATTTCTTAGAGTTGTTGGCAAAAGAGGTATAGGATGATGGATGTAGAAAAAGATCTTTGAGGTTATTGAGTCCAACTCCCTCATTTTGCTGATGAAGAAACTGAGGACAGAGAGGTTAAGGATCACATAGTAAGTATCCAGCCAACCCTCATGCCACTGCACCAGGAAGTGTCCTGTTATTTGGACAATAAGCTACAAAGATTGAGCTTTATTAAAACTAAAGTGAAATTATTCTCCAATTCATCACTTATTTAATCATCATAATGCTTATGTGTAATGTAGTACAAAAATAGACAAGTTCATATGAACATCTATAATTAGTTCAACCTTTGAAATAGATACACTAAGTTTTTATAATTTTTGTCTTTTCATTTTTTTCTTGAACTTGAAATTTTCATTTCAATTCTCTTGTCCCTGTAGAGATTAAAAAAAAGGCAGAAATACAATCCTTGTCCTCCAGGAGCACACATTCTAATTAGGGAGACAAAACACAGAGAACATTTATAAAAGATATATATATATATATAAAGTAGATGGAAGTTAATCTCACAGAGAAAGCATTCGCAGGTGGTATGGTCAGAAAAGGCTTGCTTCAGAAGATGGTATTTGAGTTGTATCTTAAAGGAAGTCAAAGAAGTCAGTAAGCTTGGGTTCTTAACCTTTATTGCTTCATGGACTCCTTGGTCAGCCCAATGAGGTCTACAGAGTTCACAGAATAATGTTTTTAAATGCATAAATAAAATGCACATGATTGCAAAGATTATCACATTTGTTGAACTGATATAGTAAAGAAATAACAGTATTTTAAATTATATATTATGTATATTATTAAATATAAAATATTTAAAAACAAGTTCATGGACCCCAAGTTAAGAACCCTTGCTCCAAAGTCTTAATAGGGTCAATTCAGTTGTGTTTAATCTATAAATAAATCACTTTATCTTTGTTTGAAATTATTTTTGTTAATTCTAGTAATTAGAGATGATTTCTTAAATATTTTGTTATTTTAGTTAAAAAATAGATATTTTAGAAAAATCATGAGACTGATGATTTGGTTTCTAGTTGCTCAATTCTGATTTTTAAGGCCTGATTTTCCTTGGTTAACTTTTGGGTCTCCTTTTTCTTTTGGTCTATTTCTTCTTGCATTGCTTTCATTTCTCTTCCCCACTTTTCCTCTGCCTCTCTTAATTGGTTTTTGAAGTCCTTTTTGAGGTCTTCCAGAATCTGTGTCCAATCCATATTTTTCTTTTGGACTTTGTACGTGTTTGCTTTGCTTTCACTGTCCTCTTTTGTGTCTGTACCTAGCTCTTTGTCTCCATAAAAATTCTTAATAGTTAGGTGCTTTTTTTGTTGTCTGCTCATTTTTCCTACCATTTTATAGGTAGGCTTTGTTCTCTGAGAGTTTAGGGTACCCTCCTAAACTTTAGTCCTTCCTTTATGTTACCCTTAGTTTTATTTCTGTGTTTCTGCCAGTTTTCAGTTCTTCCAAGATAGTATGATGGCCTGAGGGCTGGGAGCTCTGAGAGCTGCCTCCCACTGCTGATTCAATTAACCCTTGAGATGCTGATGATTTAAAGACTTGCCTCAGGTTTGAGGGTAAACCTTTGGTCTCACTCTGAGCTTAATCAGGTCTAGCCCTGCTCAAATTCTAGCCTCAGGTTTAGGGGTAAGCTTTTTGGTCTCACTGTGGTGGGTTTGGTGATGTTATCAGGCACTCAGTAGATTGCACTGTCCTGAGTGTCTGCCTTCAAGATCAGCCCCACACACACACCCCTCTTTGGATCTACCAACTAGCCCAAACTGGGATCTATGTCCTCACCACAGGCTCAGACTTGGACTCCTGGCTTCACTCTGGGCCCACACAGATCAGGCTGCTTTAACACAGACTGCCTTGGGCTGGAATTCTAGACTTCACTACAGGTTTGGAATTTCAAGGGGTGTGGGTTAGTTGGACTTCTATTGGTGCAGGCAGGGTTTCAGGATCTGGATGTTGGCTTGGGCTCAGGTTCCAAACCTGGAACAGCAAATGCGGGGTGGGGGTGTGTGGCTTGCTCTTGGCTTGTTCTTCACTCCTTCTTATAACCTCCTGCTGTCTGTGCTCCCCCCTTGCCCCAGTGCCCCAGATGTTCTCTGCCTATATTTTAGGTTTTTCCTCTTCTTGAAAGTTGTTTCACTCTGTCACCATGTTGGTTTTTTTTTTCACTCCTGTATTCATTTTGTGGTGTTATTTTAAAATTGGTTGGAGAAGATTCTCATGGTGACTTTGAGCTTCCCTGCTCTATGCCACCATCTTGGCTCCATCTTTCAAATTGATGACATTGATTTGGGATAGTTGCCTTACCTGATTTTCAATTTTTCTGTAGAAGGCCCAAGGCTGTAGCTACAAGGACATTAAGAGAAAAAATGACCTTAAGGGCAGCTCTCAGGATCTATATTTCTTCCCATCTGGAAGCAGCTGTTTTATATTGGTTATAAACACCTGCATGGAGGTCTTCCCTGGGCCGGTTAACTCAGCCTGACATTGATCCAGCTTTAATAAGGAGTTATTTGCAGAAAAGTGCTCTGAATTAGATAAAATTAGTGAATCAGTATTGGGTCCATTCTGCCATGGAACTCTGTACCTATCATGTCTAGTGGTCATTCCACTTTCCCCGCTGTATTCTCTGTGTTTCCTGCTAGGCTAGCGTATTGGACGCATTTGCAAAAGAAATGGAATTAATTTTCTTTGTCCCTTCTGGAACATGAGTACTTGGTGAGGATTCCACTGTGTATTTGTGCTTGTACACAGTGTAGCTTCTGTCTACATTCACTGGCTCCATTTCTGTCTCCTCTCATTCTCAGAGTCCTCCTTCATCCTTTTTTACACAAAGAGGCAGCTCCATTCTTTATCCATGCAAATTCATCTACAAGTCCAAGCCAGACCATTCCATACAGGTTTCAGGGAAGACTGGTACCTTTTGTGTGAGGGTTTGCTGAGTCCTTTTCAGAGCTGCTTTCCTCATCTGGTGTTCACTTGTGACTGCAAGAAGCTATAGCATGTGTGGTGGACACATCCCCAGAACACTATCTCATCAGGTGGGCTAAACCAGGTTAAGCCTCAAACCTGTCAGGTAAAGGGATGGCTACCCCAAACATGTAAACAATTCTCCCAGTGGAAGGGGTGGATAAGAAGAATTTGTCACATTTCCTCTTTCCCTTTCTCTCCTCCCACCCCAGTATCTCTCCTCCTCTCTCTTCTTCTATTTCTCTCTCCTCCCTCTCTCCCTCTCTTCCCATTCCTTCTTTTCCCTTCTTTTTCCCTTCCCTTCCTTTCTCTTCTCTGCTTCTTTTAATGACCATTTCCCCCAATAGGAGTTCCCTAAGTTCTATTCTTAGCTCTTTTCCATTTCCCTTAGCAATCTCCACTCCCACAGCTTCAATGGCTACCTCTATGATCCTCAAGTGTATATACTCAAAGATTCTTAATGTCTCTTTAGAACTCCAGATCACTTTTTCCAACTGCCTCTGGGATACTACCCTGCAGATGTCAGTCTTCACATTCAAATTCAAATTCTAAAACTAATCTCATTTTATTTTCCCCTAACTTTGTTCCTTTTTGTGACTTTATTCTTTCTGTCTCTAGCACTACTATTTCCTTGGTCACTCTTCTCAAGGCTGGTCCCCATCTGGTCTTGGCTGAATGCAATGTTCTGAGTAGTCCTTTGCACTCCCTAATTATGAGTCCTTGAAAATGGTGAGCTTTCTAGGGTGGCCATGCTATTCATAGTTTATTATCTTGGTGGTTTCTTTCCCAGGCTAAACTTTGAGCTTGAAATGGTCTCCCTCAGTTGTCACAACTCCAGGACTCACTTTATGAGTAGGGTAGATTCAGGGTGTAATTGCATAGCTTGTGTTTAGAAACTAGAATTTTTTTTGTTGACAGATCCAGAATGATAGACTGTTGCAGACATGTGATGACACTGGGATGGAAGCCAGGTGGGTGACAGAGGACAGATTCTTCCAACAAACGTTCATATTATGTAAGTCCCGAAGAGCCAGTAGTGCAAAGTCCAGTGGGTAGACTATTACTTCATTATGTGTAATGCCAAGATACCATGAACCCTGTTGGTTGGTAAGTATCTCTCTAAACCACTCCTTTCATGATATTTTCTAGAGTTAATCTTATGCTGGTACATAGTAGGAGACCATCCCTTCCACTCTAAATTTGAGGGATTCAAGCAAAAGCCACCATCTCCTAACCATGCCTCTAACCTTCCCTTTAGCATTCTTTTGTTTTCCTTTTTTTTCAACCCTTACCTTCTGTCTCAGAATCAATACTGTGTATTGATTGGTTTCAAGGCAGAAGAGCAATAAGGGCTAGGCAATGGAGGTTAAGTGACTTGCACAAGATCACATAGATAGGAATTATCTGAGGTGAATATATACATATTATATATAAAACCCTTATCTTCTGTCTTAGAATCAATATTGTGTATTGGTTCCACAGCAAAAGACCTATAAGGGCTAGGCAGTGGGGGTTAAGTGACTTGCCCAGGGTCACATAGCTCAAATGAGCACAAGGGCAGATTTGAACCCAGGACCTCACATCTCTAGGCCTGGGTCTCCATCCACTGAACCACCTAACTGCCCACCCTCCCTAGCATTCATCCGCCAATTCCTTTATTCTCTCCCTTCCCTTAACTGCTCTGTTGCCTTGATCTTCTCTGTTTCCTCAGTTCCTCAGTTTCTCAATTTCCTTGATCATCTCAGTTCCTTCAACACATTCAAATTAATTGATGCCTTCATTCCCTTCAGTTCTCTCATTCTCTTCAGTCATATCAACTTAATTCCTCAGTTTCTCCAGCCCTCAATTTCTCATTCATCAGGCCTCTCATTCCCTTCATCTTTTTCAGCCTTTTAGTCCTTCATTCCCTTGTGCCCTTAGGTGTCCCCAGGCTGTCAGAGCTCTCAGCCACTACATTCTCTCAGCTCTTAATTATTTAATTCACTGAATACTCCCTAGATCCCTTTGATACCTCCATCCCATCTTCCCCTTTGTCTCTTCAAAGTCAGACTATGAGATTAAATCTTTAAAATGACAGATCAGCATAGTACAAAGCCTATCACATAATGCTTTGTGTTTGAAATTCCACCATTAGAGATTTTTTCAATTAGAGATAATGACTCTTATTTAAATATGACTATCCTTCTGTGTCATATGTTAGTCATTTATGAGTCAGTTTACTGCATTGCATTTACATTAGCAGAGATAAACTAGAGGTTTGGTAAGATCCTCAAATTTATACCATATGAAAATTGATTGAAGAATGTGGGGATGCTTAATCTGGAGAAGACTCAGGTAGGAGAAGAATGGATTTGACAAATATATACATTTGGGGGAGATAATGATAGCTCCATTCAGGATTTTTTTCTTTTAAAAAATGTTTTATCCTAGTTTTTGGAATGAGAATTCGTTATCTGACAAAAATTGCTGGAAAATTGAAAAGCAGTTTTGCAAAAACTTAGTCTAGATCAACATTTCACACTATATACCAAGATAAGATCAAAATGGGTACCTAATTAAGACATAAAAGGTGATCTCATAAGCAAATTAGAGAAGCAGGGAAAATTTTACCTATCAGATCTATGAATAAGAGAATTTATGACCAAATAAGCAGTAGAGAGAATCATGGGAAACAAAATGGATAATTTTGATTACATTAAACCAAAAAGGTTGTACACAAACAAAACCAATGCAACCGAGATTACAAGAAAAGCAGAAAATTTGGGAGGATGTTATAGTAAATTTCTCTGATAAAGAGAATTTGTAGAGAATTGAGTCAAATTTATTAGAATATGAGTCATTCCCCAACAGATATAATCAAAGGATATGAACAGGCAGTTTTCAGGAGAAGAAATCAAAGTTTTCTTTAGTCACAGGGGGAAATACTCTAAATCGCTATTGGTTAGAGAAATGAAAATTAAAACAACGCTGAGTTATCATCTCACACATATCAGATTGACTAATTATGACAAATGGAAAAAAGCAAATATTGGAGGGGTTTTACAAAAATTGAGATATTAATACAATTGTTGGTAGAGTTGTGAAGTGATCCAACTATTCTGGAGAATATTCTGGGTTTGTGATGCATAAAAGGAAAAAGATGGCACTGTTCCTTCCCTCAAAGAGTTTACAGTTTGATTGTACATACAAGATTCATCTACAAAAATATATAATATTCAAGCTGAAAGGAATAGTGGAAGCAGCCATTTAAATCTATACCCTCTTTCAAAAAAAATAAGAAAACTGGGGCCAAAATAAGGGAAATTATTTACTCAGGTTTATAATATAGTTGTGACCAGTACTCAGAGCTCCCAACTCTTTGCACCATATATTATGTGCCATACCATAATGCCAGATCAATTGTACCCATAGTACATGCCATCTAAAGATTGTGACTTCTGAACTGTTTGCCATGGGACATGGGAGATTTGAAGGTTATTAAGAACCCAGAGTAGGTAGCACTTTAGATATCCTACAAGCCATATTAAAAGAAAGGAGAACTTTTCCTTTGGCAATGAATTATCTCCTAGACTAGGGTGGGAACAATTGGCAAACTATAAAACAAGACTGAGGCAAAAGCATAGTAAGCAAGAGCATCCAGCTGGATGCTTCAAAGCACTAGGGAATGGGATGTTGGCAAATTGCATTGCTTTCTCAGGCAAGGACAATTCTTTCTCTGAAGTTGGGGATGTTCAGAAAGAAGACTGGAGAACCTTTCACTAAAGAAATCTCTAGAGCTAACTAAGACCAGTAATCAAGACTGAGGATCACACTCTGAGGTGTTACCCGGCCTTAGTGTCTATTTTACGTATTCACTGGCCTCTTCACCTACTTACAGATACCTCTGAACTAGGGAAATAACATTTCCTTCCTATCATTTTGGCTACTCTTTAGCTAGTATCCTCCATCCCCAAACTACCCTTCTTCATTTGAAAGATACAACTTTGCTCAAGAGAAAGAGAGGTATTTATGAGAATTTACATACACATCGACTCTAGATGGGAAATTTTTAGCTCAACATGTAAGCATACAAATCCAGTAAAAATTGAGGCACATGATCATCAACATAAATTTTTCTTGCAGTATAAATATAGAAGCCAAATTTTAAAATCATCTCTATATAATGAAAATAGAATTCTTAACAGTAATTCTAAAACTATAAGGCATATTTTTTTCCTGAAAAAAGGATAAAGGTTTGATAATATAGTGAAAAGGGTATAAAACCTGGATTTGAATCCTAGCTCCAACACTTGTGACCTTGGCCAAATCATTTAATCTCTTTGGATCTCAATTTCCTCAACTATAAAAATGAAGCAGTTAGACTAGATGCCCTTTATGGTATCTTTCATTTCCAAGTCTATATTCTTCTGATGAATCACTAATACCTATCCCAGCAAGACCTGACATGTGGCCACTTAAAAAGAACAGAAAGTCCAGGAATTCTTTCTTGATCTACAAAGGAAGAAAACATGAGAAGACTAGCTGAACCAGAACAAGTATACATGAATGGAACCATGCTAAAGGCAATATAATTTTGAAAATATTTAGGAGTTGATTCTTTTTTCTTTTTCTTTTTTAATTAATAGAATTTATTTCCAAGTTTAACCACAGTAAAAAAGTCACCACAATGAGCTAATTTTATGAGATGCTTTAGCCAGAAAATGTTTTTGCCAAGTGAGAGACAAAGCAGATAGAGACAAGTATCTCAGCCCCTTACTCTCCCCTCCCTGCATCATAGAAGATGTCATCTGGCACACACACACACACACACACACACACACACACACACACACACACACACACACGCAATGTCTTTTGGGTTTCTGTTTTTCAATTCATTCTCTGGAGGTATACATTTATAAATTATTATTCAAGTATTAAGAACATAGCTGTAAATAATGTTCACTTGATTCTATTCATTTCATTGTTCATTATCTCATCTAGCTATTTCCCCAAATTTCTTTAAAATTAGCTTGTTCATCATTTCTCATGGCACAGAATTATTCCATTATCACAATCATATGCCATAATTTGTTTAGCCATTCCCCAGTTGATGGACTTCCCCTTGATTTCCAGTACTTTGCCACCACAAAGAAATCTGCTATAAATATTTTGAAACAGAGAGGTATTTTTCCTTTCCCCTTGATCTCTCTGGGAAACAGACCCAAGAATAGAATTGCTTGGTCTAAGGAGATACAGTTTTATAACTTTCTGAGTGTAATTCCAAATTGCTCTCCAAAATGGATCTTTTCACAATTCCACCACCAGTGCCCCTGTTTTGCCACATCGCTTTTAATATTTGTCATTGTAGCCAATCTTATGGGTGTGAGATTATTTCTCAGAATTGTTTTTGTTTGCAATTCTCTAATCGGTAGTGATTTAGACCAGTGATGGGCAAACTTTTTAAAGAGGGGGCCAAAGGAAAGGAAATGTTCATCCGTCAGTCTGTTTCTAAGGCAACTCTTTCGAAGTTTCATTATATTGTATCCTACTTGTATTCGTCAGATTAGGAATAATGTCACATGGCCAGATAGAACACTTCAGGGGGCCGCATCTGGCCCAGGGGCCGTAGTTTGCCCATCACTGATTTAGACCATTTTTTCATCATACCTATATGAGGCTTTCATTTGTTCATCTATCTGCAAATTGTCTGTTCATATCTTTTGCACATTTATCCATTGGAAGATGGCTCTTATTTCCATAATCCTCCTAACCAATTTTCTGCTTTTCTTCTAATCTTGGCAATATCTTTTTTTTGGGTTTTAATTTAATGTGTTCAAAATTAATCATATTACCTCTCACAATACTCTCCATCTCTTGTTGATTCATAATTTCCTCTCCTCTCCATAAATCTGATAGGTAATATGTTCCCTGTTCTTTTAATTTGCTTATGATACCTCTTTTTATGTCTAATTGATGTAATCATTTTGATGTTTTCTTAGTGAATGGTGTAAGATATTAGTCTATATTTTGTTTCTGCCAAACCACTTTCCAGTTATCCCAGCAATTTTTACCAAGTAGTGATTCTTTGTCCCCAAATTCTGTATCCTTGCTTTTGTCTAATACAAGGTTACCATACTTTTTTATTACTGTTTTTCTCTGTTTGTCCTGTTCCACTACAGTTTAAAGTTTGGTACTGCTAGACTTTCTTCTTTAACTTTTTTTCATTATTTCTTTTAATATTCTTGATCTTTTATTCTTCCAAATGAATTATTATTTTTTCTAGCTCAATAACATAATTTGGGGGGGTAATTTGATTGGGGTGGCATTGAATAAGTAGATTAGTTTAGGTGGGGTTGTCATTTAAATCCAAGAACAGTTATTTACATCTGATCTTACTTGGAAAAGTATTTGTAATTATGTTCATGTAGTTCTTCAAATTGTTTTGGCAGGTATACTCCCAGATATCTTATTCTAGCTATGACTATTTTAAATGGAATGTCTCTTTCTATCTCTTCCTGCAGGATTTTATTAGTAACATATAAACATACTGATAACTTATATGGGTTAATTTTATAATCTTGCTACTTTGCTAAAAGTATTGGTAATTTCAACGAATTTTTTAGTTGAATTGCTAGGATTATTGTCTGCAAAAAGAGATAGTTTTACTTCCTCTTTGCTCATTCAGATTCCTTAATTTTTTTCTTCTCTTATTGCTATTATAAACATTTCAAATACTATGTTAAATAATATTGGTGATAATGGGCAGCCTTGTTTCATACCTGATCTTATTAAGAAGGTTTCTAGCTTGTCCCTGTTAGAAATAATACTTGATAATGGTTTTAGGTAGATGCTTCCTATCTTTTAATGAAAAAATACATTTATACCTATGCTTTTCAGTGATGTTAATAGGAATGAGGGTTATATTTTGTCAAAGGCTTTTCAGCATCTGTTGATATAATCATATGGTTTTGAAATTACTTTTGTTATTAATATAATAAAGTATATCGATAGTTCTCTTTATATTAAATCATCCCCACATCCTTGATATAAATCCCGTTTGATCGCAATGTATAATCTTTGTGATATATTATTGTAGTCTCTTCGCTAGTATTTTATTTAGAATTTGCATTCATATTCATTAATGAAATTGGTCTATAATTTTCTTTCTCTGTTATTTCTCTTCCTGATATAGGTATCAGCACCTTATTTGTTTCATAAAAGGAGTTTGGCAAAACTCCTTCTTTACATGCTATTTCAAATAACTTATTTTATATTTGAATTAGTTGATCTTTGAATACTTGGTAGAATTAACTTGTAAATCCATCTGGTCTAGATGCTTTTTTCTTAAGAAATTTGTTTATGGCTTAGAATAGATATTCTATTTTCTCCTCTGGTAGTCTAGGCAGTTTATTGTTTCATAGATATTCTTCCCTTTCCCATACATCATTTTAAGTTGGTTTGCATATAATTGAGAATTTTTTTGATTTTTTGCTTGTTTTATATATTTGCATACAATTGAGAAAATAATTAGTAATAGTTGCTTTAATTTCATTTTCATTGATGGTATATTCACTCTTTTCATCCTTAATGCTAGTGATTAGGTTTTCTTCTCTCTTAAAAAATCATATTAACCAATGATTTATCTATTTGGTTCATTTTTTTTCATTAAACTAACTCCTAGATTTATTTATTAATTCAATCATTTTCTTGCATTCAGCTTTATTGCTCCTACCCTTAATTTTTAGGATTTCCAATTTAGTGTTTAGTTGGGAATTTTCAATTTGTTCTTTTTCTAGTTTTTTAATTAAATTCCAAATTCACTGATCTTTTCTTTCTTTATTTTATTAACATAAGCATTTAGAGATATAATTTTTCCTCTAATTAGTACTTTTATTATATTCCATAGCTTTGGGTATATTATCTCATTTTTATCATTCTCTTTAATGAAATTATTCATTATTTTTATAAATTGTTCTTTAACTCACTCATTCTTTAAGATTATTATTTAGTGTCCAATTAATTTTTACTTTGTGTTTCCATGGTCCATGATCATATACCATTTTTATTGTATTGCGATCTAAAAAGGATGCATTGAATAGTTCTGCTTTTCTACATTTAACTGCAATGTTTGTGTGTCCTAATATATGATCAGTTGAGGCCCCACTCTGGAGATTAACATTCCTATTCATGCCTTATGATGATTTTTTAAAAAATTGACCTATATAGAACAGAGAAGAGAAAACCTAGGAGAAACATGATAGTTGATTTCATGCACTTGACAAGTTGTGATGTGAAAGAGGGTTCAGATTTACTGTGCTTGGACCAGAACATAGAGCCAGAAGCAAGGAGAGTCACATAAGGAAAAATTCCCTGATAACTAGAAATTTCCAAAATTTGAATGCTTTGCCTTGGGAGAGCTTACTTGGGGTCTTAAAGTCAAATCTGAATGATTACTTATTTAGGTATGTTGTAGAGGGAATGATTATTTAGGTATAACCTTATGGCCTGTGACATTCCTTTCTTACTTGAGGTTCTAAGCTTAATTTTTAAAAATGATAATAATAGGAACAATTAAGTGACTTAGTAGTTAGAGAAACAGGCCTAGAGATAGGAGGTTCTGGGTTCAAATCTGACCTTGGACATTTCTTAACTGTGTTAAGTCTGGGTAAGTCATTTAACCCCCATTGCCTAGCTCTTACTGCTCTTCTGCCTTTGAACGAATGCACAGTATTGTTTATGAGACAGATGATTTTTAAAAGGAATATAATGACTAGAATTCTTATATGTTTTAAAGTTTCCAAAGGTCAATTCTTGTTATCTTGTTTATATGTGCTATTATTATCCCCACTTTACAAACTAAGAAATTGAGGCTAAGAGAGATTAAGTGACTTGTGCTGGTGATAACTGTCAGTAAATATATGAGGGATGATTTGAATTCAGGTCTTCTGACTCTGTCTCTAGCACTCTTATTGCCTATGCTATTTCGCTATC
Source organism: Gracilinanus agilis (assembly GCF_016433145.1). Taxonomy (NCBI): domain Eukaryota; kingdom Metazoa; phylum Chordata; class Mammalia; order Didelphimorphia; family Didelphidae; genus Gracilinanus; species Gracilinanus agilis. Next base: position 470,174,155 of record NC_058133.1, read on the forward strand.
TCAATCAAATAATCTGTAAAACTCAAAGGGCTAATATCAGTATATCTGGATGTTAATTTATTATCATCAATGCCTTGTTAATAATAAATGTGAACCACTGAAATTAATATAATCAATTTTCAATCCTGGTTTATTGTTACCTAAATGACCTTTAGGAGTGACTGAAGTGGGGACAGTTGGGTAACAGTGGATTGAGAGCCATGATTAGAGATGGGAGATCCTGGGTTCAAATTTGACCTCAGACACTTCTTAGCTGTGTGACCTGAGCAAGTCACTCACCTCCCATTACTTAGCCTTTACTGCCCTTCTGCCTTGGCAGCGATACATGGTATTGATTTTAAAATAGTAGTTAAGGATTTTTTTAAGAGTGATTAAAGCTTCTTAATGTAACAAACTTATCCTCAGTGAGAAAATTTTGTTACTTCTAGGGGCATCTGTTCCAGATCAAGCTTAAGGTCTCTCCCAACTAGAGTGAAAAGGTAAATTGTTTCCGGTAAAGCAAATGGTTACTTTAAAGATCTTAAGCAAAAAAAAAAAAAAAAAAAAAAAAAAAAGCAAATCTATTTTACCATCAGAAATTTTCAATATATTTTCTCATAAAAAGAACTCATATTCATTGTCTTTCTTGAGCCTCATAACCCAGGGTATGCTGGAGCTACTTCATGGGATGTCAAGAGAGGCTGATTGTTAAATGTTTAATGTGAGGATTTATACTTCTGAAATTGGCAAATACTATAAATTCAGAACTTGATTATCATTTTGTTAATTTCTAGTCTTAGGAGATTTATGGAGAAAATATTTATAATACAGATTAAAATTTTAAGTGTGTTATGCATATACATACACATGTGTATGTATGTATATACATAGACATATGTGTGTATGAGTGTATATGACTTTCAAATTATATACATTCTACCTCCCATCATCAACTCTTTCTGGGATCATGAATTACAAAAGCCTTTTAATTGACCTCTTCCCTACACACTCTTCTCTCCAAATTAATATTCACAAAATATATATCTAAACATTGTGTTGCTGTTCACTTGTGTGTGACTCTTTGTGACACTATTTGGGGCTTTTCTTGGCAAAGATACTGAAGTGGTTTGCCATTTTCTTCTCCTGCTCATTTGACAGATGATGAGACTGAAGTAAACAGGGTTAAATGACTTACCTAGGTTCACACAGCTAGGAAGTGTCTGGGGCCAGATTTGAACCCAGGAAAAATTTGAGCTCGGGAACATCAGGATCATCCTGATCCCAAGTCTGGCACTCTATCCACTATGTCACCAAGCTGCTCCAAAGGCACTTAATAAATGTTTATTGATTAGTTGATTTCTTAAAATCAAAGCAAAGAGAATGGAAGGAAAAGGATTTACTCTGGTGGGGAGGAGGCAACAAATGGGGCTGCCCTGTGTGGTTCTGTCCCTCGGAATAGGATGAGAAATTCTGATGGGTACTGATATTGAAGGACACTTCTGTGGTTCTCCTGAATTCTGGGCCCTAATGATTATAGGGAAGAAGAAGCAAACCCAACAAGGTACATAGATGCCAGTGCTAGCGTCATCTTCTTGGGGATGCTCTTGGCTTTCATCCTCTATCCTTGGCTCCAAGGAATTGTCCTCCTTTCCTGGCTCTAGACCTCACCACCCAGCTTGTGTTTACTAGACACGGCTAAGGTCTTAGAGCCCAGGAGTAGGCATATCCTTCTGCTGTTTGCAGAGTCTGTGATGAATAATCCAACCTTGCCAGTTCTCATGAACTCCTCTAGGCTATGACAATGTCTGGCTGGACAATAGAGGATGAGCTTTGCTTATTTTCATTAGAAGCTTGGTTTGTAAGACACCCTGTTCTCTGGAAGCAATCTAGTACTATATGGGCCTCTTAAAATTTTCCCATAAACCTTCCTTCTTCCAATGGCAATCTACTGAACTTTAGAGTATCATGTATCCCAGAGTTGGATGGGATCAAATGCTGTTAAAATCATGTATGGTCCACACCTCTGTTTTAACCATCACTATTATTGAAGTCCTCGTTAACACTTGACTGAATAATTACAATTGCTACCAAATAAGTCTTCCAGCTTCTTTTCTCCCCACACCTTTACTTTTTGTGGTTGTTCAGTCATGTCTGACTCTTCATGACTTCATTTGGAGTTTTCTTGGCAAAGATACTGAAATGGTTTGCATTTCCCTCTCCAGCTCATTTTACAGATGAAGAAATGAGGCCAACACAGTTAAGGGATTTACCCAGGGTCACACAGCTAGTAAGTGTCTAAGGCCAGATTTGAACATAGGCAGCTGAGTCTTTCTGACTCCAAGCCCAGCATTCTATCCCACAGTGCCACCTGGCTCCCTTCCCTTGAAACAGATTACTGTTTCTTGGGCATAGATCTAAACTTGTCATCCTTCAGATAAAAAAAATTCTTGGTGGTTTCTTGATGCCAACTTCTTTGCCTGACTTCTAGAGTCCTTCATAACTGGGCATCAACATATCTTTCCTTGCCACATCCTGGTCCATATACTCAACCTTCCAGTCCAACTAGATACCTTTCTGCCCTTAGAAAAACATATTCTGGACCTTTGCCTGATCCTTATACCTGGAATGTCAATAGTCAGTAACCATTAATTAAGTGCCTGATGTGGGCTGAAATGTCTCACAAACTCTGCCAAGTAGCTATAAATAATCAAAAGAACAGGGAAACAATAACTAGTTTATTAGAATGGTGCCATCATTCAGATAAGACACGTTGCTTGGGTCCACAATTATAAGAAAACTCCTTACATCAATTTTTGGGCATAACCTAGGTCCTAGGTTAGGGCATCTGGACAGCAAGTACCAGTGGTTCAGTTTCGGAGTCATTGGGACTAGGTTCAAACAATGCTCGATTTCTACAATTATTGCCTTCCATAGAGCCTGCCCCGAATCAGGCAAAAGTAGTCTGAAATTACCCCAGGGTGTTTAACATGTCTTTAGCACATCATTTACTGGTTATCCAGTTTGCTCCTGATTAGGTAAAGTGAATCATGGGTAAAGCCACACAGACCAAAGTGGCCCCTGGGTAAAGTGATGTCAGTTTCCTCGAAATGCCCAAATAAATGACCCCTTCCTTGATAACTAATCAGGATAAAAAGCATCATGCTAACTGCTTAGGGATACAAACATGAAAAAAAAATACTCCCTGCCCTCAAGAAGCTTACATTCTAATGTCAAAAGACAAAAGAAAACTGAAAAATTGGGAGGAGGGAGAAGTACTCAGGATGGGAGTATGGTGGAGAAGCCCAAAATGAGTGCAGCCAGGCAGAAAGGGGGAGATGTCTGTCCTGTTTTCTCTTCTTAAATGGAGGAGTTTATGCCTTTACCCATGATGTGATCTTGCAAGATGAGATTTCCCAAGCATGAGGTTGCTGAGGGCACGGTAGAGGTCAGAGAAGTCCAAATAGTGTAGGATGACTTGCCACGTGCTCAGTTTCTACAAAGATAATTTTTATAAGGTACAAAATGACCCATTCAAATATGAAAGAGGCTCATCCTTCACAAGGTACAGATGAAGTCTGATTTAAGAAGCAGTCTTATATCTCAGTGTCTCAATTCATTGTTTCCTTTTTCTTAATATTTGGCAATATAAAATATCCTGAAGTAGTTCCCATTTCCATAGCACTTTAAGCCCAATTCAAATATCACTTCCTAAGGAAGCTTTCCTTTAAATATATTTTGCATGATGATACATATATAATCCAGAATTGCTTACCATCTCCAAGAGTGGGAAGGGAAGAGAGGGAGAAAGTCAATTTGGATCTTACAATTTTAGAAAAGTTCCATTATGTAGAAAATCGTTATTACATGTAATTGGGAAAATAAAATCTCTTTTTAAAAAAAAAGAAAAGTTTTCCTTGGTTCACTCTGGTGATAACACTCTTAGAACTTGGAGCTTACATGACCCTTTTATTTTTTAACATCTCTAATATGAAGCATCAGGGAGTATAGCTATTGAACTATCAGTCCCATGGCTCAGGTCAACCCTATTTATAAAATTTTATAAAGAAAAGTCAAAAGTGGGCCCATAAAACTTCCATTACCAAGAGCTAAAAAGAAGTGACCAAATCTTCTGAGGTGGACATAATAATAGGACATGACTAGTACGCTAAATTTTTAAAAAAAAATATTTACCTCATGTCTTAGCATTGATATTGAGTGTCAGTTCTAAGGCAGAAGAGTGGTAAGGGCTAGGCAATGAGGATTAAGTGAGTTGTCCAGGGTCACACATAGCTAGGAAGCGTCCGAGCCCAAATTTGAACCCAGGACCTCCCTTCTCTAGTTCTGGATCTCTATTCCCTGAGCTAGCCAGCTGCCCCAGCATTCTAAGTTTTTTCAAGGGCAAAGACAAGAGGAAACAAAATGGTCATCAGCCCAGAGGGAGTCTGTTTATGGTCCTGCAGTTGTTTTCCTGCAATAAGACTATAACATCGAGGATATCTCTTTGGGATGGAGCAGGCTTATAGATGGGGCAGGAGAATCTGAAAGAGAGGCCACGTCAAGTCTTCCAAGATTTCAGTCATCCGTGGTCAGCTTCCAAGAGTTGGAGTTTCAACCTCAGCAGCAGTCTCTAGTGTACGTATATAATATATATACACATATAACATACACACATGCACATATTGATATATATATAATACATACATAATATGCACACATAGTGTACATATACAATATGTATACATACACATCTACATATATAGTATACATACATGTGTAATATGTACACATACACACATATACATATATAAACTAACCACCTGCCATCACCTTCATCCTGCTTTTGAGAGGCAGTTGAAGTTGAGCTTGGACCCCCTTCCTCCCTCCCTTCAGCCCCCCCCCACACACACACATCCTAAGTCCCACTTCACAACTCCACTTGCCACATCTCTAGGACCTGGCACTTCATTTCCCTATATCCTCTTCCCCTTACCCAGCTTGGTCCTAGTTGTAAATAGAGGTTAATATATTGCTGTGTTGAAGAATTCTTTGTGAATTATGTAAGATAGGAAAAGCTCAAAGTCTTACCCCCTAGTTTCCCTATCTACCACCCTATTTTTTTAAACCCTTTCCACTGCTCTCAAATCCACAACTTTTTGTAGGTGAACTACTGGGGAGGCGAAGCTAAGAACTCCATTCCTTGCACTCACCACATAGATGGTCATTATTAAATTCATCTAAGGACCCCCTCCACTGTAGTGGCAACTCAAGGCCATGAAATAAATGATGCTATCATATTTAAAATATATATATATACATATATATACACATATACAAATACATATATAGTATACACATACATATGTATACATATAGTATGAAAGGGAATTTTTTTTATCTTAACTTCAATCAAGTCAATCAATCAAGTACTTGGAATGCTCCACCCTTTTAACTTAATCAGTCAGTAACTAGAGGATCCTTTTGATAAAAGTTCACATCCTCAGAGGAGGGGAGGTAGATCTCACAGGCACTGTCCCCTGGGCAGTGCTAGGCAAATTAAGAAACTATGATTGGTTCCTGAGATGTGATAGACCAGCCCACAGTGAAAGGAAATAGAAATCAGAGACAAGAAGAGACATGGAGAAAACTGCTCATAAAAGCTGGCAGAGGGCATTCTGATTTACTCTGCTGCATTTTTAACTCTTGCTGAAAGAGGAACTTCTGTGTTGGAGGGATTCTGCTGCATGGGTGGACTGTGTTGGATTTCATTCTGCATTGGAGATTCTACATTGGTAGCTCAAAGAGTTCAGCTTCAGTGACTCGCTTGGGTTGAGGAGACCCTGGTCAAAGACACTGGCCTTTTGGCTCTTCTTCTATCTTGGATGGGATGCTCTCTTCAGCCTGGAGGCACTTAGATCTGGATTTAAGGAATTTAGGCTAGGCAACATTTTCTACCTCCTTTCTACATTTCCCTTTTTACTATCTCACCTTGCTATAATAAAATTACTAAAGCTACTAACAGTCTCATTATTTAAGAGTTAATTTTTATAAATAGCAACCAAAACAACTTTTTACAACTCTTAATTTGACCAAAACCAATTTTAACTCTTACAATAACAGTATATATATACACACTGTATATAATGTACACTGAAATAAAAAGGGATGGTAGCAGACTGGTACCAACCAGGGAATAACACAAATGGGGACACACCCACACCCCACAAGGTAAAGGGATGAATGTATACACTAGGTAAAACCACACAAGGGATTTGGGAAATGGATGGTGACAGAGAACTACACAAGCTGGGGTAACTGACAGTCGGTAGTTTAACTGTCCACCAAACTAGCCAGGGATACCAGGGATGATAAGGTAACTTAATTAGGGGTTCTCATTGGTTTAGAGGAGACAACAGGAAGTATATAAAACCAGATTTAATGTTGTTAAGGTGGGAAAGTGGGAGAGGAATGACTAACTAATAAGGAATTGACCAACTGACAATGAAATGTCAAATACAAGTTGGCTTCTCTGCTAAACTAAGTGCTGACAGGCTGTTAACCCTGGCATAGGCTGGAGAGGGCTATGAGATTGGGATTCTCATGACAGGTTCAAGCTTATCCTAGATGTTGACAGCAACCAGGAACAAAATCCTTCATCAGCAAGTAAGTCCAATGAGGTCCACCAGCTACAGATTTAAAAACTTTACTCGACCTAGGCTGTCTTGATAGATGGTCTCTTCTATTTTCTTTTAGAATCCCCAAATCCACAGGTATTTGAGGCTCAGCTAACTGGACAACAGATCCACCCTCCTTCCAGCACAGCCAGGATCACTCTCCTTTTTCAAACCTCTCTCTTCATTCATTCATAAAGTCAGTCAAGGTTTGCTTTTAGCTGCTTGCTTTCTATCCTAACTTAAATCTATCTTTACCCTATAAATTACCTGTAACAACACATATACATACATAGCATACAAAGATAATGTGTACATGCCTATACACACAATATACATATATAGTACACATGTGTACATACATACACACATACATATATATAGTCAGCAGATAGTCACTTATATCCAAGGTTTTAGTGAGTCTTGGAAAGCATCCCCATGTATAAAGGGTCCCTACAATACTAATTCACTGCTTACTTTATTTCAGGCAGACCAACTAGCAGGGGAGGAGATGGATTCAGTCAAGAAGCCCTAGTTCTGGGTCACCAATGGCTATCAGTCCCTCATAAGTTGGACTTGAGAGGTGAAGGCAGTGGTCATGGGTTGTGGAGGGACCTGCTAGATCCCATGAAAGTACCTAATAGGAAAATTTGAAGCTAGGTATCTAAACCTTATCTTTTTAAGCTCTTAAGAGTTTTGGTTTTTATTTTCTTTGGTTTTATTTTATTACAGTCTACTGGCTAAACGTCTTTCCAGTGCTTGGTTTAGAAAGCGCTATGGACACCCAAACAAGATGGCAGTTGGTTGAATTTTTTTCCTTCTTTTCTCATGTGGCCATAAGTAAAGACCTTTATGTAGTTAAGTCATGTGTTTTATGAGTAACTCCATTGTGTCATGCTTGTGTGACTGAATTCTAGTAAAATGCAAAAAAAAAAAAAAAAAAAAAAGCACAGAGAACAACTTTGTCCTAGAAGAATCTAATTAGATAACCCGACATCTAGCAGTCCCTTAGAAAAATGAAAGGATGCCCATTACCACAAAAAAAAAAAAGGTGAAGGCAGAGGATAGAAGTGGCCAGCTTTTTTCGAGCCATAGAAACCTTGACATTATGACTATTTCCTCATTCCCTGCCCCCTCACACCCTCTGTAGTTGAATGTAATGTATAACTGTTGGAATGAGTGAGTGACTTCCTACTTGGCCCTTATCACCAAATAGACCAATTATCTGAAAACAAATCTAAAAGGCAAAATAAGCAAAAACTTATTTATAGGGAAAAAACCCAATCTGAAGGGGATATGCCCTTACATTTCATCATCCCTGTTACTTGTCTTTTCCTACTCCAAACTTGCCAAAATTGAAAGGAGCACACACATAATTAATAATTAAGACATTTACTAATTATGGTTCATAGCAATGTGTATATTTTATCCCTCACTAGACCAAAATCCATAAGGGCAAGGATTGTGTTTCATCTAAACTATGTATCACAAGGGCAGCTAGGTGGCTCGGTGGATTGAGAGCCAAGCTTAGAGATGAGAGGTCCTGAGTTCAATTTTGGCCTCAGACACTTCCTAGCTGTGTGACCCTGGGCAAGTCACTTAACCCTCATTGCCTAGCCCTTATGCTCTTCTGCCTTGGAACCAATACTTAGTATTGATTCTGGGACAGAAAGTAAGGGTTTGAAAAAAATAATAAATTACGCATCACTTTCTGCATCTAGCCCTTAATAGATTTTTATTTAATTTGAGGTGAATAACAGCACTAGATGAGATTTGAGGACAGGCTCTTCCACCTGCTACATCTGATATAATCTCTCTAGACTTCAGTTTCCTTATTTCTAAAAAAAAAGAGATAATATCTGTATTAATCTACTTCCCATGGTTGTTGGGCGATTTGTCAACTGTTAAGTGCTATAAAATATTCAGGAGGGTTCCTTTCAGGATGGATTTCTATTCTGGGAGGGTTCCTTTCAGATTTTGCTATATATGACGGGAAAAGAAGCAATGAATTGAGACTCTAAATTATGAGTGTTTCTCCAATCAGACTTCATGTGCACCTTGTAAAAGGTAAGCCCCTTTCTAATTTGAATAAGCATTTTGTACCTTATAAACACTGAGCAGGTTCATGCATGTGTTCTAAAGAAAGCAGAGAAGTGATTCAGTGGACAGAGCCTTAGCCTGGAATCAAGAAGATCTAAGTTCAAATTTGACCTCAGACACTTACTGCTGGGTGATTCTGGACAAGTCACTGATCTTTGTTTGCCTATGGTGAAGGAATGGCATACCTCTCCCTAGTTTTTGCCAAGGAAACCTCAGAAACAGGGTGGTCCCTGGATCAGAAAGTTGGATACTACTAAACAGCAACAAAGGACTATAGGCTTTGAGTAACAAATTTAAATAAGGCCAAGAAAGCATCTGAGTCAGAGACAATGTACTTGCCCCAGGACATAGACTGGTTTGTTGTTTTTTTTTTTATCCTTAATTAGCCAGTAAATTTCTTAAATTGTTCTGTAGAGGCTAGGTCACAAATAGTTCTGGGAAAAGAATTGTCCAGTTGTTTAAATTCTAAAATCTTCCTATTGGTCTAAACAAGAATATGGTTGTTGTTCAGTCTTGTCCTACTCTTTGTGACCCCATTTGGGGTTTTCTTGGCAAAAATACTGGACTGGTTTGTCATTTTCTTCCCCAGTTCATTTTATAGATGAGAAAACTGAAGTAACGGGTGTAGGTGACTTGTCCAGGGCCATACAGCTAGTGTCTGAGACCAGATTTGAATTTAGAAAGATGAGTCTTCCAGACACCATGTTTGGCATTCTATCCAGTGCTCCCTAGTAGCTGCCCCACAGCCAGTGGGGAAAGGAAGAGGGAATAATATGCCCAAGCCCAGAATTTAATTCAATGTCTCTGTTGACAGCTCAGTGGGTTTCCTGTACTTTTCATATGCAAATGAGATACTTAAAGCCTCACATCCTTTATGACTTGCAAATGATCCTACCCAGCTTTTATATCCTTTATAAGGTACTAAAAGATTCACTCAAATCTGAAAGGGATTTAACCTTTACAAGGTGAAAATGCAGTCATATCTCATTGTCTCTGTTAACTTGCCCCTTCAATCTACAAATTTGCCAAAATATGTAAAGGCTTTATATTACATTAATATTCTTATTATCTAACTGAGTCAAAAATTGGCAACTTATCTCTAAGAACTCTATTGAAAATTTATTTTATTTGAATAGTGGATAGTAGGAGAGCTTTGAGGTAAAACCCTGGATCTGGACAGGCTACCTTTTGCAAGAATGCAAAACTCCAAATCTTAGCTTAAAAATAAAAAGAGAGGAATGGCTCAGTGCTAGACCCAGATATGGGTTCAAATATGACCTCAGATATTTCCTAACTGTGTGACCCTGGGCAAGTCACTTAAATCCCATTCCCTAGCTCTTACTGCTCTTTTGCCTTAGAACCCATACCCAGTATTGAGTCTAAGATGGAAGGCAAGGTTTTTTTTTTTTTTAATAAAAAATAAAAAGAGAAATTAATTAATTTGGAATTCATGTTGAGAGGCCAGGGAGACACTGTGCAGGTAGTGTACTACCTCCTACAGTAGATGTGTTCTGGGCTTTATATACTCTTTTGAAAACAGGGTCTATGTGACTAGAGAAAGGATGATGATGGCAAGTTACTAGGTCTCTGGAACCCAAGATGAGTCATATGGTTATGTCCTATGCCTCAAAGTCAGAAGGGGGTGAACTGTCCAGTTTAGAGGACAATCAGATGTCTGGGATATAAAGGAGACATTTATCAGGAGCAAGCTGGGAAGAGCCTATCTGTGCTCATTAAGAATGAAGGGAGAAGCCAGAGGAACTCAAAGTCACCTTTCCTAGTGTCAACATGGAATCTACAAACCCCCAAACTTGTAGCCTAGTAAGATCTGATGAACCCCAAGTTTAGGGTTAGCTTCTAAATGGAGACCCCAAGTTCTCATGAGAGTTCGCCCCGAGGGAAGTTTCAGATTTAGCTAGTCCCAGGCTGAACAATAGACTGTAAAGTAGATGATAATCTCAGGAAGGTGGGGCTAAGCAAATGCTAAATTTACTTTTATCTTAGAAGTTTTCCCCTAGCATAAGGCCTGTTCCCCAGAAGACCCATACCTAGGCAGGGACCATCCTTTTAGTATCCATTGTTGGTAGCCCCTTCCCTTACACCAGTGATTACCAAAGTGGGCGCCTCCGCCCCCTGGTGGGTGCTGCAGCAATCCAGGGAGGCGGTGATGGCCACAGGTGCATTTATCTTTCCTATCAATTGCTATTAAAATTAAAAAAAAATTAATTTCCAGGGTGCTAAGTAATATTTTTTCCTGGAAAGGGGGTGGTAGACCAAGAAAGTTTGGGAACCACTGCCTTACACCCTATCTTCTGGCTATGATTCCTTTCCTGAGCTTGATTGTATCATGTCAGTATAGTTTGAACACTCCCATTTCCTTGTAACTATGGTAATGTCAATCATCTTTCCCTGCCCCTGGGTCCCCAAATGGTATATAGGTCCCTCAAATTCTTTTGTTCCTTAGAGTTGTCAATCTAGCAGGGTTGGCTCTCCCAGGGGTCAGTGACCAAAGCAGCCAGAGTCTCAAGTCTCAGGACCCTGAGTAGGTGTGTAGCACACAGCTTTGTGTGGAGGTCTTGAGGAAAGCACTGAACCCCTTTCCTTAGTTAAAGAGTGATTTTTCTTACTATTTAATAGTTCTGTGTTGTTTTTTCTCCCAGTTAACATTAGCATTGCAGGAATGCAAGAAAATATGAATCTTTTATGTACTCTACATAATCTGAGGTGTTGAGGTGTCTAGGGGAAACCTGTACCCCCAACAACAATGGGAGATGAAAACTAGAACATTTTCTCTCCCGTCAATCTCATTCAGTTTTCTTAATATCATCTTATCTTAACAAAAATACTAGTTAATTTCTGATAGCCCTGCTCGTTATAAAATACTATAAATTGGATGAATAAAAATTTAAATACTGTCCATCAATTCCTTTCTTTTGAACAGAATTTTGGGCCTAAAAGTGTGAAATTAGAATCTATTACCCTAAAAACTATGATTTCCAGCAAAAACTACGATTCCCAGAACCCCACTCACTTCCTGTTGTTACGTGCTGACGTAGACAGGACATAAATTGGATGGAGTTCCCTGTCTAGCTTTCTTTCCTTCCTGTCAGCAGCTTTGGTGGAGCAGGCTTTTTGAGCAGGTAGAAAAACTCAGTCACATGGCTCTATTTTGCCAGATAATAAACTTTATAAAATAATACTTGAAGTATTGAACATTAATTTAACTCTTACAAAAGTATGTCTAGAGCATTCCCCTTTGGGACTCTATTCTAGACTGAACATATTTAGAGGGTTTTATACAGGTATAGGTATTTCATGTTAGGAGGGACTTGGACATTCAAGAGCAAAAGCTTTAAACTTGAGGTCAATAGACACCCCCAAGTGGAGATTTCAGGATGTCTGTGAATTTAGATGGGAAAAATTACATCTTTAGTTTCAATATAATTGTTTTCCTTTGTAAAAACCATGTTTTTATGCATTAAAAAAACATTAATTTTGGTGAGGGACCCGTAGGTTTCAGCAGAATATCAAAGGGGTCCATGATACAAAAAAGATTAAGAATCTCTGTGATAGAATGCTTCTAGAGGAGATCCAGAGTGCTTAAGGGAATAGTGATTATACCACATGAGGATTGGTTGAAGAAACTGGGGATGTTTAGCCCAAAGAAGTCTCTGAAGATGGGGATGAAGGACATGACAGCCTTAGATGGATGAGAACAGTTTGTTCTAATGGCCATGAAGTTGGCTGAAGTAGATAGACAGTGTGGAAAGCCTAGAGCTTGGCCAGACATCAGACACCAAGGTCTTTGACACACTGCATTCCAGGCCATCATCAATTGTCCTGACTTTTGTCTTTGCCATTAGACTTTGAGGATAGTGAGGCTAACAATTTGCACAATCCACCTCACTTAAATCCAATTCATTGGAGGCAACAGCAACAATAATAACTACCATTTATCTAGTACCCATAGACATTGCACTTTACAATATGGTCTCATTTTATCCTCATACCAACCCTGGGATGTAGCTACTATTATTATCCCCATTTTATAGATGAGAAAATGGAGGTAAAAAGAGATTAAGTGATTTGCTCAGGTCAACACTGCTAGCTATTAAGTGTCTGAGGCCATTTGTATTCAGGTCTTTCTGACTCCAGACATTCTTATCCACCACGCCACTAGTTGCTCCTATATTCAAATAAATATCCTATTCAAGTATTGAAAAGCTGTGGTAAGCAAGAAGGATTAGATTTGTTTTGATTGATGCACTCCTTAACTTCACTCCCAGGCAAAATTAGGATCAATGTATCTGGAAGAGACAGGGACAAAGATTTATGTCTCAACAAGGAGGACTATCAGAAATTAAATGGGCTGTCTTCAGAAGTATTGAGTTTTCTTTCATGAGAAACCTTCAAGGGAAAGCTGAATGTTCATTTGTCGGGTAATGTCGAAGGGATCGATAATTTTATGGGACCTCTGAAGTCCCTGGCACTTCTGAGATTCGATGAATTCAATGCAACATGAGTTTCAGCAAGACAGCGGCAGAGCTAAAATCTACCATCTTTGAGAACGAATTTGTTCTCTGGCAATTGTTCATGTTTTAGAGACATTAGCCATTGACCATGCTTTGAGGGTACTCTAAAATTAACAAAGTATCTCTGAACCTGATTGGCAACCTGGTGGACCCCAAACCTTCCATGCCCAGTCCTTAAATTACCTTTTTCTCATTTTTCACCAGTTGTCACTGTAATTAGATAGTTATTATCTGGCTTCTGATCCCTTTTTCCTTTCTTACCCCTATATGTCACCACGCCTCCAGACTAAAAGAGCAGATATTCCAGATCTTCTTTAAGAAGGCAAAGAAGATGCACAAATTTAGCAATACTATAACAGCATAATAAAAGGGCTTATAAAAGAAATGTGCTCAGTCCTAGACTGTATGGTGCCTTAGCTTTGTGTAATAAAGGACTGGCACATATATAGTGGGCTTCAGTGTGCGTGGCTGACACAAATTCCTCACCTGGGGAATCTTCTTCCAAAAGAGTTCCTACATGTAATGACGTGGGAGCACGGATTAACATTTTGTAACTACCTCTTCAAATAATAACATGGGGAATTGAACCACAGGGCTTTATGATTGGCTGTAGAGGCATTCAAAAAGTTCTGGTAACCAGATTCTCAGGCATTTTGCCATTTCTTCATTTAACTGTTTCCCTAATGCCATCCAATGAAAGATGATGCTTTAAGACCAATGTGCAATCCTGTGGAAAACTTTTGGTTTATGTTCTTCATTCTAAATGAAGATGAATCTAGAGGCTCTGACTTTCTTGGGTTTAAAAAGTCAGGAAAATAAACAGGTAGAAATCTGGGAGTCAGAGTCCATGCTAAGTTTCATAGCCAGCTCAATATCAACATCCCTGAGCAAGGAATGACCTTTGGTGAGACACATCTTCAATTGATATATCTTGAAATAATAAAGAAAAACAAAACAAAAAAAGGTTCCTCCCTCCTCATCTTTCTTTCTTTTCATCTACAGCTCACCAAAAACATATTCCAATGGTTCCAGAACACAGAGGGCCTTAGATGTCAGAAAAAGAAGTTTAGACTTTACTTGGTAGGCAAGGAAGGCAAAACCCAGAAGAAAGCTTAGAGGCTTTATGATCCAATATCTTCATTTTCAGATAAGAAAACTAAAACCCAAAGAGTTGTTGTGACTTCCCTTAGGTCACACAAATAGTGACATGGTTTATTAACTACTTTATTTGAAACAACCTTAATTGGTTGATGGAGAGATTAGATAGATACACAGACAGATAGACACAGACAGACAGATAGATAGATAGATAGAATGATAGCACATTTATGAAGGACTTTCTATGTAGTAGGTACTCTCCTAAACCTAGAAGATACAAATACACTAAGCAAGATAATGGGAGAAAACAACACTTTAAGAAAAGAAGAAAAGATTGAAAGCAGAGAAGGGATAGTATGCTTGGCAGATAGAGAAGTCCCAGAGTACTATGGGGGACTGGTTCTAGGCAAAATAAGGCAAAAACTCACCTATCAAAATATCAGAATCCTGAGTGTTTCCAGGGACAAAGTCCAAGGTTTCTTTGGAATAGATTTGGGGATGATGGCAAAAGTGAAGACTTCATGGTATGGAGATGGTTAGGTAGTGGAAAATATTGTTATTCCTGTTTTATAGAGGAGGATAATGAGACAAAGAAGTTAAATGATTTGCTCCTAGTCACACATATAGTTATTACTAGGGCTTGGTTTCAAGTCTTCTGCTCTAGATCCTGAGCTCTATTTTCTATACTACAAATCTGGACCCCTTAATGGGAAATTAATTGTGAGGTCATGATTTCTTGTTATAGGACTTCTAATAGTTGTAAACTATGTTAAAAGCTTCTGTTTCTTAATTTTCCTCATTTATGCTCAGATTGTAAGTTCCCTAAGGGTAGGGTCTAACCCAGAGCTAATGATGCCCTTGCTGTGATTAGAGGTTTTTTACTAGGAATAACATTGCAGTAGGCTAATTAGTCCAATAATTATTTTAAAAAGCAGCAACAACAAAAAAGACAACCACAACATGGTGACTCATGGAGCTGGGGAGCTGGAGAGCCAACTTGACCTAAGATCCAATGAGGTTCACATGAGTGAAGTTGCCCTAGTACATCCTTCTTCCACCATTACTGCCTCCTCACTCCTTTTACATTCAATCATTTATAAGAAGCTCCTCCCATCGCTCATCCTTCCCCCCTCCATTGGGATGATTTGCATTTGTTGTGGAACTAGGCATGTTCAATGGCCACAGACTGCAGAGTTTGATTACAAGTAGAAAACCACACTTCCTCCCTTCACTCCTCCCACCCCATGAGATTGCCATTATTTACATGAGAGTAATCAGAGCATTAATTAGAGCAATCAAAAGCATCAGCTGGAAACCTCCCTGCCCTACTTAAAAACAAAACACCCAAAGATTTTAAAGGATAAAGTTTCCTCAAACAATTTCTTGGCCCATTAGGTTTTTCACTGACTTTGTCCTTCCTTCAAAGTCAGCCTAATATGGAGGCAGACACCTATGTGATGGGCAAATCCAGAAATAGGTGGGGATGACTGGGATTTTTCCCCAAGGTGCTGAAGTTTGAGAATGTTGGTAGTACTCACAATCCTTCAACATTATAAGAACAACAAAGCTTAGCACCTAGTTAGAATCAGTTAAGTAAAAAATATAAATAAATAAATAATGATTTTTATTTTCTTGGAAAATAAATAAAAATAAAAAATTAATAATTTAAATAATTAGTTAAAACAAGAAACCCTATGTTTTCTCAACCCCCACCCCCAAACTCAAAGCAGCTTTCCTAGTATATGCTTCTTGGTGCCCTAGAGTCTCTCTCTCTTCCTACCCTCTACACAGGGATGTCTCTTCCACCCCAACTTTGCTTAACTGAGGGGCACCTTATGCATGGTTTAGGGCATGAAAATTCCTGGTTATAGTTCTGGTGGTGGCATTTGATAACCCCAGGGCAGTTTGAGTTGTCCTCCCTCATGAGGCAATGGAAGGACAGACAGGAAGCCACTCTCCTTCTAGCATGATAAAGCAGCTACTGAATTAGTGGAAAGGTACTCAACCACTGTAGCTGGGGTGCCACGGATCACTCAATGATACCATTTACCCATTCTCCTGATGTCCATTCCTTCCCCACTACTGTACCCTGCCCTTCTCACACCCCTACTCTTCCTTTCTTTGTCATCTAATTTTGCCTTTGTCCTTTTGTTGGAATTCTTTCATGTTGACTTGCCAGCTGACCTGACGCTGGACTGTGCCTTGATCCTGACTCATCTCTGACCTTTCCATTGATTGCCTTTCTACCCATTGAGATTCCTTTCCTATCTTTCAGAATCACAGAATCTCAGAGAAGGAAGGGACCCATGAAACTCAATAGTGCAAGTCATGTCTACACAAGCTCCTCTTTACCATCCCAGACAAATTTAGAAAACTAAAGCACACTCCCTTCTATGGCAGTCCATTTCACTCCTGGATAGCTTTCATTAGAAAGTTTTTCTGTACCTGGAGCCTAAACCAACATCTTTGTAACTTTTACACAAGTGTTTTCCAGTGTGCTTCCCATCACAGCCTGCCAAGAAGAAGGAAGGCCAACCTTGATAACTTTACCATGCGTCTCCTCCTTTTTTGAAGGACTGTTGGAGACTCAGAGATTTGAAATAGGAGGACCTCAGCTGGCAGCCCAGCTCTTCTCCTCACCCAGTGTAACCTTGGAGAAGTCACTTGACCTCTCCAGGACTCCGTTTCCTCATCTATCAAAAAAAGAGGTTTTTTATTAGATGATTTCTGAGGTCCCTCTCCATTCTAAATTTATGGTCCCATGATATAATTCCCTTTTTCTGAGCCAGAAGCTGTTTTCTCCATTAAGTAAGTATAGACCCAGTCTGGGAAAGGTTGATCTGGATTAGATGCCTTTATAGCATTTTTTGGGCTTAACCGAACTTTGTAACCCTCGTGAACTCTTCCCATGATGACATTTTAATCATCTCACATACCATCTTAGCATTTTGGAAGGCTCAAGATCAGAGGGCTAGTTTGATGTACATGTGAAGAATGTTTATTTAGCTTTAACAAACAGGTGTTGATAAGATAGTGATTGGCACTAAACAGTTCAAAATAAAGCAGATACAAAAAAAAAAGAAGAAGACAAGGAATCCAATTGTATTGCAACATAGCCTGAGCTCTGGATTTTCTCTTGTTGGTGTTAACATCCAAGGCAGAAGTAATGCAGCTATTAAGTCCAAATCCCTCATGGAGTATTTGGGACTGGCAGCAAAGGGAAATCATCTTTTGATTTATAATCTGCAAATTTTAAATACTCTTGACAGTTCAGAATCCTTCTAAGATTGATAGATAACACATACAGTAGGTCATGCAGGGAGCCTTGGTTTAGGTTGGTCAATTCAATTTAATTCAATGAGCATTTATTAATCACACACCATGGGGTGAATAAATCACTCTGGGAACGCAAAGATGAAAAAGATATAGTCTCTGACCCCTTACATTCTTCTGGGGGGTGGGGAGGATAAAATATCATATGCAGAAAAGTTAATACAACTAACACCACAATGACCCTCACTACTACTATGACTAAGACTCCTACTATTCATAGTAATAAACAGCATTTATACAGAGCTTTTAGATTGCAAAGCACTTTGTGTATGCAACTTATCCCAAAAGCTTTAATAGCTTAAAAATGTATTAAGACTTTCAAGATACCCTGAATATTATATGTTATCCTCACCATAATTCTGGGAGGTGGATGCAGTTATCACTCCCACTTTATGGTTGAGAAAATTGAGACTGGTAAGTGTTTAAGGCAGGATTCAAACTCGGGTTTTCTTGACTCCAAATCCTGCACTCTTTGCACAATGTATATCCAAAGTAATTTCAGGAGGGGAGAGAAAACTAACAATTTGGAAGCATAGAACATCAGTTCTCAGTATAAATTCTATAGTAACCATCTCTCTCCTTCCTAACTCTTGGCTAACTGGGGCTTAAGAAGCTATTCTTTTTTCTTTTTTTTTTAATTTGAAATTTTTAATTTAATTAATTAATTTAGAATATTTTTCCATGGTTACATGATTTATATTCTTTCCTTCCCTCCTTCCACTCCTCTCTTGTACCAACAAGCAATTTCACTGGGTTTTACATGTGTCATTGATCAGGATATATTTCCATATTATTGATATTTGCATCACGGTGATCACTTAGAGTCTGCATCCCCAATCATATCCCCATTGAACCATGTGATCAAGCAATTGTTTTTCTTCTGTATTTCTACTCCCACAGTTCTTTCTCTGGATGTGAATAGTGTTCTTTCTCATAAGTCCCTCAGAAATATCTTGGATCATTGCATTGTTGCTAGTAGAGAAGTCCATTACATTTGATTGTGCCACTCTGTCTCTGTGTATAATGTTCTCCTGGTTCTGCTCCTTTCACTCTGCATCAATTCCTGGAGGTTGTTTCAGTTTCAGTTCACATGGAATTCCTCAAGTTCATTATTCCTTTTAGCACAATAGTATTACATCACCAAAAGATACCACAATTTGTTCAGCCATTCCCCAATGGAAGGCATCTCCTCATTTTCCAATTTTTTGCCACCACATTAAGAAGCTATTCTTGGCTGTGTGACCCTGGGCAAGTCACTTGACCCCCATTGCTCACCCTTACCACTCTTCCACCTAGGAATACACAATACACAGAAGTTAAGGGTTTTAAAAAAAATGTTTAAAAAAAAAGAAGCTATTCTTGATTCTTTCCCCACTCTCCTCCTTTTTCCTGGACTTCATCATCTTTAGAAACTCATCATTTTGCAAGATGAAATCAACTCAGATCATTCCCCACTCTAGCTATGTGACTTTATCATACACCTTTATGGATATCCCCTCCTCTTTTTCAGCTTCTTTTTATGGGTTATTTCTCCCATTAGACTACAAGCTCCATAAGGATAGGGACTGTCCTAAGTCTTTATTTTTATCCCTAGCACTTAGCACAGTGCCTGCCACCAAGAAAGAAGAAGCAGCTTCCCTTAGGTTACAAGTGTCATATCTGGTATTTAAACCCAGGTCTCCTGAATACAAATCTGGTGCCCTTTCTGTTGCACCAATATGGCATTCTTACCTCTGAGACAATCTCCTAAAAAAATGCCGAGGTTTTATATCCTTAAGAGAGGTCACTGACCCAACAAATCTCTAAACAAGAAATTTGTTTTCAATAGTTTAGCAGCTCAGGGTAATACTTCAAACAAGATCTGATTCATCATCTGGCCTGGGTGAGATATGGCCAGATCTCAAAGCCTACAATCTCTGAACATGGCGTCCTTATTGTCCCCAAACCATCCCAGTCTTTAATTCCAGGGCACATTCGTAGAAATAATTTTGACTTTTCACCACTTTTTGGTTCCCCTCCCAACTTTAGCCCACTCTTGGGCAGGCTGGTTGCCAATCCCAGTTAACTCCGCATCAGGACGTAATCACTGATCCAGACTTGAAGGACTTTCAGAGCTGCATTTATAGCAGTGTGTTCTTTTCAGGAATTCACTTTGGCAAGTTCCCACATTTATTATATTCTAGCTGAGGAAGTCCTTCCAGAAGACTTAGTTCTAGTCTGTCCTTAAAGTAGCAACAGTTAAAGGGACTTCCTTACATCACAATCATAATTACATTTTGCAATAATAGGAGTAGCTTACATTTATTTACAGCAGTGCCTAGCACATACTTAAGTGCTCTATTCTTCTATCTATTCATCCATCTATTTTCTATCTATCTTTATATCTATCAGTCTCTCTATAATCTAACAATCCTCTACATCTATCAATCTCTACCTCTATCATCTATCAATCATCTATATTATGTCTATCTCTATCTTTATTAAATATTTATATAATTTATCTGTCTCTATTACCTATCTATCATATCTCCTTCTCATTTCCTCACAAGCCTACAAGATAAGGTGGCTAAGTAGAACAATAGATAGAGCACTAGACTTGGAGTCAGGCAGACCTGAGTTCAACTCTGATTTCCGACACTTCCTAGTTGTGTGATCCCAGGCATAAACTTTCTGCTGCCTCAGTTTCTTAATCTGTAAAATGGGAATAATAATAACATTTACCTCCCAGGGTTACTGTGAGGATCAAATGAAATAATAATTGTAATTTATTTAGCACAGTGCCTGGCATTTACTAGGTATTATATAAATGCTTTTTATTATTAACTGGGCTCAGAGTCAGGAAGACCTGGGTTTGAATTCCCCTTTTGACACTTAATAGCTTTGTGACCTTGGGCAAGTCAGTGAGTCTTTTCTAAATGTAGATGAGTCTTATTTTCTTCATAGGAGCACACAATAATAACTAGAAAGAATAATATAAGTCATCTATAATCTACCTTTCCATTTTATAGATGAGAAATCAGAAGCCCTGCAAAACAAAGATTTCAGAAGACTTTAACATTTTTCTTTAAGAACTAGATAAATTTAACAGAAAGATGAAAAGAAAAAATGGAACTGAACAAATATTTAAATTATATTCAAAAGGCAAGTGGCATGTTCTGAATGTGAATATTAGAAAAAATACATATTTCTAATCACCACATGTTGCCTTCAGAAAAATTGAAGATTTGTAGGGAAGAAAGAATTAAAAAACAAATGAAAAGTATAAATACATTCTTTGTAATTATAATGCAATAAAGATAATAATTAATACTAGAGACACAAGTAAATGATGCAAATGTAAATGAAGATTTAACAATGGTTTCCTAAGTGGGTTATGGGAAAATTTACATAAATAATAGGTAATTCCATGATATGGGATGATAATGATAAGACAAAACCCTAAATTGCTGGGATACAATTAAAATAATGCTGAGAAGAAAAATTATGTCTGTTGTTTTTATAATATTTGATTCAACATATGTTAACAAAATAGAAAATGAGACAATTAGTGAAGTGAGCATATCAATTTAAACTTAGAAAATCAGCAAAAGAGGGAAACTAGGTGGCATAGAAGATGGAGAGCCAGTCCTGGGGTCCTGAGGAGTTGGGGTTAAATGTGACCTCAGACACTTCCCAGCTGTGTGACCCTGGGCAAGTCACTTAATCCTGTTTGTCTACCCTTGGCCCTTCTGTCTTAAAGTTATTACTAAAACAGAAACTAAGAGTAAAAGAAGGGAAAAAAAGAAAAACATTAAAGATATAAAAACTGCCCACAATGTAACAAAATTAGCCCTATTTGCTGACAACATGATGTTTACTTAAAAAACTCTAAAGAATCAGCATGGAAACTAAATGAGAATATCAACTTCAGTAAAGTAGCCAGAAACAAAATAAATCCACATAACCATCGTCATTTCTGTGACAAAAATTGTCATTTCTATATGATAACAAAAAACCCAAGAGGAAATAAGAGCAAGAGAAATCTCAATTTTAAAAGGGGCACAAAATGAATTAAAAATCTGAGAATCAATCCACTAGAATACACTCATGATATATAATTACAATGTTACATACTTTTTCAAGAAATAAGGAATGACAAAGAATGAGAGAGAGATTTATTGTTTAGGGTTGAACTGATCCAATAAAATTAAAAATAATTATGGCATATAAATTGATTTACATCATCAGAGTAAGACCACCGGGAATGACCCCCAAACCCTTTTCTCTGCCAAAGGGTAGCCTGAAAAATCAATTGACCTTCAATTTCCTTCCCTTCATTAAAATGAATCAGCACCAGTGCCTATGGCTAGCCTCCTCTTTCCTTCCCCTAATGTCTTATCTTGCTAATATAGATAAGTACTCTATAAAATCCACCAGACTTCATAGATTTGAGAGAGGGTCCTCCCTCCAAGATCCCAGTGAGATTTCCAATTCTGTCCAGGGGCTCCAGGGTCTTAACTTGTTTCTATCATTCTCCAAGCCTTTCATTTTGTCATGATCTTCTCTCAATAAAGCTGATTTGCTTCATTGCCATATAAACGTCATACGCTGTTCCTTGGTGTTTGGAATCTTCCTAAATCTGTGTTAAGACACAGAGTTATATGTATAGAGCTAGGTAAAATAATAAAATTCACTTGGAGGAATAAAAAGCTCTTTTTCTTATTCTCTGACTTTTTAAGTTCCAATCCTAGCACTATTGGGAAAATTGCTTAAAGCTTAGGTTTGTTAATGCCTAGGCCCTGGGGTCTCCCCACAGGATGTAATAGGAAATATTCAATATATCATAGGAATCAGATGTAAAAGCTATTTATTTCTTCTACAACAGAAGTGCTCAACACACATGAGGCCCATGAACATTTCATTAACAGAAATACTTGAGGAAGGAAGGAAGGAAGGAAGGAAGGAAGGAAGGAAGGAAGGAAGGAAGGAAGGAAGGAAGGAAGGGAAAAGAAAGGAAGGAAGGAAGGAAGGAAGGCAGGAAGGAAGGAAGGAAGGAAGGAAGGAAGGAAGGGAGGGAG